>NC_056727.1:1079631673-1080231673 GCF_019279795.1 Protopterus annectens | reverse complement strand
GGAGGAAGGTTGGCACTTTTCAAAGAAAACTGGAGTTTAATTACCCAAGACAGATGGGTATTGGATATCATTCACCACGGTTACAGGTTTTATTTCCATACCTTGCCTCCTTTCAAAGGCATGCCAGACATTCCTCCTCAACAAAGGAAAGAGGCTCACAAGCAAATTTCTCTGTTGCTCCAAATAGGGGCCATTCAGCCGGTTCCTGTGCCAGAAAGGGGCCTAGGATTTTATTCTCGCCTGTTCCTAGTACCAAAAAAGGGGAACACGTGGAGACCAATTTTGGATCTGTCTATCCTCAACACTTATCTGGACATTCCCAAGTTCAAAATGTTGACGTTACAACAGCTTTTACCTCTGCTGGGCAAAGATCACTGGATGGTAACTTTGGATCTCAAGGAAGCTTACCTTCATGTTCCTATCAGACTAATTTACAGGAAGTATCTGCGTTTCGAGCTGGGAATTCTCATTATCAGTTCTCTACATTGCCCTTTGGCTTATCTACTGCCCAGAGTATTCACAAAGGTTCTGGCTCCAGTGATAGCTTTCTTCAGGCTAAAAGGAATACAAATCTATCCTTATTTGGACGATTGCCTGATTCTGGCTCAAGGAAGGACGTGCTTCTTCAGCATTTAGAATATGTGATAGCAGTGCTAAGATGCCTAGGGTATTCTGTGAACGAAATAAAGTCCAGTCTAGTACCCTCTCAAGACATGTGCTTTCTGGGTGTGAGACTGAATACAGCAACCCAGATGGCCTTTTAACCCCGGACAAACAAAAGAATCTTTCTCTTTACTTCCATCAACTATCTCATCAGTCCGGGCTGACTGCAAGGACAGTCCTTCAAGCCTTAGGGTTCATGGCATCTTGTATTCTGGTACTTCCCAATGCCAAACTGCATATGAGGAAGCTACAATGGTATCTCAAAAATGTATGGACACAGCACTGCCAGGATTTGGACACTGTCATTCAAATAATACCTTGCATTCAAAAGGAATTTTTGTGGTGGGCTCAGGAATGTCACCTAAACAAGGGACTCTCTGTGACCGGCCAGAGGCGAGTCAGATTCTAACGACAGATGCCTCAGACACAGCTTGGGGAGCTCATCTGAATGGAAAGTGGATACAAGACAAGTGGCCTGCCAGACTGCAGCATCTACATATCAACATGAAGGAGATGTTAGCAGTCCAGTTTGCATTACTGGCTTTCAAGGATTTACTTCTTCCAGGGCAGGTGTTGATTCTAACAGACAACACGACTGTCATGTGGTACATCAACAAACAAGGGGAACACATTCTTATCCTCTATGCAGGCAAGCAATGATTTTGTGGGAGACTGCTAAGCCTGCACCTGAATCTTCAAGCAAGGTTTCTGCCAGGAGCACAGAACTCCTTAGCAGATGGGTTAAGCAGGCAAATCATGGATCCCCACGAGTGGAAACTGGATCTTCATGTATTTCAGACATTGACAGTGTCATGGGGAACTCCAGACATAGATCTGTTCGCTTCTCCACTAAACCACCAGCTGCCAAAGTTTTGCACGAAAGGTTTCATCACACGGCCTGGAAAGTGGATGCTCTTTCTTTCAGTTGGAAAAATCTTCATGTGTATGCCTTTCCACCTCTGCCTCTCCTCCCAAGGGTACTTCTAAAGGTCAGACAAGACAAGCCAAGGATGATTTTAATAGCTCCAGATTGGCCTCGGCAGCACTGGTACCCATTGCTGAGGAGTCTGGTAAGGAAGCCTCCATGGCCCTTACCTTTGATTCCACACCTATTGTCTCAGAAGGACGGGCATCTGCTCAATGTCAAGCTTCACTCTCTTCATCTAACAGCTTGGCATATTCTGTTTTGAACCATAGCAGGTCTCAGCTTCCTCAACAAGTTTTGAATGTGATTATGGAAGCCAGAAGACCTAGTACAAGGAAAGTGTACGCAGGAAAATGGAAGAGATTTTTATTTTGGTGTGCAGCAAAGGATTTGGATGTTTCTGAGCCAAATTTGAGTGTGGCTCTTCAATATCTTACTGAGTTATTGGACAAAGGTTTGTCTTTCTCTTCCATTAAGATTCATGCTGCAGCAATTTCAGCTCACTATGATTGTGACCCACCATTGTTTTCTCATCCTTTGTTCAAGCAATTTCTTAGAGGGGCAAAGAATATAAGACCCCCACGTAGAGCTCCTACTCCTGCTTGGGACCTCAATTTTGTGTTGGAGAAACTCACTCTACAACCTTTTGAGCCTGTAGCTACTGCTGAATTGAAATATTTGTCATGGAAGACTGCTTTTTTGTTAGCCATTACATCTGCAAGAAGGGTGTCTGAATTGCAGGCCCTTATGGCGGTTGAGCCTTTCCTGATTTTTCATAAGGATAGGGTATCTTTACGTACTAATCCTTCCTTTATGCCTTAAGTGGTTTCTAGTGTGGCTTTAAACCAATCTATTCATTTGCCTACCTTTTATGCAGTTCCCCAAAATAAGGGGGAAAAGATTTTGCACACTTTAGATGTACACAGGCAGTTGCGTTATTATTTAAGCAGGACTAAGGATTTTAGGCAGTCTCAGCAGTTGTTTGTTTCTTTTGCTTTGAGTTCTCAGGGCAAGCCTGTGTCAAAACAAACTATTTCTAAGTGGATTGGGTTTTGCATTGCATTTTGTTATTCCCATCATGGCAAGGAGATTCCAGCTGGGATTAGGCCTCATTCCACTAGGGCTACTGCCACTTCAACAGCATTTCTAAGGGGGGTGGCAACTAAGGATATTTTGGAGGCAGCTACTTGGAGTTCAGTGCATACTTTCTCTAAGCATTACCACCTTCCTCTCTACTCTAAATCTAGGGCTGGTTTTGCCACGGCTATTTTGCAGGGCATGTTGTCAGCTCCTGCTTCCTTATGATTTGCCAGCCTCCCTTACCTCTGCTTTGGGATTCTACCCAAGTGTTAGGACTGCAGCAATGTGGTATGAAGAACATAGTACAGTTTTGTACCTACCATAAATGTAGATGTTCAAGATCCACATTGCTGCAGTCCAATTTACCCTCCCTCCTTCCCTCTGTGTTTAGGGGTGGTTGTGTGGGTGAGGTTATACTCTTGTAAATTTGTATATATTGTATATATATTTGGTGCAGGAGTGTGTGGTGTTTTTTGGTTTTAGCCTTATCTTTTTAGGGTCTTCTGACATCTGGGGCAAGAAAAGACTGAGGATATGACGTCGGTCATGCGCATTTGTACCCTGACGTCCTGACGTCAGACTAATGCGCCTTGACCGACGTCAGCCATATACTTTGGTATTCGGGCCGACTGGGACAGCGGACTACCCAAGTGTTAGGACTGCAGCAATGTGGATCTTCGAACATCTACATTTATGGTAGGTACAAAACTGTACTTTTTATTTAACAAGAAATATTTGTATATCTGGACTGAAAAAAACTGTGACTTAAAGGTAACTTTGGAGCTGAGGTCCTTGACCTCATTAGCAAAGGCAGGTCCATCCACCTTGAGGGATAAGCTTAACACGTCATCATCCAGACTGGTTTAAAAGGTTACTAGGGAAGTACTACTTTCTGGTATAGGGTGACCTTACCTATCGGAGTATTTCCATAGCAATGTTTGTAACCAGTCTGAATGACTGGATGGATGATGGCAGATTTTCACGAGGAATATATGGAAAAACTCTGCTTAACAGGGGATACTGCTAGTTTATCATCAGTACTGGGTGATGTGGCTGAACTTCTTGATGGTCTTAAGCTTAGAAAGCAAATATGAACACTAACATCATTACCATTCAAGGCGAGTTTGGTAAAGCAAGATAAAAAACACGTAAGCATAGACTGGGGAGACAGTAATCTTCCTCTCCAAGTCCTCAGTGTAAAAGGTGCAAGAGACTAGCAGTGAGTGCAGAGAATGAAGGATATGAGCTCCTTAACAAGCTGCCTACTGTAGTCTGAGGTTTGACTCCCTCAGCCTCCGTTTGTCTACTGTGTGACCCTGTGCAAGTCACTTAACCTAACATTGCTCTGGGGCAGTTAGGAAACTAGGATATGCTCCTCAGTGCTCTCTTGGATCACATGGCTAGTAACTGTTTGCGAAATTATAAAACAAATTCTGTTATTCCATCTCTGGTACTTAGTTGTTTGAGACAGCTATCTTGCTGTATTGATTATCTCCAAGTCTAATACAATTGACTTATTTAAAGGTAAATAACTTTCAAGAATTATAACCTGTAGATCAATCTTAGTAAGTTATTACTCTTTTTGCCCCTATAGATACAGACTATAGAAATCTTGCAAATGCTTTTGCAAAGACTGCAAAATGTGTCAGCTCCCTTACCCACCCCCCCCCCCCCGTTTTAGTTCGATAGAGAGGTTTTCTTGGTAATTCCTTTCTCTCTGCAGACCTCAGTTTCCTTCTCCTGCTTATTTGTTACCAGTGCTGGTCACAATGTCACTGGTGTCTGCCTGTCAGATGCTGATGCCCAGGTACATGTCAACACTGGCTTTGGCTACAGTCTACCGGCAGCAGCCATAGACATTTATGACTTTGATGTCGATAATGCCTGCTACAGTGATTCCTTCAGTGTAAATTTGCCTCCCTTTTTTTATCCTCAGTCCTGGCCTGAAGCAAGTCTGTAGACATTTTGTGTCTGCCTTTGGTGGTCCTTCTTCTCTTTCATCAGGATGAAGCCAAATACATAGTCACTCCACAGCATATGAGCAACCCCCTTCTTCCTAGTTACTGCCATCTTCAAGGACAAGCAGGAGACATACTTGCAAAAGGAAGCATGTGGACTCACTCCAGGTGTTGACTAGGATTATGTCAATTCACCCAGTCTGCCGAACAAGCCTACATTTAGTGAATTATTAAAAATGTTGGGGCAAAGGGAAGATGGCCAAAAGACCTAGCATTCATCCTGCAAAAGACCCTGGGAGCAATAGACTTTCCAGTCCTTAGAAATCTCAGAGTAGTTATTCCTATTACGAAAGTGGTGAATCTGGTTACCTCCTTTGAGTGGGTTAATTTTTGCGTTATAGCTACTATACCAAGGAAAAAAGTCTGAGTCCCCTGGCAAGTTAATGATTAGAATTGTTGGTTGGGTACCCTGAAGTTTTGTTCTGTGGGCTTCTGCACTCCTAAAAGCTAGATTCCTGCTATCCCTTCCTCAGATGAAGAATCAAGTGCTATGGATAGATTTGGGAAGCATATTTGTGTCATCAATATTTGCACAGTGGGCTTATAAAACTGCATGCTGTGCAAGACTAAATTCTAAATAGCGCTTTCTGCCAAAGTGCATCAGACTATGTATCTGTTGCTTGATGTGCATTTAAACTGAAACTGCATGAAAAATTGTCAGCTTTTGTTTCTGTTTTAAACTTGAACATAAGATGGGCATACAACTTGACTGAAAGTTTGTGGAGACCGCAGGCATTGGTATTGCTGTATGCCACCATATCTAGTTGTAGTTAACCATTTTTGTAGAGTATACCAGAAGACATTTGTCATTTTGCCCTTGATAGATCCATTGTTAGAAATTCTGTTTGTACCAACCCAGAGAACACAGAGAAAGAAAGTAAGGCCTTAAGAGTTGTAGGAGACTCAGCAATACACCTTTCAAAGGAAGCAACAGAGTCAGTGCATGACTAATTTCATTATGGCCAATAGTGACAGAATCAAACATCTTTAAGAAAGCAAAGATTTCCTGGGAAGTTCAGAATGGTTGTCTGTCCAGAGAAAGAGATAGTTTGCAGCAACAGGGGTTATGATCCTCATTTAGTGGACAGCAATCTAACCCATGAATCCTTGCCTGGCTGTATTTCCTTAAAGATATTCAGAATCCTTCTGATGTTCTTCATGTTTCACTTTTGCAGTCATCACATTTGGGTTATCTGCATGAAGGAGCCCTCAGTCGGCCTGACTATCAAAGTCTTGGGTCCTGCGTCAGTTGCTGTTTCATCTTCCATGACGTCAGGTAGTCAGGGGTATAAAGCATGCAGCCGACACCATTACATCAGTCTTTCTTGCCGTGCGGTGCCAGAAGCAGAAGCAGTTCGCAAGTGCCGGTCGGCCAACTCCTGAAATTTTCATTTTCGAGTTTCAGAACTGAAGTCTTCAACTAAGCTAAGTACCCCGTTGTGGAAACATTTTCTTGCTCTAAACCGATGTCAGTAAAAGATAATAATTGTATTTCTTGTGGAAAGCAAATACCTCCTAAAAATTTTCATTCATACTGCATTCCTTGCTTAGGCCCTGACCACGACGTACCTCGCTGTCAGTTTTGTGCCTTATTTAAACTAACTATCCGTCGTTGATTTATTTATGCTTCTAAATATTTTGGTAACAGTTCAATTATCCAGATATGGCTTTGGTAAGCCACCCGACTACCGACATTCCTAAAAAACCCAAAGATAAAGACAGAGACAGACCGCATAGGTCCAAAGCTGCTGATGACGCTTCTCCTAAGCTAGTCGCCAGTTCGCCGGTACTCAGTGAGCCGCTTTCGCAGCCCCTGATACCCGCTACTTCAGATTCGCAGGCCTCTACTGAAACCCATTCGGAGTCCGGTATGCCACGAGATTCTTCAACTATGGAACCTGCAGATGTCTCTACCTTGGATGGGTCTGGAGCCACTATGCAGGCACTGGCTTCTGAGGGTGTATTCAGGCCTACTGACTTGCATATTAAACCGATGCCATCTTCTTCTTCAAGGCCTAAAACTTGATCCATGCCTAGAAAGCTGGCGTCCAGACCACATGGTCAGGCCTCTATGCCTAAAAAACAAATGATAAGAATGGCTGAAGACCTTATTACTCTAATCAAGAGAAGCCACCCTTCCCCCTCTAAGAGACCTAGAACTGAGTTTCCTTATGATTCTTCTGTCTATTCCCTCTTCTTTCCTTCCAGAGGATTTCTCTTTTGGTGAAACCTTGCATACTCTTAGGGAGCATTTTCGCTGGGAAAGCCAAGAATACACTAACTCTAAAAAGAGGCTTAGGGATTTCTTACTCCTGCCCCAACACAGGCCTTTAGTTGTCCCACTGTACTGGACATTGTTGATGATGCCTTCTCGGAATCTAGCTAGCCCCTGACTCTGTACCTCCTGCTCCCAGAAAACCTGATAGATATTACAGGGTTCCTGACTCTCACAAGTTCCTCTTTAAAAATCCTACTGCGAATCCTGAGACCATTTCACAGGGACCCAAGGGCATTAAGGCTACTACTGCCAAAAATCCTACCCCCATTGATAGAGATTCCAGGGCGCTGGATAGGTAGGGTAAGAAGGTATACACTTCTGCAACCTTGGCCATTAGGGTCTAAAACTGTCAGTTTCATATGTTAAAGTATCAACAGCATATTACTGGATTGCTTAAACAGAAAATTATGTTGATTCCTGACTGTGCTGAAAATAAAGATTTACAGGATTTAATCCATTCTGCTGAACAAGTTGGGAAACATACTTTGCAATGTGGTTTCGATTCACTAGAATCTTGCAGGGCTGCTGTCACTGGGTCTGTACTTAGAAAGCATGTTTGGCTTAAGAAGCAATCCTTGCCAGGTCATGTTAAAGCTAAATTGCTGGATGCTTCCTTAAACCACGACCGCCTGTTTGGCAACAAAGCAGAAGTAGTACTTAAAAAGATGGAGGAAAAAGCTAAATCTATGCAAACTGTTGAAGATTTCCTGCAAGTACAACCTCCCAGATTTAGTAGGCATTGGCCCTCAAAAAACTGGTCCTTTCCTGCCTCTTCCAGGCCTTGTCAGTCCAAACCCAGAACCAGCAGAACACCCAGGCTTCAGTCCCAAGGTACTCACAGGACTAAGCAGTGGGGGGCTCCCACTTCCAAAGCAGGGAGTGGTAAGACTCCCCCCTATAGTAAACTGTCTCAATGACTTAACTTTAAATCTTCCAAGCCCTGCACAACTGACTGTTCCTTTAGGGGGAAAGATTGCCCTGCAGGCAAAAAAAATGGAAACTCATTACCCAGGACAAATGGGTTTTAAATATAGTTTCCCAGGGATACAGATTCCACTTCCACTCTTTACCAACCCCAAACGGTTGGCCAGATCTACCCCCAAATCAGTGGGCAGAGGCTCAAAAGCAAATTATCTCTCTCTTAAGCATCAGGGCTATTCAACCTGTTCCAGAAGAGGAAAGGGGACAAGGTTTCTACTCAAGACTTTTCCTGGTGCCCAGAAAAGACAACTCCTGGCATCCTGTCCTGGACCTCTCCATCCTATACACATTTTTGGTGATCCCAAAATTCAAGATTCTAACTTTTCACCAGCTGCTTCCTATGCTAGGCAAGGATGCCTGGTTAGCAACACTGGATATAAAGGAAGCCTACCAGCACATCCCAATAAGTGAATCTTGCAGAAGATACCTATGCTTCAAAGCAGGCTACATGCACAATCAGTTCTCTGCACTGCCCTTTGGCTTATCTACTGCGCCCAAGGTATTCACAAAGTGCCTAGCTCCAGTCATTGCATTTTGCAGGCAAATAAATATCCAAATATATCCATAGCTGGGCGATTGTCTAATTCAGGCAGAAAGCCAGGACATACTATTGAATCTTCTGGCGTTTGTACAGAAATTGCTAACTTCTCTGGGGTACACCATAAACTAGAAGAAATCATATCTGGTACTCTGCCAACAAATTGTATTCCTGGGAGCAAGCTTGAACACAACTTCCCAGATGGCATTCCTCATGCCAGAGAAACAAGTTCATTTGACAGCCTTCTTCAAACTACTGGCCACAAAGACCCAGCTATCTGCAAAGAAAATACTGCAAGCCCTGGGGTTCGTGGCCTCTTTCATTCTCCTAATTCCATATGCAAGACTGCATATGAGGAAACTGCAATGGTATCTAAAAAGCCTATGGTGTCAACATTCTCAGGATCTAGAAGCAATGATTCCTATCATACCTTGTCTAAAGATAGAGTTCCTTTGGTGGGCAGAGGCCAGCCATCAAAACAAGTGACTGCCATTCACTCTACCCCCTGCCGCCCAAACCCTAACAACAGACACATCAGACTATGCATGGAGGGCTCACTTGGCAGGGAAGTGCATTCAGGGTAAATGGAACCCAAGTCAAATGCACCTGCATATCAATAAAAAAGAAATGTTAGCTGTACAAAATGCTCTGACAGCCATCAAGGACCACATTCTTCCAGGACAATTAATGGTAAAGACGGACAACACCACTATTATGTGGTACATAAGCAGGGGGGGAACCCACTCTTACCCTCTCTGCAGACTAGCCATGGCTCTGTGGAACACAGCCTTGAGCTACCAAGTGCACCTACAGGCTCAATTCCTGCCAGGAAAGCTAAATACACTGGCAGACGAACTAAGCAGAAATCTCATGGACCCACACGAGTGGAAACTGGAACCAAAGATATTCAACATGTTGAGAAACAAATGGGGGAGGCCAAATATAGACCTGTTTGCTTCCTCCCAGAACTACCAATTGGAAAAATTCTGTACAAGGACTCCCCACAAACAAGCTTGGAAAGTGGATGCCCTGTCCTTCACCTGGAAAAACATATCAGTTTATGCCTTTCCCCCTCTGCCTCTCCTCTCCAAGGTACTACTAAAGATCAAACAGGACAAACCAAGAATGATACTGATTGCACCAGACTGGCCACGCCAACACTGGTACCCCTTTTTGCGCAGTGTGTCACTGCTGGCACCATGGCACCTGCCTCAGACCCCTGCCCTGCTGTCCCAGCAGGAGGGACAGATTCTGCACCCACAGCTTCAAACCCTGAACCTGGCAGCCTGGCTAGTTACCTGATCTCTCCGTTATTATCCTTCAGTAAACAAGTGTTGGATGTCATTCTGGAGGCAAGGAGGCCTAGTACTAGAAAATCCTATGCTTAAAAATGGAAAAAATTCTGTTCCTGGAACCAAACTCAGGGGATGGGCACAGCAGCGCCCAATTTACCTCAGATTCTTCAATACTTAACTGAGATGCTTCACAAGGGCCTTTCCTTTTCCTCCATCAAAATTCATGCCTCAGCCATTTCAGCTCATTACAACACAGAACCACCCCTCTTCTCTTATCCACTGCTGAAGCAGTTCCTCAGAGGGGCCAAAAACTTAAGACCACCCAGAAGAGCCCCTACTCCAGCCTGGGACCTTAAATTTTTATTGGAAAAACTCACTCTACCTCCTTTTGAGTCAGCTGCAAATGCAGAGTTGAAATTTCTTTCTTGGTAAACAGCCTTCCTTTTAGCCATCACTTCAGCAAGAAGGGTGTCTGAATTACAGGCCCTCATGGCAGTGGAGCCTTTCATCATTTTTCATGCGGACAGGGTGTCCCACAGGACCAATCCCTCCTTCATGACAAAGGTGGTATCCAGTTTGGCCCTTAATCAGTCCATTCATTTGCCAACCTTCTTTTCTAATCCACAAAACAAAGGGTAACGAATACTGCACTCCTTAGATGTGCACAGGCAACTTAGATTTTATTTGGACAGGACTAAACCTCTCAGGAAATATGAACAGCTGCTGGTTGCATTTGCTGCAGGGGCAGAGGGGAAGGCCATTTCAAAGCAAACCATTTCTAAATGGATAGGCCTTTGCATTCATTTCAGCTATAAGCACCATGGAAAATCTACCCCACAGGGGATAAGACCACATTCAAACAGGGCTGCATCTGCCTCTGCAGCCTTTCTCAGAGGTGTCCCTACCAGGGACTAGTAGCTGCTACCTGAAGTTCTGTACACACCTTCACCAAGCATTACATTTTGCCAATTTTCTTTAAATTCAGTGCTGGCTTTGCCACTGCAGTCTTGCAGGACCTTATAGCTGGTCTTAATGCTATCTAATTACCTCCTCCTATCCTTAGCTTTGGGAATCTACCCAAATGTGATGACTGCAACAGTGAAACACAAAGAACTTAGTACAGTTGTGTACACTTACCATAAATGTAGATGTTCGAGTGTATTCACTGTTGCAGTCCTTGTTACCCTCCCTCCATCCTCCTGACTTCTATTGGCTATACCTCTATTCTTGCTTACTATGCTTAAAGCTTTTTGGTGTATTTGCTTTTTTGTTGGAGGTGTAACCTTTTATATATAATTGCTTCCCATTATGGGGGCACCTGACATCGGGGACAAGAAAAACTGATGTAATGGCGTTGGCTGCATGCTTTATACCTCTGACTACCTGACGTCATGGAAGATGAGATAGCAACCGACGCAGGACCCAAGACTTTGATAATCATGCCGACTGAGGGCTACTTCAAGCAGATAACCCAAATGTGATGACTGCAACAGTGAATACACTCGAACATCTACATTTATGGTAAGTGTACACAACTGTACTTTCCACCACTTGCCCTTATGGCTGGCCTTTACACAGGACAAGTGGATAAGATCAGTAATTTCCAAGAGATATGCAATCCCATCTCACACCCCTCATTAATATACTATCTTGCCAAAATCCAGCAGGAGGAAGAGAGTCTTTAACTAGAAAAATGAGCCATCCAGGAGATATCACCAGATCAAAAAAGTCTAGATTACTATTCTAGGTTCTTTTCAGTTACCAATAAATCATAGGCTCTCAAGGCAGTTATTGATTTGAGTGGCTTAAATCAGTTTATTCCAAAAGACCACATTCAAGTGGTCAATGTGTATAAGAAAAAGACCAAATGTGCTTTTGGAGTTCCAAAATGCCAGTCTCCACATAAAGATTACATAGGAGTCCAGTAGGTTTCTTCATTTCTGGATAGGAGCCAAAGGAGTCCAGGAGGCATCTTCATTTCTGGATAGGGGCCAGTTATTACCAGTTCAGGACTCTTCCATTAGGTCTTACCATGTCCCTTACATCTGTAGTTGCAGAAAAGCATAGGTTGGAAGGTGTAAAGATATTTCCATTCCTTGATGACCGTCCCCATCCTTCTGCCACCGTGGAGAGATGCATAGATGCATGGGATTCTCTGTTTTGTCTTTTCCAGTCCTTAGTAATCACAGCCAGTGTTGCAAACTGTCATCTGAGCCATTGTAACAGCTCATCTCTGTTCATAACACCCAGGATATAATTCATTGCATAACCAGGTTGACCACAGGCAGAATTCTTCCAGTTCACTGTCTGATACATCAGATAGTGTGCTCCCAGCCTGTCACAGCCTTTGTCTGCCTCTGGGCTGTGGGTCTGATCGTGTCTTCATTCTAGTGGTACCCTTTATACAGTTCCACATGACAAGTTTTCACTAGACCATAATAGTACAGTGGTCTCAAACAGCAGACCCAGAGTCTGTTTACATCAGGATATTCTAACCTTGTCAAGAACATCTGAAGTAGTGGTTTTATATAACAATTCTGAACATAGGAAATGCCTTTCTTATTCCTTCTCCTCTAGTGACTATCACCACAAATGTTTCTACTGTAGAATAGTGAGAGGAGCATCATCAAGGGCAGACTGTCCGAGGTGTATGACCATAATTGAAAGCAAGCCTGCATGTGCATTTCTTGATTTGATAACAGTCCTCTTTACCCTCTAGTCTAGGTCTTTCCTGACTTCTTACCCCAAGACACAGTGTCCAGCCACATACACTAAACCACTGCCACTTTATCAGCAAGCAAAGAACACACTCCTCCCTCTCTCTTGAGAAGCGATAATAACTTAGTCAACAACTACCTTCTGACAGCAAATCAGATCTCTGGGCAGCCCAACTCTAATGGCCAGGCACAGTCATTGCCTTTTGATGCTAAATGAGAGTTAATTCAGTCTGACTATAGCACAGAAGTTTCCCCCTCAGTAAAGAAGCCTTGCTGTGATCTCTGTACATTCCTGACTAACACTATGCATCTTCCACTATTTTCCAAATTTATTCAGATGGAGGTTGCAGTAACTGTATATCCACAGGCAATTCAGATTTTATGTGAACTGAGCAAAATCAGTTGCTTGTTTTCATTTCAAAGAATCCTGATTGCATGTTGTCTAAGGTTACTGTAGCAAAATAGATGACTGATTGCATTAAACTCTACTACAAAAATATAGTAAGGCCTTTTTTTTCTAATCCTAGAGTGCATTCTTCTAGAGCAGTGGTTACCTTTTTTTTTTTCCCCCTTAATGGCCCTTGAATGATATTTGGGCAGCAAATCTGCATGTTTTCACTACGTATCTTTGCAGAGCACTATAAGCTGGATATAACCTCTAGGTACAGGGCTTCCTTTGAGACAACATAAATAAAGGTTCCTTTGTTCCTATGAAGGAGACTACTCAATATGATGAGCTTAGGAATGTTTCTTACTGCTTCCAAAGTTGAATGTCTTCATGCAAAATGCAACAAGCTTTGTACTTACCGTAACAATAGATCTGGATGAGCAGTCTGCCTTCAATAACATACCTGCCCATTTTTCCTCTTCTTGCTGACTTGGTCTAAAGGTCTTTTTCACATTATTCATTTTTTGTGATATATCTGAGAACTGGAGAGAAGGGACCTTATGCAAGGCTTTATGGGTAAAATAGGAAGGGTTAGCAACCTGGGAAGACTTAGATGCTGAGCTAGCAATCACCAAACAACAACAGTCTTTTTAACTAGGATTGACCTGCTTATCTCGATATGTCATTACAGTAAGTAGAAAACTTTGATTTACTGTACGGTCTTTGTTATTTCTTGTTGTAGTGGTTTCTGAGAATTTACAGATGAGTTTTAGATGTCAATGCTGCAGCATTCACATGGTCTGTAGCATGGCTTGCACCCAAGATAGAGTGCAAGTATTGTGGACAGTCACTATTTTTGGAAGTCATAAAAAGTGAAAAACATTTTAGTTGTAGATTTATATTGGCTTTTTTTTTTTACCTTTCCTAATTGTAGCTGTTTGTTGGGGTGGATACTGCAGCACATTAATTACAATGCAGCTCTGTGTTATAAATAGACATATAATATGGACATACAAGATTATCTGAAACAGGGACACTTTAATGGATCCTGCTGTAGGATATTAGTCACCAACAACTTAAGAAGGTGATTGGTTTTATATAATTTAATTACAGACCGTTCATTCCTCTGCAGAGGTACAAATTTTCAGCTATTACAGAATGTTACTTACTCAAGCTTGAGTTGTTCTTTGTTTCCTGTAAAAGAAGGTGATTTACGTTGTGCTATATGTTCTGTTTTTATAACTTCCCATAGCAAATGAATATGATACTTGTTATATGAACACAGGGAGTTGCTAGAAGAAGAAACCCTTTGGTTCATCTTTAATGCTTTTTTCCTGTTTAATTTTGCAAGATACGCACATAGAAGTGTGCCATCTGCTGCTGTAATTTAACATTGCAGAAATAACATTATTTTGTTCCATGCTCAGCCTTTTAGAAAAATTTAAAAAATGATGAATATGTGGAAAATATGACACCAAAGCACCCTAATTTCATTCTCTCGGACAAGAGATACTAAACTAGACAATTACTGGAGGAAACAAGGAGGATGTTTCATAGGTTCATAGATTAGAACTAAGCGAACTGCCCTTGTGAGCCATTTTAAGCCCAGCCAATTATTCCTTGTGGGACTCAAACCCTGCACCTTGTGTTTGTAAGGCAAACAGCTTAACCATTAGGCCACCCTCCCAACCCTGTGGTGGAAAGGAGCAGTGTTTTGTTGACTAGCCCAGTCTGGGAGGGAGGAGTAGGATCACTTTGTAAGATTTAGGACTTCCCAGTGAGCGGGGAGTGCCGTGATCACAAGAAAGATAGCTGCCAGGTTGGAGGGCAAGGTTAGAGCTGACTGACATAACATGTATTGATACTCAACATTACCTGCTTCTTCCCACTTAGGGCATCCCCAATAGACCCCCCCATTTACATTACAAAGTTATATGATTCTCCTAAGGGCCCCACTTTTTCCAAAGTCCTTTCCAAACCCCTGTGGCCAGGGTGGTCCAGGTCAGGGGTTTAATAGCAGGGAAACTAAAGTTAGGAACATGTAGGATCTTGAAGCAAAAATTATTAGCTATAAAGTACCACAGAGAACTAAAAAAATTAAAAATAAAAAGAGAGAGACTGAACCGGAAAGAATGCAGTGTTTGTCTGCATCATCCTTAATGGAATGGGCAGAAGAAATACTCATTTGAAAAAAAAAAAAGAGAAAGTTTGCTGAAGGCATGGATTGCCTTTTAAATTATTAATATTGATAATCTTTGCTTAAAGATATAGCATTAATGTCTTAACTGTATCGACTAATAATGACCACCAACATCAAGAGAGTTAAAGTTTCTACTACACATGCCTACCTGTACAAATGAATGTGGCTTGTATATATATATATATATATATATATATATATATATAGATATAGATATGTAAAAGCTGTTTTTTTGGCTTTGACGCCATCCCCACTGCATCAGCAGCCAACCAGAGGTATGCATCCCATACTGGATCTATACCAAAAGTTTAACCAACCCTAACTATCAGAACAGCTTGTATGCAGCTATTTTGGGTCTGCCACCATCACCATTGCATCAGTGGCCAGCTAGAAATCTGTTCTTCAATTTTCAGACCTTAGGAAAAGCTAATCTTTCCTAGTAAGCCCAATCTACTGACATCTTGGGAATAAAATCTGCTGTAGAAGACAACAAAAATACAGCAGCTGCATTTTAATTTATTAATAAGCATCCATTAAATTGTCTGCACTAACAGATCCATAGTGAGGAGTCACACAATTGAAGTTTCTTGGGGAAGTGCTTCATGAACAGAACATTTTCCCCAGGATTGCCCTCTGTGGTACTAATGGACAGAGGCAGATCCTAAATGCTTTATCCTATGCATGGGTCTCCTCAAATTATCTGTGGTATGATCCCAGTTATTCTTAAAGGAAATATATAATTATCAATCATGGGATGGGTAAGGCAAGTCTATAACCAAATGGGATATGTTCATTCGAGCACAAAAAAAGGGAAAATGGCCCATAAGGACAGCTAGGCTAATACTTGCCTATAAACTGGGGTATTTTGTGCTATAGCTGGTGTGGGAGAAGGGACCGAATGTTTCAAATTGAGATTGCCTTCTGCATATTGGGTGGATAGCTGCAGCAGCTGTACTTCACTCTAATTTTGTATGGATTGAGTAGACAGCCATGGTGATGATGCAGTGCAGCTGGGCAACCAGCCAAGACTGTAGAGCAAAAAAATGAATGAGTGCCATAAACTTTAAGAAAACCTTAATAAAACTTCAGGCCAAGAAATAAACTTGTCAGGTATGTGCATGCATGTGAGGGTTTGCTCTGTATATACATTTACACAACACTTAACTGAAGTGAAAAAAGATTGTAAGTCATTAATGAAAATCAACTAATGAGCTATCAAAAAATACAAAAAAAAAATGTATTTGCAGGGGGCAAGCCCCCTGTGTAACCCATATGGGAGGGATTGTCCCCACGTACCATGCTACCTTTATATGCACCAGTTCCAAGACTGCATAACAGTGCGGGAAAGGGAAAATCTCTCTGACCTGCACTATTCTGCGATTACACATACTGGAAAAAATACAAAAAAATATAAAAACTATCACCCAGTGCTCGCAAAACCGCAACCTCCCAAATAACTACTTTTACTACCTAAATCCAGTCGTAAACACTAACCCCTACTACAGAAACATACACTTAAAACAAATGTAAATGCAAAACCGTAGTTGCTGAAACAGGCATTCCCACTTCAACAAAGTACTGTGAAACTTTGTAGATATATGTATATACACACAGACACACGCACACACGCAGTGCGGTACAAATAAAGGGTAAATACAAAATTAAACTCATAACCAGTGATACTTCCTGCTGACCTCCAAGTTCAGTTGAATGTATTTCCAATACTAAAGCAGCTCTTTTTGCTTCAGAGCTTACATTTATATTTTGATGTTGATCTGTGATTTCAAGTGATTCATTGTTCATTGCAGTAGTAAAACAAATTCAAATTCTCACAGACCTAGGAGTGTTTACTAGTGTGACATAAATCATAATTTTGATCCCAGGCCATCCATCTAGATAGCCCTTAAAGGTAGACATCATTGGTGCTTGTTTTTACAGCACTTTTGTGAATTCCGGATTTTACCAGTCCTGTATTTAAAGCTACTGTTCTTAATTTTAGTTCTAGCAACGGGAAATTATACAAATGATTTATTATTCCTAGTATCCCTTGTATGAGATGTAAATTATATTCCATTGTTGATGATGATAAATCAATTTTAAAACATTTACAAATCAAAAGGACATCCCCCTCAATAACCTGTAAGGATTCCTATATAGGTTTAAGGCTTTTAACCTATCCTTGTATCCCAGGCAATGCATCCTGGATGTCTGTCGTATAAGGATGTTGGATTCTAACATTTTTAATGAGCTGGAATTATAGATAAAAGCAGACCCACAAAAATTACTTTACAGTCTTATCAGTGTGTTATATAGTGGAATCGATGCATTTTCTTTCGTACTCCAGTGGAAAGAATGATGTCTTTCATTAAGTTATAACATCATCTTAAAACAGAAGTGACATGAACATCAGATGACTTCTGTTCATCAGTAGCAATGCTCAGGTTATTTACTTTGTATCATTTCCTGATTTATAACATAAAGCTGCATCTTGTTGGCTAAGTCAAAATGAAGCGGTTTTGTTGGTTTTGAAAATCAGACTCCTCCTACCCTTCCTTTATATTTTCTGTTTTAAGTGCAAACTTCACCCCTCTCTCACCTCCAAAAGGGCCCACAACAATACCGGAAAAGTGTAGTGTCCTAAAAATCACAGACGCACAGGTGAACAGCCCTTTCAAAAGCCAAAAACACAGCGTCAATGGGACCAGATGGTGTCCCAGGCTGCGTCTTGCACGAACTACAGAATGAACTAATCCCCCACCAAAACACGCTGTTCAACCTCAGCCTCTCCACAGGCTATGTGCCCGTAGAATGGCACACAGCAACGGTTATTTCTCTCCACAAAGGAGGGGCCACAACTGACCCTGGTAACTATCGCCCCATAAGCCTGACTAGCCTGGTCTGCAAGGCTGTGGAGCGCATTATCATGGAACTCATTAACAAAGACATTGGGAACCTCCAAACACTTGACCCAACCCATTTCAGCTTTAAGGGCAGATCATACCTACTAAACCTGGTTGACTTCTTCAAGACCGTCACCAAGGCCATAGACGAGGGAAAGGTGGTTCACACAGCCTACCTTGACCTCGCCAAGGCTTTCGACACCATTCCCCACTCTGGTATTACAGAAAAGCTCACCAGCCTGAACATAAACCCCTACGTTACGAGATGGGTTGCCAGCTGGCTTACAGGCAGAACTCACACGGTAAGAATAGCAGGCTCCAGGTCCGACTCTAAACCAGTCACAAGTGGTGTCCCGCAAGGCTCAGTCCTGGGACCCCTACTGTTCGGCATATACTTCTCAGAAGTACAGGCAAACACAGGAGGACTATGGCTAACCAAGTTCGCCGATGACTGCAAACTGGGAGCCATAATTGACTCTCCAGCTGACACGGACATCCTCCAAAAGGGCCTTACTGAGACGGACACCTGGTGTCAAAGCCATGGCCTCAAGCTAAATGCCAAAAAATACATAGTCATCCCGTTTGGGAAAAACAAAACACCCACGAATTACCACATAGGTGACAGCCCCCTTAATACAGAAGAGGTAATAAGAGATTTGGGGACCCAGGTAGATAGTAATCTCTCCTTTGACAATCATATTGCCAAAGTAGTTTGGAAATCCTTCTATGTGGCCCATCTAATTATTAAAGAGTTTGCATCTAGAAATAAAGAGGTTATAATGCCCCTCTGCTCATCACTCATTAGACCCATCATAGAGTACAATGCCCCATTTAGGATGTACCTCGCAAGACACTTCCAACAGCTAGAAAGACCACAAAAGTACCTCACCAAGAGGATTACTGGCCTCAAACATATATCTTATGCAGCCCGACTGAAAAAACTCCGGCTGTATTCAGTGGCATATCGCTTACTCAGAGGTGATCTCTGCCTGACTTACAAAACCATGTCCAACTCAGAATTGATGGACATGCTTCACCTAAAGAAATCCAAGTCACTATGAGAGATGCGCTCTAGTGAGCTAAACCTCGCCACAACAATAAATAGAACATGCTGGAGGTATAGATTCCTGTCACAGAGACTCCCCATGCTTTGGAGCAAAATTCCAGATTACATCAGGCAGAGCCTCTCACTAACACTCTTCAAGAGAAACCTTGACGAGTGGATGGGTAACAGAAAATACACCCCTGGGATCACTTCATTGGCTCTGCTTGACAGAGGATCAGTTAATTAATCAATGGGGTGGCGAAATGCCCTCGGGCAGATAGCCTCTAGTACCTACCTATGACCCTAATGCCTCAGTGCGTGCATTCATTGTCAGGTGTACCAACCCCTCCTTTCATCTCCCGGACTGATGTAGGTTTTTTTTTTTCGGGCTTGAGTGGGACTTAAGGGTGTCCTGAATAATGTTACCTTCTTCTGTGAGGGCGGTGGGAGATTTTTTATATTATGGTGTATCAACATGTTCCTCCTCTACACCCTCTGTGGAATTATCTGAGGGCTTCTCCCCTCTTTTTAAACCATGCCTCCCCTTAGGGAGTACTGAGATGAACATCCCTTCCCACTGGGGTAGGTAAGCCAATCGCTTCCTGACAGTATCTTAAACCCCCAAGCCACTAACTGAACCAGTGTTACCTGGGCTGTACTTAGGGTTTTATCCTTGTACTCCGTGCCTCTGTCATAAATTATTGATATTAGACCAGTCATATGGTACATCAAAAACTTTAGTAAAATCCCTTTGTCATTCATTTGCCAGTGTTATTCTAGCTTTAGTATCATCTGCGTACCATCACTAGAAGGAAAAGAAGACATGAATAAACTAAACAGTAGTGCTCCAGTGACCAACCCCTGAGGGACAAGGGCATTGACAATTCTTTCATCTAATAACCATTTCCTAATTCTGATTTTGCATCTTCTGTTACACAGCCACTGCTCCACCCTTGCATGTTCACTAAAATGTTATGTGGTGTGTCATATCGTGGAACTTTAGCATCTTCTGAAAATGTGGTGTGTCACTATTAATGCTTTTTTTGTACATATTTTGCTCCTCTGCACCTGTTGACCATCAGAACCATTCCTCATGTTTCATTGCAGAATCTTGTTTTCCACAGAATGGCAAGAGCATGACTATAGGGAGGGCTGGAGCAAAAGCATGGCTTTGAGGAGAGCATCATCCTGGTAGCCTTCAGAAGCGGTTTTGTTTAGTCCTGGCATGTTCCCTGTGTATGCGTGTAGTTGTTCAAAATGTGAATGCACAGTGGACCTTTGTGAGGGTGTGTCAACTGTTTCCTTGGGTGACATAATGCATCAGTAGGCGCTACCTCCTTGTTGACAAGCAACTTTGCTTCATCTCTGGTCTGTACCAGGGATCAGTGTGAAATGTACATCCCATAACATGCGTCTCTCCCCCTAAAGAAGGGCAATTAGGCAGCCTCCTCTCTTATGACGTTCCCCAGCCAGCAACTGATGCTTCTTACATAACTAAATCATCTGAAAAAATAACCTCCTTAAATACTACGATACACTGCAGATAGTGATGTTTTCTTGATTGTTTGTTACCTTTTTTAATTACGTGAAATGTTTTCTTGATTGTTTACCTTTTTAAATTATGTGAGATGCAACATTTTATTGTTGTAAATGTCTAGGCTGAGATCAATCAACTTATGCCTATTTATGTGTCCTAAACTAGTGTATCAGTTTCCTTGGCTGGAATGTTGGATGAAGCAAAATCTTAATCGCTATTTTAGAGTATGCCTACTCCAAACAGGGCTTTATCAACATTTGTTTTTCATTACCACAGATGTAACCACCGAGGGCAAGTCATTTACTATGGATGAGATTTTCTGTTGTCAGTCAGGTCTCTGAAAGTGGTTTTCTTTTAAAACAAATTCTACCTGTCATCCCATTTGTGTTGTGTAAAGCCATCTTGACTGATGATATTAATGAACTCAGCTTAGGCAATAACTTCATCCTTATCCAAGCTTTTCATTCTCTGTGGAATGTTTTACACATGTATTTAATCTCTTGTAGTGGTTGTTTTGCCTTTTATATTCTTTAATTGTAAGTGAGGGTGGAGTTCCAAAAGACCTTGTACTATTCTATTTCAGGTTTTGTAGTGGTTGAAGGTGTACACCAGAACTGATAAAGAGATTTGCAACTGTCTCAGGTGTTCTTCGTGTTTCACTGTTGCAGTCATCACATTTGGGTTATCTCCTTGCAGCAGCCCTCAGTTGGCCTCTTGGGTCCTGTGTCTGTTGCTGTCCCTTCTTCCGTGATGTCAGGGGTATAAAACATGCAGCCGACGCCATTACCCCAGTCTTTCTTGCCGTGCGGTGCCTGAAGCAGAAGCAGTTCGCAAGTGCCGGTCGGCCGACTCCTGAAATTTTCGTTTTCAAGTTTTAGAACCGAAGTCTTCAACTAAAAGCTAAGTACCCCGTTGGGGAAACTTTTTCTTGCTCTTAACCAATGTCAGTAAAAGAAAATAATTGCATTACTTGTGGAAAGCAAACACCTCATAAAGATTTTCATTCGTACTGTATTCCTTGCCTAGGCCCTGAACACAACGTAACTCGCTGTCAGTTTTGTGCCTTATTTAAACCACGAACTATCCGTCGTCAGTATATTTTCACTTCAAAATATTTTGGTGCTAGGTTCAATTATCCTGATATGTCTTTGGTAAGCCATCCGACTACCGACATTCCGAAAAAACGCAAAGATAAAAAATTGGCATGTTGTCACAAAGGACAAATGGATCCTGGACATTATAAACAGAGGCTACAAATTCCATTTTCATACCCTTCCAAAAATGAGAGGCATGCCAAACCTGCCACACAATCAAAGGGCAGAGGCACAAAAGCAAATTTCAGATCTTATAAACATGAAAGCTATTCAAGAGGTACCTACACACGAACAAGGTCAAGGTTTTTATTCCAGGCTATTCCTGGTGCCAAGGAAGGGAAAAGATTGGAGACCTGTTTTGGATCATTCCATCCTAAACACATTCCTACTCGTACCAAAATTCAAGATGCTCATTCTACAGCAACTTCTTCCCATGCTGGGCAAGGAGTCTTGGCTGGTAACATTGGACCTCAAGGAGGCATACCTGCATGTCCCAATCAGACAAAATTGCAGAAGATACCTCCGATTTCTTGCAGGTTCAACCCATTATCAATTCTCTGCATTGCCCTTTGGCTTATCTACTGCGCCCAGAGTATTCACGAAATGCCTGGCATCAGTAATTGCCTACTGCAGACTTCAAGGGATACAAATATACCCTTATTTGGACGACTGCCTGATCCAAGCGGACAGCAAGCACATTCTTCTGAAACATCTGGCTTATGTAATAATGTTATTAAACTCTCTGGGATACACAGTCAACAAAGAGAAATCAAGGCTAATACCCTCTCGGAAGATAATTTTCCTGGGTGCCAATTTTAACACAAACACCCAGATGGCCTACCTCATGCCAGAGAAGCAGGGGCAACTAATTCAATATTTCAGAACACTGGCAAATTGCACCAGGCTGACTGCAAGGAAAATCCTGCAGGCTCTGGGATTCATGGCATCTTGCATCTTACTAATCCCATGTGCAAAGCTGCATATGAGAAAACTACAATGGTACCTAAAAAACATATGGTCTCAACACAGCCACAGTTTGGAAACAATAATACCACTAATTCCATGTCTGCAAAAGGAATTTCTGTGGTGGGCTCAAGCATGTCAAACAAACACAGGTCTTCTATTCAGCAAGCCTCAAGCAAATCAAGTCATCACAACAGACGCCTCGGACTACGCCTGGGGGGCGCACATGACAGAACGGTGCATTCAGGGCAAATGGTCCCAAAAAGAAAAGCACCTTCACATCAATCAAAAAGAAATGCTAGCAGTAATAAATGCTATTATAGCTTTCAAGGACCTTCTACAACCAGGTCAACTATTGATAAGAACGGACAACACCACAGTTATGTGGTACATAAACAAGCAGGGAGGAACTCATTCTTATCCCCTATGCAGACTGGCCATGTCACTTTGGAACATGGCCATGGACTTACAAATGGAACTACAAGCACAGTACTTGCCAGGCAAGGAAAACACGCTGGCAGACAACCTAAGCAGGAATATGACAGATCCACACGAATGGAAGTTGCATCCAACAGTTTTTGCAGAAATAACCCAAGAATGGGGAAGGCCAGACATAGATCTCTTTGCCTCCCACAAAAATCATCAACTAACAAAATTCTGCTCAAGGATCTTCCATCCAAAGGCCTGGAGAGTGGACGCTCTCTTTCAGTTGGACATCAATGACAGTTTATGCCTTCCCGCCTCTTCCTCTGCTGCCCAAAGTCCTATTGAAGACCAGAGCAGACAGACCAAAGATGATCCTCATTGCTCCGGACTGGCCAAGGCAACACTGGTACCCACTCCTGAGGAGCCTGACGCATTCCCCACCATGGACCCTGCCTCTAATGCCTCTACTTCTGACTCAGCACAGCTTCAAAACTCTTCACAGTCAGCTAAAATCACTCAATCTAGCCACAAGGAAGATTCCTTAGCATCACAGCAGGCCATACTCTCCAAGGAGGTGTAGGATGTCATTTTGGAGGCCAGAAGGCCATCAACTAGAAAAGCTTACTCCGCAAAATGGAAACGTTTCTGTGTCTGGAATGAGAAAAAGGGCCAGAACCCTGGAAAACTGAATTTAGCTCAAATACTACAATATTTGACTGAACTGCTAAGCAGTGGACTTTCGTTCTCCTCCATCAAAATCCATGCCTCAGCCATTTCTGCAGAATACAACACTGATCCACCTTTATTCTCTCACCCTCTATTAAGACAGTTCCTCAGAGGGGCTAAGAACTTAAGACCTCCAAGGAAACAACCAATACCTGCTTGGGATCTTAATTTCATTCTGGAAAAACTGACTTTGCCTCCTTTTGAGCCAGCTGCCTCATCAGATTTGCAATATTTGTCATGGAAAACAGCTTTCCTTCTGGCTATCACTTCAGCTCGTAGAGTGTCAGAACTTCAGGCTCTCATGGCTGTCCAGCCTTTTATCATCTTCCATCAGGACAGAGTTTCCTTACGAACCAACCCGTCCTTTATGCCTAAAGTGGTATCCAGGGTAGCTTTATCAGGTCATACATTTACCTACTTTTTATCCTAATCCTCAAAACAAAGGGGAGAGATTGCTACATTCCTTGGACGTCCACAGACAACTGCGTTATTATTTGGACAGAACAAAACCTTTCAGAAAATCAGAACAGCTCTTTGTGGCCTATGCGGTAGGAGCTCAAGGAAAGCCAATTTCAAAACAGACAATCTCAAAATGGATAGCCCACTGCATACGCTTTTGCTACTCCTTTCATGGCAAGACTGTACCTACAGGCATTAGAACTCATTCCACCAGGGCCACAGCCACCTCTGCAGCCTTCTTCAGAGGAGTTCCTACCAAGGATATTTTGGAAGCAGCCACTTGGAGTTCTGTGCATACCTTCTCCAAGCACTACAACCTACCATTATACTCCAAATCTAGAGCAGGCTTTGCCACTGCAGTCTTGCAGGGCATTTTGGCTCCTCCTAGTTCCACCTAGTGCCTACCACCCTTTTCTTAGCTTTGGGATTCTACCCATCTGTTATGACTGCAGCTGTATGCACAATGAACATGGTACAGTTTTGTACCTACCATAAATGTAGATGTTCGAGTGCTAATACAGCTGCAGTCCAGGTTTCCCTCCCTCCTTCCCCTCTAGGGGTATTCTTTTATGGTGTATTTGCTTGCAACTACTGTTTTTTGACTATATTGCATTGCATTATTACATAATTTTATATATTGCCTTCCTTCTGGGGGCACCTGACATCTGGGGCAAGAAAAACTGAAGAAAATGGTGTCGGCTGGTTCTTTTATACCCCTGTCACACTGACGTCAGGGAAGAAGCGACGACAACCGACGCCGGACCTAGACTTTGGAATTCGGCCGACCAAGGACCCGCCTGACGGCAGGAGAACCCGTCTGTTATGACTGCAGCTGTATTAGCACTCAAACATCTACATTTATGGTAGGTACAAAACTGTACTTTTTTTATGTTATACAAGACCTATATATATGTCCTGGTCCGGGGATAGAGTGGGTAGGCACTGGTATAGGATGGGATCTCAAGAATGCTTCCAAATTACTTTATATTATGTTTTTCCCTTTAAACCTCTATTATACAAAATAACTCATTAAATGTGGGAAATAGACTCATGTAACATAAAAGGGCGCCAGAACTTAAAGAAAAGAAAGTTATTTTTACATTTATTATTGCAGGCTAGGGCGTCGTTTATACTTCTTCAAGAAATGCATTTAACTAATGATCAATGGGCTTACATTAAGAAAAGGAAATGTATTAGAGAAATTGTAGCCTCAGAAGGTAAAACTAATAGTGCTGGGGTAGCTATACTTATTAAAAATCAATATCAAGAGAAGATTTTAGACTCTAAATCAGATAAAGAAGGAAGATGGTTTTATGTTATTCTTTCTTCTACTCGACTTGATAAACCTATTTTACTTTTAAATGTTTATGCACATTGCAATAATCAACAACTTTTCATAGGATCACTTTATCCGATTTTGTCACAATATGTTAAATATTATATAATTATTGGAGGGGACTGGAACTCTTATCAAAATCCGAAGTTGGATAGATCTTGTCCACAAAGAGCATTTAATAAACAAGCAGTAATAGCAATAAGTGATATAAAGGAAGGTTTCCAATTATATGACCCCTTTAAGTATTTAAATAACCCTGGTAATACAAATAATTATACTTTTTATTCAACATGTCATAAAATGTTGTCCAGATTGGATTTTTTTTTATTTCAGCAACAATGATTAATTTTGAACCTTTAGTCTCTATACATGCACGTTATTTATCAGACCACTCAAAAATCTCATTAAGTTTTGCTAAAGAACCTAGAGATACCATGCGGCAAAGAGGTTATAATTGGTCTCTTAACCCAGATCTGTTAAATAAAGAGGAAATAATACATGAAATTACAGATTACCTCAAAGACCTATTGGCTAGATTAGAGAAACAACAACATACACCTGATATCGAATGGGCGACAGTTAAAGCACAAATAAGAGGGATCTTTTTGCAAAAAGCTTCATATTATAAAAAAATACAGATTAGAGATATTCAGGAATTGGAAGCTAAAATTAAGACACTTGACCAAGAATTGATTCAAAATTATAATACTCAAACAGAAATAGAATTACTTAAATGCCAAAAAGACCTCTTCTTAATTCAAAATAGTAGATTGACATTTCAGGAACATAGAATGTTAGTTTCAGGAACATAGAATGTTAGCGAGGTATGCCAACCATGTTCAAACACCATTAAGGGCATTAGCTAGAATTATTAATCAATCGAGAACAGCAGTACAAATTTCGGAAATACAATTTAAGAATACAATTTACTCTAAAACGGAAGATATTATTAATATTTTCGAACAGATATATACAAATATATATGGTGACCAAAAAGATCTACCCTCACATAGGACCAATGAAGATTTCTTACAAACAATTAATTTTCTGAAAATAAATGACAATATGCAGAAGGATTTGGTTAAACCGATATCTGATGAAGAAATAATATATATATGTAAACATATGAAATCACATAAAGCACCGGGTCCTGATGGTTTGACGGTGGAATTTTATAAAGTTTTTGATGATATTTTTGGTAAAATACTCTCGCGTGTATTTAACTATATAATTAAGAATAAAATAAATGATCCTCATTTTAATGCCTCAAAAACTATTCTTATACCTAAAGTTAATTTTGACCCCCAAAACCCTGACAATTATAGACCAATATCATTAATAAATGTAGATATGAACATTTTGACCTCTATTCTAGCCAGTAGATTAAAAAAACAATGAATAAAATAATATCTAAGGAACAAGCCGGTTTTATGGCAACTAGACAAACTAGTGACAATACACTTACACTTCATACACTGATAGCTTATGCTAAACAGAAAAATCTTAATATTTATGCGCTTAGTATTGATGCACAGAAGGCTTTTGACAGGGTTGACATAAGTTTTTTGTTTGATACTCTACCATATTTTAATATATCCCAAGAATTTGTTTGAGTGTTAAAAATCTTATATAGCAATCCTTATACAACTTTATACATTAGTAAAATGTTCTCAAAAAGAATACAGATTAAAAATGGAACACGTCAGGGTTGTCCGTTGTCCCCATTATTATTTAATATATATCTGGAACCCTTATTCTTGTATATTAAACAGAAGGTATACCATAATGCCCCAATAATTTATGGAACAAAAATATCAATGGCGGCGTTTGCAGATGATCTCAATATATATTGTACAACTCCAATTTCAGACACTAAAAAGTTATTAAAAGCAGTGGATGACTTTGCAGAAATATCTAATTATAAAATTAATCTTAAAAAACAAATATTTTCCCCTTAAGAACTCCCAAACCTTTCTCGCTTTTGCCACTGGTGGGACAGGTAATGTTCAAAGATAATATTAAATACTTGGGTATTGTTTTCTCTACAGATGATAAAGATGTTTATACTATTAACATTAAAACAGTTTGGGATCAAATAATATCTGACTTTGGGAGATGGAATAATTTAAGATTACCAGTATTGGCGGAGGTCTCAATTATTAAAATGAATATATTGCCAAGATTATTATATATTTTTAGATCTGCTCAAGTAGCAATTTCGAAGAAATTTTTTAAAACAAATTCATAAAGAATCGGCTAAATTTATTTGGGAGCCAAGGAAAACAAGGATATCGTATGATAAATGAATGACACCAAAAAATAGAGGGGGATTGGATTTACCAAATTTTGAAATTTGCTATTTAATAATAAACTCTAATAGACTCCTAAGAATTGCTAATCATGATGTATGTAGCACTAAGTGGGCACCAACATGGGTAATCTTGAATTATAAACATATATTAAATTTGAGTATTAATCCTAAAGCATTACCCTTTCTAGGAAAAGATAAGCTGAAATTATATGGGATAATGGACCATATTAAAGTATATATAACATCTATAAAAAATGTATTTCAATCATTAGATCTTGCTCAACATATGATGGTTTTTCAACCCTTTCATAGGAACCCTAATTTGAGATTAAATAATCAATTAATAGATCTTAAAAATTTCCCATTAATAGTTAATTTAACTTTAATTGACATTTACATATATCTCAAATTTTCAGAGATGAGGATTTAACCAAATGCTCAAATTTGTGGCAAGCTCTTCAACAAAATGTTAAATTTATAACCGTATCAAATAAATTAATAAAAGAGTTTAAATTTCAGGATAGGGTTCTTTTATCAAAATGTTGGAAAGAGAAAATCCCACTGATAGAAGAAAGTCAAATAATAAAAGCAATAGATTTGACAACAAAATCTATCTCTCTTCAAAAGTTGATGTATACTCAGCTTATGATATGGAATAATGCGTATTATACACGCCTTAGCTTGCATAAATTCAATTCTAAAAACTAATTGTCCATTCTGTAAAGACCAACCTGCTGATCTTCTTCATATGTTCTGGAGCTGCAAATGCATTTATAAACTTTGGAACTCTAAAAATACAACTTCAAAAGATAAAGCTATATCTATGCAAACTGTTAAAGATTTTTTGCGAGTACAACCTCCAAGCCTTTGACAGTTTGCATAGATATAGCTTTTTCTTCCATCTTTTTAAGAACAACTTCTGCCTTGTTGCCAAAGAGACGGTCCTGGTTTAAGGGAGCATCCAGTAATTTCGCTTTAACATGATCTGGCAAGGATTGCTCCTTAAGCCAAGCATGCCTTCTAAGTAAAGACCCAGTTACTGCGGCTCTGCAAAATGCCTCTAGTGAATCAAAACCACATTGCAAAGTATGTTTTCCAACTTGTTCAGCTGAATGCAGCAAGTCCTGTAAATCCTTATTTTCAGCACAATCAGGAATCAACATCATTTTCTGATAAAACTCCCGCCTATGGTAAACTGTCTCAATGACTTCTTTTTAAAACTTCCAAGCACTTCTCAACTGACTGCCCCTTTGGAAGGAAAGATTGCTCTTCATGCAAAGAACTGGGAACTCATTACCCAGGACAAATAAGTTTTAAGTACAGTGTCCCAGGGATACAAATTTCACTTCCACACATTACCAACACCAAGTGGGTGGCCAGATCTACCCCCAAGTCAGTGGGCAGAGGCCCAAAAGCAAGTACTTTCACTCTTAAGCATGGGGGTCATTCAGTTGGTATCAGAAGGGGAAAAGGGACAAAGTTTCTACTCGAGATTTTTTTCTGGTACCCAGAAAGGACAATTCATGGGGTCCTATCCTGGACCTGTCTACTCTAAACACCTTTTTGGTGATTCCAAAATTCAAGATGCTGACTCTTCACCAGTTGCTCCCTATGCTAGGCAAAGACTCCTGGTTGGCAACAGTAGATTTAAAGGAAGCATACCTGCACATTCCCATCAGGGAATCTTGCAGAAGATACCTACGCTTCAAAGCAGGCTACACAACTATCAGTTCTCTGCACTGCCCTTTGGCGTATCTACTGTGCCCAGGGTATTCACAAAGTGCCTAGCTCCAGTCATTTCATTTTGCAGGCAAAGAAATATTCAAATATACCCATACCTGGACGATTGTCTAATTCAGGCAGAAAGCAAGGACATACTTTTGAATCATCTGGTCTTTGTACAAAGGGTGCTAACTTGTCTGGGGTACACCGTAAATGAAAAGAAATCACCCCTGGTACCCTGTCAACAAATTATATTCCTGGGAGCAAGCTTGAATACAATTTCCCAGATGGCTTTCCCCACACCAGAGAAACAAATTCATTTGACAACTTACTTCAAACGAGTGGCCACAAAAACCCTGCTATCTGCAAGGCAAATACTACAAGCATTAGGGTTCATGGCCTTCCTGCATTCTTCTAATTCGATATGCAAGACTGCATATGAGGAAACTACAGTGGTATCTGAAAAAGCCTATGGTGTCAACATTCACAGGATCTAGAAGCAATGATTCCTATCATACCTTGCCTATGCTTACAGTTCCTTTGGTGGGCAGAGGCAGAGGCCTGCCACCAAAACAAGGGACTACCATTCACTCTACCCCCTGCCTCCCAAACCGTAACAACAGACGCATCAGACTATGCATGGGGGGGGCTCACCTGGCAGGGAGATGCATTCAGGGCAAATGGAACTCAAGTCAAATGTACCTGCATATCAATTAAAAAAAAATGTTAGCTGTACAGAATGCTCTTACAGCCTTCAAGGACACATTCTTCCAGGACAATTAATGGTAAAGACGGACAACACCACTGTTATGCGGAACATAAACAAGCAGGGGGGGTACACATTCTTACCCCCTCTGCAGACTAGCTATGGCTTTGTGGAACACAGCCCTGAGCTACCAAGTGCATCTATGAGTTCAATTCCTGCCAGTAAAACTAAACACACTGGCAGATGAACTAAGCAGAAATGTCATGGACCCACACGAGTGGAAACTGGAACCAAGGATTTTCAGCATGTTGACAAGCAAATGGGGGAGCCCAGATATAGACATGTTTGCCTTCCCCCAGAACTATCAATTGGACAAATTTTGCACAAGGACTTCCCACAAACAAGCTTGGAAAGTGGACGCTCTGTCCTTCAGCTGGAAAAACCTATCAGTTTATGCCTTTCCTCCTCTGCGTCTGCTCTCCAAAGTTCTATTAAAGATCAAACAAGACAAACCAAGGACAGTTTTGATTGCACCAGTCTGGCCACGCCAACACTGGTGTACCCCCTCTTGCACAGTGTGTCACTGTCGGCCCCATGGCACCTGCCTCAGACTCCTACCCTATTGTCTCAGCAGGAGATCTGGGTTCTGCACCCTGAGCTTCACACACTGAACTTAGCAGCCTAGCCAATTACCTAATCTCTCCTTTACCATCCATCAGTAAACCAGTGATGGATGTCATTTTAGAGGCAAGGAGGCCTAGTACTAGAATATCTTATGCTGAAAAATTGAAAAGATTCTGTGCATGGAACCAGTCTCAAGGGATGAGCACAGCAGTGCCCAATTTACCTCAGATTTTACAATACTTAACTGAGATGCTTCACGTCTTTCTCCTCCATCAAAATCCACGCCTCAGCTATTTCAGCTCATTATAACACAGAACCTCCCCTCTTCTCTCATCCACTGTTCAAGCCGTTCCGCAGAGGGGCCAAAAATTTATGACCACCAGGAGAGCTCCAACCCCAGCTTGGGACCTTAACTTTGTATTGGAGAAACTCTGAGCCAGCTGCTACTGCAGACTTAAAATTCCTTTCTTGGAAAACAGCTGTCCTTTTAGCAGTCCCTTCAGCAAGAAGGGTATCTGAATTAAAGGCCCTTATGGCAGTGGAGCTTTTCATCATCTTTCATGCGGACAGGGTGTCCCTCAGGACCAATCCCTTCTTCATGCCCAAGGTGGTATCCAGTGTGGCCCTTAATCAGACCATTCATTTGCCAACCTTCTTTCCTAATCCACAGAATGAAGGGGAATAGATACTGCACTCCTTAGATGTGCACAGACAACTTTAGATTCTACTTGGACAGGACTAAACCTCAAAGGAAATCTGTACAACTGCTGGTGGCTTTTGCTGCAGGGGCAGAGGTGAAGGCTATTTCAAACCAAACCATTTCCAAATGGATAGGCCATTACATTCTTTTCTGCTACAAGCACCATGGAAAACATATCCCCACAGGGGATCAGACCCCACTCAACCAGGGCTGCATCTACCTCTACAGCCTTTCTCAGAGGCGTCCCTACCAGGGACATCCTAGAAGCTGCTACCTGGAGTTCTGTACATACTTTCACCAAGCATTACCATCTGTCAATTTTCTCTAAATCCAGAGCTGGATTTGCCACTGCAGTCTTGCAGGACCTTATAGCTGGTCTTAATGCTATCTAATTACCTCCTCCCATCCTTAGCTTTGGGAATCTACCCAAATGTGATTACTGCAACAGTGAAACACAAAGAACATAGTACAGTTGTGTACACATACCATAAATGTAGATGTTGGAGTGTATTCACTGTTGCAGTCCTGGTTACCCTCCATCCAGCCCCCTTACTTCTTTTGACTTATACCTTTACTCTGCTTTATTATGCTCAAAAGGCTTTTTGGTGTATTTGCTTTTTTGTTGGAGGTATATCCTTGTTTATTTATAGATTTAATTGCTTCCCATTACGGGGGCACCTGACATCTGGGGCAAGAAAAACTGATGTAATGGTGTTGGCTGCATGTTTTATACCCCTGATGACCTGACGTCACGGAAGAAGCGACAGCAACCGGCGCAGGACCCAAGACTTTGTTAATCAAGCCGACTGAGAGCTACTGCAAGCAGATAACCCAAATGTGATGACTGCAACAGTGAATACAATACATTTATGGTAAGTGTGCACAACTGTACTTTCTCTATACACCAGCTAAGTTCTTAGAGCATTGGTACATCAACTGAAAGCTCATCTGGTGCATGGAGAATGGAGCCGTTTGCCGATTCCCTTATCAGATATGGTATACCTCTTTAATTATTCCAAAACCCTTAGTTGTGTAGTGTAAGACCTTTTGGGAGCCCACTAAAAATTATTTGGTTTTACTAGCCGTACTGCACTGAACAGTAATTACAGTAGCTTCTTTTACACTAAAAGTGCCCACTGTGAAATGCCTCAAACGTGGATGTGAATTACTTAGTATTGTTTTCATTTAGGTCCTTACCAAACAGCCTTTTTAATGTATTTTTTCTTCAGAGTATGCTGTAATATGTGGAATCAGTTTGGTTTTAGACTAATAGGTATCTTCATCACTGACTGCTGTTTTGCTTGTTAAGCATATACTTTCGTGTCATTACCATAAAAATATATAGTAGTGTGATGGGTGGTAATATATTTTGACCTGCTAAATTCTTGGTCACTGGTGTTCTTGCTTCAGATTTGTAGTAGGTAAGAAGTTGTGCTGGCATATAGAAGTACAAAAGCAGGCAGCAGAAATGCATTTGCAATGTAATGCATTCTTTTGAGTGGCCAAAATTAAAATTGGGTTTTGTCAGAATTTTCCTTTCAGCAACTTGTAAGAATACTTTGTCATAGTACAGCATAAAATTCAGTCAATGTTTCTTCACTGTAAATTAAAGCCTGAGGCGTTAGAAGCTGTGCTATTTTTATTATCTGTTTCATTCATAAATTATGAGGGAGCAATTTTAATGAATAGTTTTATGAAGCAAAGTTTGACTATTTTCTTTTCTTTTAGGAAAATGATGGATTCAGGACAGCTTGACTTCTATCAGCATGATAAAGTGTGCACCAATACCTGCCGAAGCACCAAATTTGATCTTTTAATTAGCAGTGCTCGAGCACCAGTTCCAGGACAGCCAACAGCTTTGTTACCAGCTCCCTCTTCAACAGATGGTAGGTGCTGTTGTACAGTAATGAGCAAACATTAAAGCCACAATTTGTCTGTCTGTTTGACATACAGGGATAAAGCCCTGACTAAGACCCAATGACCTGAGTTTGAATAGCGACTTGGCCAATGGAAGAGCCAGGCAGGGCAGGAAGGGAGTGAGTAGCCAACACCATCTCTCACATCCTAAGGGGAGGAAATAATGATCCACTTGGTTGATCATCAAGCAAGTGGAAGTTTGCACGGCACTGAAAATAACCAGAACCAGGAACATGGGCCATGTTGGTGATGGCAGCCCTCGTTAGCAAGTGTATTTAAGCATCCACATGCATTTACATAGGGAGGGTATAACAGACCCATGCAGTGACACAGGTGCTTATGTCAGCCACCAAGGACGAAGTTAGGGCTTAATAGAAATACTCTCATTGTCATCATTGGCTGATGTCAGTGAGACCACAGACCACCTCCATAGCTGCCTATATGATGGTCCCCTCTAGTCAGTTCTTTGCTTAATATTGGAGACTCCCCAGTGGCAGGTGAACAAATGGGCTTAAGGCAGATAGGTGAGTTCTGATGGTCAGCAGGCGTGGAGTGAGAAAAAGCACCACCTAGAAAAAAAAGTAAATACAGTATATTTTGTGTGTCCCAGAATTATGCTAAGATTGTTTAACAAACAGCAATGAGTATGTAAGTTAGCAACCAAGCAGTATTCTTCATGTATAGCTTGACTTGAATGTACACTAATGTTGGTGAGCAAGAAGAATTTATCTTTGAAGAGCTTGCTGCAGTGGATTTTCACTCTGGGAATTAATTTTCCTACTCATTTGCTTAACTTTTCATATTTCTCACTCAAGTCTGCTGTTATAGAGTATGCTTCCCTTGGACTTTTGCTAGTATACCCATGCTCAGTTTAAGAGGTGTCATCTCTGTATTGCCCTCTAGTTCTCTGTAGTTATCACATTGTTCCATTCTGCTTCTTGTAGACATCAAAAGTGCCTTAATTTGATGCCTAAATAGTTAGGCTTATGCATTCAGTAGTTTTACTGTCTTGGATCATCTCAACTTCACGGCACTGGTTCTGTACACCTGCTTAATTTTTAATTTGGTATCACTTCAGCAGGGCTAAAAGTTATTTATTCCATGAGGATTTCCCAGTTTTTTCTAGTCTGTCAAGCGATCTTTATTTGCCACTAGAAGGTTCCCACAGTCACTGTCTAAAAAACATAGGCTAACATCGGAGCTCCTTCTTCATGAATAATGTGATAGGGTCCTCCTTCTCCACCAGTTTCAGTGGGATATTTTTTATGGAAGATTTGTGCTGAGGGCATACATGGGCTTGGTGCTGCCACTTGCTGTGTATAATGCCTAATCCCTAAACCCACAGTTCATGGCTTCCACCTGCACACTTCATTTCTTACTTCTAACTTTTTTCAGTAATGGTGAAAGGTTATCTGTTCTCTGCCTAGATATAAATCCAAAAAGTGACCATATGGCGATCATATTACCTGTTAAGGCCCATACTAGCATTGTCTTTACAGTTTTAGAAAGAATCACTAAAATAAATGCTGTAACTCTGCCACTAAATGCCATAGAGAGAATTCATTTCCTATCCTATGATGTAAACCCATTACAAAACAAAAAAATGACTTTCTGGCTGCCACAAATCAGCTCATCATCAAAAAGCAAGAGTGCAGGTCCTTTGCTTTGGCAGTTAACAAGTTGCCGGAAGGAAATGAACCTCCCTGCTTCAGTACTGTGGAATGAGTTCTAGGGTTTAGACACCCCTCAGTTAATCACCCGGAGCTTGAAACTGACCTGTCTGATCTGTGGAAGCAGTCTAGATTCACCTGGCCTTGGTTTGGGGGTACTTGAAGTAGAAGTCTTCCCTGTCATGATTTGCCCCTAGACCTGGCAAGGCCTTTTGGCCTGTATAGATGGGTTGTCCCACACCAGGGTTTATGATCTGAGGTCTACACAGGGGATTAGACATCACCCAGTCCCCCCATTTAATCAGCCAGAGCTTGAGGCTGTCTGTCTGCCTGATCTGTGGTAGCAGTCTAGATTCAGTGGGTCTTGGTTTTGGGGGGTACTTGAGGCAGATGTCTTCCCTCCCTAGATCCGCCCCTAGGGTTGGCAGGATCTTTTGGCACATATTGATGGGATGTTCCACATCAGGGATTACTTATTTGTTTACCAGGATAGTGCACTAATCAATAGAAAACATTTCACAAACAAAAAAATACAAAAATATAAGCAATAACAGAATAGTTTAGACTAATTACATAGGAAAAAAAACTGTGTGTATACATTCCAGTGAGCAAGCACAGTACAATGCACAAGCACTGTGTAATGCGCAATATGCACAGTATCTAAAGTGTGTCAATCTTCAGTGAATCTAAAGAGAGGAGAAGAGACTCAGAAAGGAGATAGGTTAGGTGATATGTCCTGTGTTTAACCACCAGCAGCATTTAGCTTGGATGAAGAAGTGCTTTTTGAGTTGCATTCTGAATTTGGAATAAGTGTTGATTTCCCTAATGCTGAAGAGGAGAGCTTGCCAAAAAGCAGGTGCCTGAGAGGAGAAAGCATGTGCAGTGCTGTGCAGTTTGGTTCTAGGGGTAATGAGAGCTGGTGTGGCTTGTGAGTAATATCTCCGGTTGTATGAGGAATTTTTTTTTTTTCTTGAAGTCTAGCAGTAAGGGGATAAATACGTGGAGCTGGAGTAATTTGGAAAAGTTAGGATCATAAAAGTAGGTTGGATCTTAGTTTAATGGGTAGCCATTTGGCTTTTTTAGGGTGGTACAGTGTTGCTCACAGAGAGAGAGAGAGAGGTTTGTAATTAATTAGCAGATGCTTTTAGGATCCTAAAAGTAGGTTAGATCTTTGTTTAATGGGTAGCCATTTGGCTTTTTTAGGGTGGTACAGTGTTGCTCACAGAGAGAGATGTTTGTAATGAATTAGCAGATGCTTTTAGGATCCTAAAATTAAGTTGGATCTTTGTTTAATGGGTAACCATTTGGCTTTTTTAGGGTAGTACAGTTGCTCACAGAGATATGTTTGTAATGAATTAGCAGATGCTTTTAGCAATAGTCTGGAGTGTGGCAATGTTTTTCTTGAAGGCAGATGCAAAATTCAGGAGGCCATATTCAAGTTGGGAAAGGAGAACTTCTTTGCCAATTAGTGCTCTGGCTGGTTAGGATAGAAAAGGGGAGATTTTTTGGCCACATAATTTGTCATTATGATCTAGGGCCTAGACACCAAACAAGTGGTAGTTGCCTTTTAGGAGCTTGAGTCATGGAAGTGAGACTGTACTCTTTGAGAATATGGTACAATTGCCTGTCTTCCCAGAGTGTCACCTGTGACGGGCGTCAGTTCCCTTTTGGTGACTTGGCAAGTTACCATACCTCTCAATCTAGAAACATCAAAAATCTGGACAAGGCCCATGAAAAATAGGTACAAATCTGCACTCTGATTAACATCTGATTTGTATACATAGTTACGGAACCTCACCCACGCCTGTGGAATTGTGGGATACCAACTTTAAAACACAAACTGAAGAACAGGCAACCAAAATATGTTGCCAGAGTCCCCCAGCAGCCACTCTGATGTCCCATTACCTGGCTATTTCGCCCCATTTACCATAAACACTAATGTGTGCATACTGCTTTACTTCTACAATGATTATTTGGATTTTATTTTTACAGCATAACAATGCACAAACACTAATACATATCTGGTAAAAGCAATACTGTCTCACAATCAAAATAGACTTGGCATTAAAACTTGTCTGCCCTTGAAACTTACATTCGTTGAAACAGCATTGAAACCCACACCACATCCAAAGAAAATGCATCTGGCCAATGTTGGATAAAGATTACCTTTGGGCTGTTTTCAAATCACTGGCCCCTTGCACACAAAACAAGAAACATACATATGTTCTTTTCTTTGATGCACCTTCCTGACTTTATTAAATTATATTCCTTGTATAACACAGCACACTTGTTGACAGAGTGCATTTAAAATTCATTGTTTAAACATTTTTCCAGTAGACTGTACTGTAGGCAATGAAACAAAATGCATGAACCAATAATGCCAAAACTGCCCATTCAGAACATTTTCCATCATAAAAGTCTACTTCCACACCCACACTATAAATAGAATGACAGCAGTGTAAGCCATAAGCATCTTGCACAGCTTCTCACACATTTTGAATTTCCTTTTTTTTTGGGGGGGGGGGAGGGTAAAAAACCAGGGACACATTTTAAACATTGTTTGTATAATTTTGTAAAGTTGCTAGAATAAAATGTGTTACCACCGTGCATTTCACTAGTAAGTCTTGAACCCAGCCCCTATGCACTACAGTCAGAGCAACATACCACTATGATAAATCAGCAGCTTCCTGAAAAATAGGAAGACTTAAACTTACTGGCTATCATTTAGTGAATTCATTTCTCACTTCTCATTACAGCTCTCAACCTCTTAGCACAAAAAACCTGGACAAACAAAGCCAATAATGGGGTAATACAAATTTAGTTCTCACTATAGCTCTCAAGTGTTAGCACAAAAAACCTAGGCAAAGCTCACAAGTGGTGGTGGCTAGGGACTTTAGGCTGTTTTAACCCTGTACTGAAGATACAGGGTTTGAGCCTGAGTACCTCTAGCTATCAGGTATATTGAATGGGGGGCACACACACACACACACACACACACACACACACACACACACACACACACACACACACACACACACACACAGACACACAGACACACACACACACACACACAGACACACACACACCTTACTGCAAATATCTCTCCAGAAATAGATGTGTTCTGCATATCTTACTTCAAATAGAAGGCTCTTCTATTAGCTCTCATTCGCGGCCAAACAAGTTCTGCTGATTCCAGCTTCCCGCCTGCATTCGGAACTGATGTGAACTTCGCATCAGGCTTCTCTTGCAAAGCATATATAATCCAAACTCTTCCTGCTGGCATTCGGAACTGATGTAAACTACTCTTCGGCCCAATTGGTGATTCCATTCTCTCGCATAAACTCTGCTTGCATTTGCGGCCAGCCGGAAATGATGTGAGCTCCCTCAGCTCAATTCCGACTGGCTGGTAGCCCTGACGGTGCTGATGTCATCGTGCATGTGATGACGTCAGCGCCGACAGTGTGGAAAATTGAAATTAAAGGGCAAATAAATCGGAAATGAAGGGGTGCCACTCGGGAATCATGACACCCCTTCATTTGGACCCCAAAACTCAGTAAAAAACGAGTAAATCAGTATGTTTGGGAGGTATGCAAGTTACTGTCACAGTCTCACCCATACATGAATTTATACTTGGAGACAGCTGGTGGTGGATACTTTCATATTCAGGCTTCTCTGAAGACCAGTGTCTCTGAGACAAACAAAGACAGTTAGTCCACTCCAGCATCCAGCCCCTCCTCTCATTTAGAGAGACCTTAACACTTACAAAGTCCTCTCTACACTGATTTTGTGATTCAGTCTTTGTCCAGCAGTAGCTGAACATGAATCTAGGGAAGAGGAGCCATGGTTTACATCTCCCATAGAGCTAGTTATCAGAAAGGTCATTCATCCATACAGCCTGGAGTCACCCAGACTCTGTTCTTGCAGCCCCACAAATGCAGATACTTTCTATAATTTTGTGGGTAAGTGGAGCAAGTTCAGTACCAGATGTCTTTTAGCTGACTGCTGTGTGATCTCATTAGTCCTGCATAGGTCTCAGAGACCAGAACATTTTGCTGTCCTACTGCCTAAGATTCCAGAACAAGGCAAAAAAGTTTCATTATAGTATACCATCTACTCCCAAGTTGCAGTGATCTTGGAGTTAATATTTGTATACGTAACAGGGTTATGTGTATTCAGCCTTTTCCATGTACAGTTGTAGTTTATTGTCCAGTTTTGCAGATAATGCGGTCCACTATCACATTAGAAGTTTTACTCCTTTAGATGTTTATTTGACCTTTTCAGATCCTAGCCATCCATAATGTCAAGTCTTGGAAAAGCTTGCAGACTTCCCTGAGTCTGGATTGAAGCTAAACCTTGTTAGGACTCTGTCTTTAGTTTTGCTATGAGCTGATACAGTAATTAGAGCCTCAGGCTTGGGAATGGCCATTGCAAAGTAGAGTGGCTGAAAATGTTATTAGACACTTCATCTATGGCACTTCAACATGTGTGGATTCAGTACTGACGGAAAATGAAATAATATATAATAAAAGGATTCTGTAGAGGCTTCACCCCCCCCCCCCATTATTACATATTATTAGCTCTATTTCTTTTCACTTTTGGAAAAAGTGCAGATTCCACCACAGCTGAATCTGTTGTCTGAGACAACAGTGGTCAGTGAAGAAGTTTGAGGAAAACACAGTCAAATGGATGGAAAAAAGAAGAAGCTTTCTTGCTGCTTGAGAAAGGTACTCTGCATCACAGGCCATACTCTCTCTAATGTTGACCAAGTCTCCTATATGGGTGAATCTGCCAGCCCAGTGTCAGCAAACCTGATTATTGTCTGAGGCTGCCTGTGGAGAAGATGTTCTCCAGTTTACCCAACTTGGAGATCCCTCGGCTGGAATTAGCAGGTTCCTAAATATGGTCACAGTCCGTTAGACTAGAGCCCTTACAAACACAAACAAAGGGTTCCATTAAGACATAGATATCTCAGAGTTGCTCTTGGGACAGGCCCAAGATTCCACTGCTGGAAAAGATTCTAGATGCAGCTCATTTTTAGAACACTGTAAACATTTTACTTCTGTTTTTTTTTTCCATAATTGGAGGGAGCAGTCAGCTTCCATCCTGTCTTCGTGGTCATCTGCAGCTTGAACCAATCATGTCCACTACATCTGTTTTGAGATGATAACTTTCAAGGAGTGCTACACACAGAGTGCCTTGGTGATGTTATCAGACATGAAATGTTGCCACTGGGGCTTCCTTCTTTACTCACTGCTTTTAAACTAAAGTCTCAGCAAGTGATTTTTGTGTATCATTGTACTTTGATGACTGGTTCCTGGTGGTTCTTTCAAAGAATGTGTTGTAGTATTCCCAAAGTTGCATACCCTAAGGATAAGCATAAATCGGGTGAAGTTCTTTCTTTTCTGTTTGATTGCTTTATAAACACAGAGGAGGATACTCTCCATTGCCAGTTTTTTCTGCCAATGGGAAGGACCCAGGAAGTCATGATCCTTGTGTCCTGGCTAAAGTCACAATGCAAAGTCCAGTCATGACTCCTTTTGGACTTGATTGCTGCCATTGTGTTCACAAAACCATTTGCGCACCTGAGGGAGCAGGTGTATTGAACAGCAAGGTGTTAGTAACTACATAGTTGCCATATGTAGTAGAATTTCTCCTAGTTTCACACCTCTTTTTGCCAGGCTTTGGAGTGATGGGCACTCCCAGTCAGCTTTCTATTCTTCTGCAGCTGAGCTCATCAGATGTCCCAATGAAAGATGATTCACTGGCAAGCTATTACGTTCTCCTCAACCACCACATGGTTTAAGGGTTATGGGTCCTCCTAATACTACCAAGTGAAGAAGGGGTACCAGATAAACCAGCTGGAGTTCCTAACAATTTTCCCTCCATTTGGAGGACTTGGAGATGAAGTTGCTTCTTGGCCCACTTTATATATTCAGTCAGTCATCTGATATCTAAACAAGCAAAGGACACTATCATACCTCTGTGCAGTGAGGTAGTGTGTACTTGATGGTGAGACGTAGACAGGGAGGCATTGCTTTTTTCAGCAGTTTACTTCCCAGTGGATTTGAATGAGGTGATCTGCTCTGGCCAGTTCTTTACTGGTGTTTTCATTGCAAAGGTCATGTATGGCTCAAGTCTTCAAAAGTATGGGAGCTCTAAAGTCCAGTCTGTTTGCCAGGTAAGAGTTTACAATCACTCCTCTTTTGCTTCATGCAGCAGGACAGCGGAAAAGTGGAGAAGGATCCAGTTTTCACCCGGTATTGAAGGAGATTTTTCTGCTGTTCCTTCCATTTCCATTGGACCCACATCTCATTTCAAAGTGTAAAGGAAAAATCTAATTATTTTTGCCTTGTGGTGGTCAAAAAAGGGTGAGGTTCAGGCACTGTTACTTGTCAGTACAGGAAACTCACTATCCTGACGAGGCATTTGCCTGTCAAGGGGAGTGACATCTAGGATAACCTCAGGCCATAGCTGCTGATGTACATTTCTGATTTTACCAGATCTCATGGGTCAGAATATCATGGATAATAGAGGCTGCAAGGAAGCCTTCCACTTGGCAGGCATATACCTCCAAGTGGAAGTGGTTCTCCATTTTGGTAGAACAGTACTACTGCGTACAGGAATTTACAGGTTATCCTTACAATTTTCAGTTTAATTTGGGCCTTATTTAGTCCACTGACTCTGTGTATATGTCAGGTGATGGAGGTGCTTAAGTGTCCTGTGGTTCAATGACGTGTAAAAGTAAGCAACCAAGCAGTATTCTTCTTGTATTTCTTGACAGAATATACATCAGTACTGGTGTGCAAGAAATATTCTGCGGTGGTGCAGCGGTAGTGTTGTTGCCTCACAGCAAGAGGTTCTCCCGTTCGATTCTCAGCTTGGGTTGGAAGTGCTTTCTGTGTGGAGTCTGCATGTCCTCCCCGCGGTCGAGTGGGCATTCGAAAGACATGCGTTGAATGGGCATGCCTTCGTTGAAGGTTGGGTGTCTGGCTGGCAACTTGACACCATTAAAAAAAAAAAACTGCCAATCATTAGCAGACCGGAGTTCCGCTGTGGTGACCCCTAACTGGGAAAAGCCAAAAGACAAACAACAATAACTGGTGTGCAAGAAATAAAAATGTATGACTAGCTGTACCTCTTCCCCAGAGGCTGTTTTTATCATGGCACTAGTGTTCTAGTACTTTCTGAAACTTCATTTAGTAGTGGAGCCATAGATAGCAGTGGCATCACTTTCTCAGCTTACCAGAAGAGTTGAATGACCTGGTCTGTGCTGTGTGTGTGAGAGAGACTTCCAGTCCTTTATCAGAGCTTTGGGCTGCTGGTGGAGTTATCTTTGGCAGATTGGTATAAGAAGGATGGGGCCAGGCAAAGAACAATCCATAAAAATTAACCTCACGGTAATTCCTATAAAAAAGAAAACCTTAGTTGGATTAGAGATGCTGGGACCCACCTGTGGCTCAAGCCCAAGCTTGGAAGCATCATTCACTAGTGTGCAACTGATGGTTTGGTGACCCACCTGCAGAAGAGATCGTCATGTGTGGCTGCAAATGTCAGGGGTATGCAGTCTAAATGGATCCTGTTCAAAACCTCAGTGTTTAAGCTGGCATTAAGAAACTGTGGCTAACGTGGTTGAAGCATGCTGGGTAACCGCAGCCCCCACTCGCCCCCTCCAAAAACAGGGCTTTTATGTAGTGCAAGACAGTGATAGGGGGACAGGTGAGATGTAGGGTTTCCAGACTTCACTGATATGTACTGACAGGCCAGAATGAAAGCAGCTATGATAGTCACTAGAGCAAAGGCTTGGCCATGGCGTAAAATGAGTTTTGGATATTTTTAGTGAGGCTTTGTCAAACAGTCTCTCAGTGTCATGGTTGAGGGGGAACATTGCTCAGGCTATTCTCCTGGGTGGACAGAAGCAAACCTCCTCTGAGGAAATTGTCGAGTTGGAATGAAGATTTTAAGGAACTTGTGAACCCAGTGGAATGTACTGTGTTTTGTGAAGACAGTGTTAGAAACAATTGGTGAGATTTATCCAATTCCAGCAGAGGAGGATGCATGTTAATGTGGCTTTCAAACATTTGAACTGGCAGAGCTTCATGGCTGGATGCAATCTAGTCACAGCTGTAGATGACTGGCAAACTGAGGTGATGATCTATGTTTTCGGAAAGGGGGACAGTTTTTTAGCCTTCTTGAGAAAGCATATGCTGTGATGCTAGAGAAAAGGCATTGTTGAAAAGGATACTGTCCGTGCCAGTGACTTCTTCTCACAAAGAGGATTTAGACAGTCATGGCTCTGACAGAGTGCAAATGCAGAAGATCATCTAAGCTTTCACGCTTCTGCTTCTCTGCTTGATGATTCACTGTGACCTATGTACATATAATAATGCAACTGTTGCTTTGAATTGTGAAGTGTCTCTAGCTGCAGATTCACCACACACACTTACAAATCTTATCTTATGAGATTTATGTAGCCATACTTTGGAGTGCTGGACTTTCTCTTTTGTGAATATGTTCTGATGACATTTGCTTTGGTATCAGAATGGGGTTCTCCATTTTGGTACTTGCACATTTTGTGACACATGGTTCCCCTTGGAGAAGGTGCTGCAGATGAGGCAAGTGGAGCTGTATGCATTCCTTCTACTTGTTAAGGCTGTAAAGAAAAAGCTGCTATTGCCACCTCGCTTCCTCCTTTTTTTTTGTTGGTTTGACAACCAGTCTGTCTTTTGATTCCTGAACAAGCGAAAGTGGTCATACCCTCAGAGAAGAGATGACACTTTGGCAGAAGGGCATAGATAGAGGCATCACTCTTTCAACAGTTCATATTCTTGGTGAAATGAATGTACTGGCAAACTTCCCAGGATGCTCCTGTAGTCCTCTTTTAAAATCTAAGGCTTCAGGAGTTATTGATCAGCTGAAAGTGAGGTACTTCAGATATCAACTTTTTGCCATTTAAGAGAACATATTTCTTCCCCTGTTATGCTCTATTCAGCATGGCAAGGGAGAGTGCATAGTGGATGTGTTCTCCAATCCATGTTAAAAGAGATTACTATGTGATTTTTGATCCCTCAAATTCTGTACCCAGTTGCAGAATTCATAGAAGGAAGACCAAACCTTGACTGTATCATCTGTCTGTGGGGTCAGTATGATGCATTTTCAGTCTTTTATGTTTCTGGAAGTGCAGCAAGCTTTCCCAGGACAAACCGAGATCCCCACAGCTTGACTGCTGTTTTTAAACTGGGTCTGGTCTCTTGCTGTAGAGCCCCTGGACCTGCCAGACCTCCTTGTTAGAGTAATAGTGGTGAACCTGCCAAGAAGCATTCCATCTGAGATGTGTCCGTTGCTAACTGGAAAAAAATATCATTTGAGTGAAGAGGCATCCTTTGCCTCCCCATTTGTTGAGGATACAGTACTCCTGACTTATTTTTTTATGCTTTCAAGATAAATGTTTCAGCTGTCTCTCCCTACATTGACTTTGCAGAGGACATTGTTGTGGTCTAGCATGTATTGGTCAGATGCTCTTTTTAAATAATATCTCGCCTCCTTGGGACATGAATTGCATGATTGCTTTGCGAGTACTGCATTTCAACCTCACTTGTTTTGCAGTTTTGAAGATGTCCTTCTTTAGATTACTGTTGTAGTACTGTAATTTTGTTAGGTTATTTCGCCAATATAACCTGACATCCAGCTGGAGTACCAAAGCCAAAACCCTCCATACAGTCATACATCTGAAGTATGATGTAAGCCTGTGGGCATGAGGATACATAAACAGATGTATGAGCATAAGATCCCCAGACTGTCTCGGCATCAGTCTGAATGCACATCTTGTAACTGTCAGTCTGTACTTGGTATGGTCATTGGTATCATCCTTGCCCTCACTTATTCACATAATTGCCCCATTGGGGGAACCTTCTTTGTTTTCTTTCTATTGGTTTAGTCTGTTAGATGGCAGTTGAGGGGGAAGTGCAAATTTTTTTTTTCGTTTTGTCTTGGGGCCAACTATAAGAACTGTTAGATTTGTCAGTAGTTTGTTCTGAAAATCCTACTTATGCATGTTTTCTCTTTAAAAACATACTTGGAGATCAGCGCTTGAAACACCTCACCCAGTCTAAAATGGTGAAGCCCTCAACTTCCAATGCCGTGCTTATTCCAGAAAGAAATTTAAAAGGCTGAAGCCTGAGCCATTGTCTGCCCAGTCTGACTCAAACTTACCTTTTGAGGTAATACAAAAAGACATGGTATGCCCAGTCACGTCTCAGGCTTCCTTTACCATGACCCTGATGGAGGCCAGTATAGCATCTGATTCTTGCACATCTTATGCGACTGACTTAACTGATATGGTTGAGAAGGGGGAACCTGGGCTCATCATTTCTGAAGGACTGGTGGGCATACCTCAAATCTTGTTTGGAAGGAGGTGCCTGGGTCTTTGATAGAGGTACCCAGGGATCTGATCTACCATGTTTTGCTAAAGCAGACTTCACTCCTGAGAAGAAGAATCAGAAGACAAAAAATGATGTTCATCGTGTGACACTGCTGCAGTCTTTACACTTGGGTTATCCTGCCGTCAGGCGGTTCCCCAGCCGGCCTGAGTTCCAAAGTCTTGGTCCGGTGTCGGTTGCTGTCGCCTCCTCCCTGACGTCAGTGCGACAGGGGTATATAAGATGCAGCCGACGCCATTTTCTTCAGTCTTTCTTGCTGCGCTGTGCCTGAAGCAAAAGCAGTTCGCAAGTGCCGGTCGGCCTACTCCTGAGATTTTCATTCAGAATCCAGAACCGAAATCTTCTACAAAGCTAAGTACCCTGTTGGGGAAACGTTTTCTTGCCTCAGACCGATGTCAGTAAAAGTTAATAACTATTTCTTGTGGGAAGCAAATACCTCATAAGGATTTCCATTCTTATTGTATCCCATGCCTAGCCCCAGACCACGACGTTGCTGGTTGTCGGTTTTGTGCTAGGTTTAATAAGCGCACTATTAAACGTCGGTTTGATTTTGCCCGACATTACTTTGGCAGAAAGTTTAATTATACCATGCCGTCGGAACCTCCGAAGACTGGTATTCATAAAAAGCGCAAAGACAAGGACAGGCATCCAAGGCCCAGAACTGACGACGAAGCCTCTTCTAGGCTAGTCACCAGTTCTCCGGTTTTCAGTGAGGCGCCTTCGCAGCCCCTGATGACAGCTTCTGCAGAACCACAGGCCGCCCCCGACCCCCACGTGGAGATGGCTGGGCCTTTGGATGCACTAGCTTTTCAGCAGACCGATACCGATCCTGCAAAGGGATCCAGAGTACCTGAGCCTACCCGCAGCTTCAGAAGGTGTTTTCAGACTTACTCAGCTAAGCATTAAACCCTCTTCTAAGTCAAAGCCTCCTTCAAAAATTAAGAAACAAGTACAGTATTCTCCAGGACAGGCCTCCATGCCTAAGAAACAAATGCTCAAAATGGCCGAAGACCTAATCACTCTGATCAGGGGTTCCCAACCCCCACCTGATAAAAGGCCTAGACAGGATGCAGATTATGATTCATCCGACCAGGGGTCCATTTCCTCAGATTCATCCTCAGACCTGGGATATTCTTTACCCCCTTATGCGGATTCTGATGCTGAGGAATCTATTCCATCAGCCTCTCCGCCTGAGGACTACTCCTTTGGGGAAACCTTACATACCATGAGGGAGCATTTCCATTGGGAAGGCCAGGATTATTCAGAATCCAAGAAAAGGCTCAGAGACTTCCTATTATTACCTCAACACAGACCCCTGGCTATTCTGCCAGTGCTAGATATTGTGGATGATGTGTACACTGAATCCAGCTTAAATCCTGATTCCTTACCTCCAGCTCCACTTAAACCGGACAGATATTACAGAGTCCCTGACTCTCACAAATTTCTGTATAAAATCCCTGTTGCTGATCCTGAAACTATTTCTCAGGGACCTAAAGGGGTTAAGGCCTCATCAGCAAAGAACCCAGTTCCGTCTGACAGAGATTCCAGAGCACTAGACAGATGGGGAAAGAAAGTATATACGTCTGCAACTTTAGCAAGGAGAGCCTTAAATTGCCAGTTTCACATGCTAAAATATCAGCAATTTTTGATGTCTCAGTTGAAATAAAAAATGCTTCCAGATACAGATCCTCCTAATTTTAAAGAAATGCAGGATTTATTGCATGCCGCTGAACAAGTGGGAAAGCATACTTTGCAATGTGGTTTTGATTCTTTAGAGGCCTCATGCAGAGCAGCAGTTACAGGCTCTGTCATTAGAAGACATGCATGGTTAAAAGAACATATGTTACCAGATCATGTCAAAGATAAATTACTGGATGCACCTTTACAGCAGGATGTTTTATTTGGAGTTAAGGCAGAAGAGGTATTAAAGAAAGTGGAGGATAAGGCAAAATCTATGCAAACAGTGAAGGATTTCTTACAGGTTCAGCCTCCTCGATTTAGTAGAAACTGGCCAACAAAGAATTGGTCCTTTCCAGTTAATGACAGACCTCAAAAGGGCAGATACAGACACCCAAGAGGTAGAGGTCAACCACAAGGTCCTTACAGGCCTCGATAATGGGGTGCATCAGGCCAGAAAGAAGGGGAAGACAGGCACCAACCATATAAAAAAACAGCCCCAATGACTTCCCACTCCAGCTGCCAAACAACTCACTCTTGGCAGCCCCTTTGGGAAGAAAACTGGCACTTTTTTATCACAATTGGCATATGATCATCCAAGACAAATGGGTTCTCAATATTATTTCAAAAGGTTACAGGTTCCACTTTCACACTCTGCCAAGATTAAAATGAATGCCAAATCTGCCACTAAATCGATGGGCAGAGGCCCAAAAACAAATTATGGCACTCATGAACATGGGAGCTATTCAAAAGTTACCACCACAGGAACAAGGGCAAGGATTTTACTCAAGACTCTTTCTGGTTCCCAGAAAAGACAAAGCCTGGAGGCCCATTCTGGATCTTTCTTCACTGAACACTTACCTGGATGTTCCGAAATTCAAAATGTTGACATTACAGCAGCTTCTTCCCATGCTGGGCAAGCAAGCTTGGCTCGTGACTTTAGACCTTCAGGAGGCATACCTGCATGTCCCCATCAGACAAAACTGCAGAAGATACCTCAAGTTCTTAGCTGGTCCAGTACACTATCAATTTTCTGCACTGCCCTTTGGATTATCTACTGCTCCCAGGGTCTTCACAAAGTGCCTGGCACCAGTAATTGCATTTTGCAGACAGAAAGGAATTCAAATTTACCCATACCTGGACGACTGCCTGATTCAAGCAGAGTGCAAGGACATTCTTCTACAGCATCTGGCGTTTGTAAAAAAGTTAAGTTGCCTGGGGTATACAGTAAACAAAAATAAATCAAAACTAGTGCCCTCACAAGAGATAATATTCCTGGGTGCCAGCTTGAACACAACGGCCAAGATGGCTTTTCTCACGCCAGACAAGCAAGGACAACTGACACAATACTTTCAATTGATGGCAACAAAGACCCACCTCCCTGCAAGAAAAATTCTGCAGGCCTTGGGCTTCATGGCATCTTGCATACTACTAATTCCATATGCCAGACTGCATATGAAGAAACTACAATGGTACCTAAAGAATGTATGGTCTCAACACTGTCAAAGTTTGGAAACAGTTATACCACTAATACCTTGCCTACAACAGGAGTTTCGATGGTGGGCTCAAGCTTGTCACCTCAACAAGGGACAGCCTTTCACTCAACCTACAGCCAGGCAAACACTGATAACAGATGCATCGGATTACGCCTGGGGAGCACACATGGCAGGAAAGTGTATTCAGGACAAGTGGCCCGCAGGACAAAGGCATCTGCACATCAATCAAAAAGAGATGCTAACTGTATAAAATGCCCTTATAGCTTTCAGGGGCCTGTTGCATCCAGGACAACTACTACTAAAGACAGACAACACCACAGTTATGTGGTACATAAACAAGCAAGGGGGCACTCGCTCCTACCCCCTCTGCAGACAAGCCATGACCTTGTGGAACACAGCTATAAACTATCAAGTTCATCTACAAGCACAATTCCTGCCAGGAGAGAAAAACACACTGGCAGACGACTTGAGCAGAAATATCATGGATCCCCACAAATGGGAATTGAATCCTCAAATATTCAGAATGATGATAAAGAAATGGTGGAGCCCAGACATAGATCTGTTTGCCTCCCCAATGAATTGCCAGCTAAAGAAATTCTGCACAAGGAGTTACCATCCGCAAGCATGGAAAGTGGATGCCCTCTAATTCAGCTGGACAAACCTACAAGTATATGCTTTTCCACCACTGCCTCTTCTCCCAAAGGTACTCATAAAAGCCAGGCAAGAAGAGCCAAAAATGATCCTGATTGCACCAGACTGGCCACGCCAGCACTGGTACCCAATCTTAAAAAACAGCACAAGGACCACCCTGGATTTTGCCTCAAATACCACATCTGCTGTCTTAGCACAACAATCAGTTACTCCACAGCCAGCTAAAGACACTAAACCAAGCTGCATGGAAGATTCCCTAGCCACGCAAGCAATGCCTCTCTCCAAAGCAGTTATGGATGTCATTCTGGAGGCCAGAAGGCCTAGTACCAGGAAAGCCTACTCAGATAAATGGAAGAGATTCTGTGCCTGGAACCAGGCTCACAGCCTTGATCCTCTTGTGCCAAACATTCCTCAGATACTACAATATTTGACTGAGATGCTGGACAAAGGCCTTTCCTTTTCATCCATCAAGATCCACGCCTCTGCTATCTCTGCACATTACAACACGGATCCACCAATTTTCTCTAATCCTTTGCTAAAACAGTACCTCAGAGGGGCTAAAAACATAAGACCGCCCCGTAGAGCACCTACTCCAACTTGGGACCTCAACTTTGTTTTGGAAAAATTAACTTTACCTCCTTTTGAACCAGCTAGCATGGCAGAATTAAAATACATTTCTTGGAAAACTGCTCTGCTCCTGGCAATAACTTCTGCAAGAAGAGTTTCAGAATTGCAGGCACTAATGGCAGTGGAACCTTTCCTCATTTTCCACCAGGACAGGGTGTCCTTAAGAACTAACCCTACGTTTATGCCTAAGGTGGTTTCAAGTGCGTCTCTAAACCAAACCATTCACTTGCCTACTTTTTATCCAAAACCACAGAATAAAGGGGAAAGACTACTGCATTCATTGGACATTCACAGGCAGTTATGCTTCTGCTTGGACAAAACCAAAGCTTTCAGAAAATCTGAGCAATTATTGGTAGCATATGCTGCAGCAGCACAGGGAAAAGCTATTTCAAAACAGACTATTTCCAAATGGCTAGGACATTGTATACATTTCTGCTATACGCACCATGGAAAACCTGTGCCTAACAGCATTAGATCTCACTCCGCCAGGGCAACAGCCACTTCAACTGCCTACCTCAGAGGAGCACCTACCAAGGATATTTTGGAAGCAGCAACATGGAGTTCTGTGCATACCTTCACCAAGCATTACCATCTGCCTCTATACTCTAAATCCAGAGCTGGCTTCGCCTCTGCAGTGCTGCAGGGCCTTATAGCCACCCCTAATGCGTTATAGAACCAACCACCCGACCTCAGCTTTGGGATTCTACCCAAGTGTAATGACTGCAGCAGTGTCACACAATGAACATAATACATGTTATCGCCTGGATGAATGAATGCCAAATACATTTAAATGCTTTAAAAAATGCTGTTTTTACCCAAATCTCAGCCCAGAAGTAATCCTTCAGCATCACATTAGCAAATAATACTAGAACTGAAATATTTTCCAAAAAAAGCTGCTTAGTTTCAGAATTGATGATGATTTAAATATGATCAACATATCACTGTCATCATCATCACTCACACATCATCAAGAAAATTCGACAAACGTCGGGCTTCCTGTACAGAAACAAACCCTTTCTCATTCCCTCCTCTGTCAACCTTCACCTTTCACTTCTCAGTGTAGCACCCTTTCTGACTAATCTTCACTCCACCCTTTCTGACTAATCTTCACTCCACCTTAAAAAATAAACTATAGAGATTTGCCATGATAAAATAGCCAAGTTTGCATCCAACATACCAAACCATGCACACCACTGTGTAGCACTAGAGTACCTACACTGGCTTGAAGCACCTAAATGTCATGCCAAATACACTCTGGCTAGGCTTATAAATGCACTAGGGCAGATAGCCTAGTATCTAACTATGAACCTATGATCACTGCTGCAATAGCCTTAGCTACTTAATTTCATTACAGTTCATTAAAACACAGACTTTTAGCTTTAAAATAACTTTCCTGAAAGAGGAAAGTATCAGTAATAAACACAATTATTAAATGGATTTTTTCCCCAAAAGGAACTTATCTGCCCAGCAAAGAAACAGCACAAGTCAGCCATCGATCCTCAAAAGCCTCAGGGGAGCATACTGTTTGGCAGTAGAAAAGCTCAGAAGGGCTTGGCACCCAAGCTTGTCTTTTAGTCAGCTCAGGTCAAGCTGTCTAACAGTTTGGGTGCATGGAAGGTGCCCTGAAGGTTTGGAAGCTGGCAGACTGTTATATCCTTGGCAGGATGTAAACCATATAGCTATTGCAACTGCAGCAGTAATCATTTGAACATCTACTGTTATGGTAAGTTTACTTACACAACTGTACTTTACCTTACCAACTCCCAGCTGCTTACTTTCCACAAAGTTATACACAAACCCAACATCTGTTCATCACTACAAAACATCTTCAAACACTTCTACCTCTCTAGGAATCTCTGCTCACACAACAGATATCTGGACCAAGTCTCATAACAGTAGAGGTAACTCCCTTTACTCAACTTATGTTGCTAAGCATTGGAATTCCAGTCTACCCACCCTAAAACAAGAAGGCATTGCCACCTATGTCAAGTACAACCTAAAACAATGCCTAACTTCCTCATGGCTGTTCTAATGCTCCCATATTTTTAAACCCACCCTTCTTTCTGTTTCTCTTCTGCTGTCCTTCTATTCTGCTGTTGCAGTATTCTTTATATGAGGGAGGAGAATGCCTGCCAAGCGACCCCGACATAGGCCAGTCTACAAAAGTCTATAGTACCTCTAATGCATGGTATGTCGCACATATGACATAGGCTATAAAAGTGATGTACGCATGCACCATCCTCTGAACTTCTGTGCCACCAGACAGAACGCGCTTCCCGTGACTACAGTCTGACTGCCAAAGAAACTTCTGCTCAGATAACTGCCCCGTTGGGGAATCCTTTTCTTACTTTTGATATAGTTTTAAATTTAATGTCATCCAAGAAGGGCAAATGTGAATGTGGATGTCAGATTCCACGTAAGGACAGCCATCAACAGTGACTGTGTTTTCTTGGGCCTTTCCACAACCAGAAGGGCTGCTGTATCTGCCATTCGTTTGTCCCAAAAACCCTATGGAGTAGGCTTAACTCACTTTCCATATGTCTGGAAAATCAGTGTCTCAAACTCCTCACCAAAAGGATGGAGGGTCCCTTGACCTCAGAAGCCGAGTCAGTAGCAAAATGGAAAGCCAAGAAACCTAGGCAGGAAGCCTCATTTGCACCTCCAGGACTTCATGTCTCTCCCGAGTCGACTACCAGTTCAGATATTCACTCTCGGCTGTCGTCCGAACCAGAGGACAAACCCCTAACTGAGGTTGCCTTGGAACAGGATAGTAGCACATCCTTTGAGGTACTGTAGGCGTTCGCTCTGGATGTCCAAAGGAAGCCACAACTCGTTATTTCTGAAGGGCCATGAGGGATTCCGACCATTGTTGTTCATGAGGAGGCAGATACAGACATTATAGAATGCAGGCCTACATCTGGGCCCCGCTCCTCTGCAAAGAATGGACAAGCCCAGCAAAAAGAAACCGAAAGCTAAACATGTTTCTCCTACCTCTGACCCACAAAAGGATTGGCAGGCCTTTCCCCAAAGCATCTTCAAGGCCGTGATGTCTCTTAAACCCCCTCCAGGAGTTAATATCCCTACATCTCCATGGCCTGCTCCTTTACAAATAGGGTCAGGGAAGAATCATCATCTGAGGAGGACCTCTCTTCTGATGAGTCCCTAACGTACTCTACACAGGTACCCTCTCAACTAGACTATGCTTTCCCCTGAGGAAGATACTAATGGGACTGACTCCCCTGTGGAAGAGATTTCCTTCAGTGACACTCTGCTTAGAATGCAAGAGCATCACAAGTGGGAAACAACTGAAATGACGGATATTCAAAAACATTATTATGATCTGTTGCAAGTGGACACCTATTGTCCCTCTGCTAACTCCCTTTGCATCCTCTAGCAAGACCCCTGACTCTCAACCACCAACACCTAAAGAAACAGACAGGTTTTATAAGGTGCCTGTAGATTGTAAGTATTTAGTCAGAGCACCAGCAGCAAATCCATCAGTCATCATGCTGTCCTCTGACAAACCCTCTAAGCTTCTTCCCTTCTCTACCCTGATTCCTTCAGACAAGGACAGCAGGCTTTTGGAAAGACTAGGTAAGAAAGTTTACACATCTGCCACTATTGCATTTAGAGGTATAAACTACCAAATACATATGACTAAATATTCATTAGAACTTTTGTCTCAGCTGTCTAAAGTAGTTTCTAAATTACCTGAATCTGAGAACAAAAACACTGTCACAGTTTGGAAACAGTAATACCACTAATTCCCTGCCTACAACAGGAGTTTCGATGGTGGGCACAGGCATGTCACCTCAACAAGGGTCAGCCTTTCACTCTACCCACAGCCAGGCAGACTTTAACAACAGATGCTTCGGATTACGCCTGGGGAGCACACATGGCAGGAAAATGTATTCAGGGCAAGTGGACCACAGACCAAATGCTTCTTCACATCAATCAAAAAGAGATGTTGGCTGTACAAAATGCCCTAACAGCTTTCAAGGACCTTCTGCATCCAGGACAGTTATTATTAAAGACAGACAACACCACAGTAATGTGGTACATAAACAAGCAAGGGGACACTCATTCTTACCCCCTATGCAGACAAGCCATGACCTTGTGGAACACAGCTCTAACTTATCAAGTTCATCTGCAAGCACAATTTCTACCAGGAAAAAAAAATACTCTGGCAGACGACTTAGGCAGAAACATCATGGATGCTCACGAGTGGAAATTAAATCCACATGATAACGCAAAAATGGGGGTGCCCAGGCATAGATCTTTTTGCCTCCCCACTGAACTGCCAACTACAAAAATTCTGCGCAAGGACTTATTACACACAAGCATGGAAAGTGGATGCTCTCTCATTCAGCTGGAAAAGCCTAAAAGTTTATGCCTTCCCACCACTGCCTCTCCTTTCAAAGGTACTCCTAAAAGCCAGACAAGAAAAACCACAGATGATCCTGATTGCTCCAGACTGGCCACGCCAGCACTGGTACCCAATCTTAAAGAACTTAGCTCAAGGCCCACCATGGATTTTACCTCAAATTCCACACTTTCTGACTCAACAAAACAATCAGATCCTGCACAGTCAGCTCAAAACCTTAAACCTGGCTGCATGGCAGATTCATTAGTCAAACAGACAACACCTCTCTCTAAAGCTGTTATGGATGTCATTTTGGAGGCTAGGAGGCCTAGCACCAGGAAATCTTACTCAGAAAAGTGGAAGAGATTCTGTGCCTGGAACCAGGCTCAAAGCCTTGACCCTCTTGTCCCAAACATTCCTCAGATATTACAGTACTTAACAGATGCTGGACAAAGGACTATCCTTTTCATCCATTAAGATCCACGCCTCTGCCATCTCGGCCCATTACAACTCAGATCCTCCTATTTTCTCTCATCCATTGCTAAAGCAGTACCTCAGAGGGGCTAAAAACATAAGACCGCCCCGGAGAGCACCAACACCTACTTGGGACCTCAATTTTGTCTTGGAAAAGCTCACTTTACCTCCTTTTGAGCCAGCCAATTCAGCAGAATCAAAATATGTATCATGGAAAACTGCTCTGCTTCTGGCAATAACCTCAGCACGAAGAGTCTCAAGAGTTACAGGCACTAATGGCAGTGGAGCCTTTCATCATTTTTCACCAAGACACGGTTTCTTTAACAACAAACCCTTCTTTTATGCCTAAGGTGGTATCCAGTGTGGCTCTTAACCAAACTTTTCACTTGCCAACTTTTTATCCAAATCCCCAGAATAAAGGGGGAGAGACTTCTGCATTCCTTGGACATACACAGACAGTTACGTTTCTACTTGGTCAAAACAAAAGCTTTCAGAAAAACTGAGCAATTGTTTGTAGCATATGCTGCAGGATCACAGGGAAAGTCTATTTCAAAGCAGACCATTTCAAAGTGGATAGGACACTGTATCCAGTTCTGCTACACACAACATGGGAAACCTGTACCAAGTAATATTAGACCACATTCCACCAGGGCAACTGCCACTTCTACTGCCTACCTTAGAGGAGTACCTACCAAAGATATCTTGGAAGCTGCAACCTGGAGATCTGTGCACACCTTTACCAAGCATTACCACTTGCCTCTTTATTCTAGATCCAGAGCTGGCTTTGCCACTGCAGTGCTGCAGGGCCTCATAGCCACACCAAATCCTCTATAGAACCAGCCACCTTGACTCAGCTTTGGGATTCAACCCAAGTGTAATGACTGCAGCAGTGAAACACAATGAACATAGTACAGTTTTGCACCTACCATAAATGTAGATGTTCGAGTGTCATCACTGCTGCAGTCCAGGTTACCCACCCGCCATTCCCTCTTTCTTAGCTGGGACTTATCTATACCTTTCTACACTGTACTTACCTATGTGGTGTATTTGCTGGTTACTGAAGGTTTTGTTTTTACCTTATTGTATGTTTTACTAGCAATATGTATTGCCTACCTTTTTTGGGGGCACCTGCCATCTGGGGCAAGAAAAACTGAAGAAAATGGCATTGGCTGCATCTTATATACCCCTGGCGCACTCACGTCAGGGAGGAAGTGACAGCAACTGACGCCGGACCAAGACTTTGGAACTCTGGCCGACTGCGGGACTGCCTGACGGCAGGATAATCCAAGTGTAATGACTGCAGCAGTGAAGACACTCAAACATCTACATTTATAGTAGGTACAAAACTCAATAGCATGTTATGGGCTTACTGAAACAGAAAATGATGTTAATTTCTGATTGTGTGGAAAATAGAGTTACAGGATTTATTGCATTCAGCAGAACAGGTTGGAAAGCATACTTTGCAGTGTGGTTTTGATTCCTTGGAGGCCTCTTGCAGGGCCACCGTAACTGGATCTGTGATAAGAAGGCATGCCTGGCTCAAGGAGCAAAATCTGCCTGATCATGTTAAAGCTAAATTTTTGGATGCCTCTTTACAGCATGTTTGGTAATAAGGCAGAAGAGGTTTTAAAGAAAATGGAAGACAAAGCTAAATTTATGCAAACTGTAAAAGATTTCTTGCAAGTTCAGCCACCCACGTTCAGTAAGCACTGGCCTACTAAGAATTGGTCCTTTCCTGTGTCCAACAGAGCCACTCAGGCCAAACACAGGCGCTCCAAAGGCTCCAGATATCCATCACAAGGATCTTACAGGTCAAAGCAATGGGGTGCCTCCACTTCCAAATCAGGAGGTAACAAAGCACAACCCTACAGTAAACAGTATCACTGACTTTCCTCTGCCACCTCCAAGCACTTATCTTTTGGCAGCCCCCTTGGGGGGAAAAGTAGCACTTCATGCTCAAAATTGGCATTTAATTACCCAGGACAAGTGGGTATTAAACATAGTATCCCAGGGGTACAGATTTAATTTCCACATATTACCAATTCCAAACGGATGGCCAGATCTGCCACCAAACCAGTGGGCAGATGCCCAGAAAACAAGTCATGTCTGTCATGGATATGGGGGCTATTCAACCAGTACCAGAAAAGGAAAAAGGGCAAGGATTTTATTCAAGACTTTTCCTGGTACCCAGAAAAAACTAATCATGGCGTCCAATTCGGGGCTTATCAATCCTAAACACGTTCCTGGACATTCCAAAATTCAAAATGCTGACTTTACAGCTGCTACTGCCTATGCTAGGCAAGAATTCCTGGTTGGTAACTCTAAACTTAAGAGGCATACCTGCATATCCCAATAAGGGAATCTTGCAGAAGATACCTCCACTACAAAGCAGGCTTTTTGCATTACCAATTCTCTGCACTGTCCTTTGGCTTATCTACTACGCCCAGGGTCTTTGCAAAATGCCTGGCACAAGCAATTGCATTTTGCAGACAAAGGAACATTCACATTTATCCTTATCTGAACAATTGTCTCATTCAGGCAGAGAACAAGGACACTCTTCTTCAACATCTGGCATTTGTAAAAATGCTTCTAGCATGCCCTAGAGTACATCATAAACGAAAAGAAATCACAACTGGTACCCTCTCAAATAATTATATTCCTGGGTGCAAGCTTGAATACAACTGCCCAGATGGCTTACCTCATGCCAGACAAACAAATTCAATTGACAACATAATTCAAACAAGTGACAACAAAAACCCAGCTATCTGCAAGACAAATTCTGAAGGCTTTGGGGTTCATGGCATCCTGCATTCTACTAATTCCATATGCGAAACTGCATATGAGGAAACTTCAATGGTATCTAAAAAGCTTATGGAGTCAACATTGTCACAGCCTGGAAACAATGATTCCTCTCATTCCCTGCCTGCAACAGGAGTTTCTTTGGTGGGCAGAGACATGTCACCAAAACAAGGGACTGTCATTCATTCTACCCCCTGCCACCCAAACCCTAACTACAGACGCATCGGACTATGCTTGGGGGGCCCACCTGGCAGGGAGATGCATTCAGGGCAAATGAAGCCCAAAGCAAATGTATCTACATATCAACCAGAAAGAAATGCTACCTGTTCAGAATGCTCTGACAGCCTTCAAGGACTTCCTTCATCCAGGACAACTACTGATAAAGACGGACAACACCACAGTTATGTGGTACATAAACAAGCAGGGGGGTACCCACTCCTACCCCCTTTGCATACTAGCCATGGCCTTGTGGAACACAGCCTTGACTTACCAAATACATCTTCAAGCTCAATTCCTGCCAGGAAAGCAAAATACTCTGGCAGACGACCTAAGCAGAAATCTGATGGACCCGCACAAATGGAAGCTGGATCCACAAATCTTCAGCATGTTAACACAAAAATGGGGGAGTCCAGACATAGATCTATTTGCCTCTCCCCAAAACTATCAGTTGGACAAATTCTGAACAAGAACTCATCACATAAAAGCATGGAAAGTGGATACTCTGTCCTTCAGCTGGAAAAACCTATCAGTCTATGTCTTTCCCCCTCTGCCTGTACTCTCCAAGGTCTTACTAAAAGTCAGACAGGAAAAAACAAAAATGATTTTAATTGCTCCGGACTGGCCTCGCCAAAACTGGTACCCACTTCTAAGGAATATATCACACCTTCCTCCGTGGTACTTGCCTCAAACACCTCACCTATTGTCTCAGCAGAACTATCAAATTCTGCACACTCAGCTCCAAACTCTGAATATTGCAGCATGGCTAACTAATTTCACCAGCCACATCTCTCAGTAAACTTGTGATGGATTTCATTTTGGAGGCTAGAAGGCCTAGTACTAGAAAATCTTATGCTGATAAATGGAAGAGATTCTGTGCTTTGGAACCAAGCACAAGGAATAGACGCAGCAAAGCCCAATATTCCTCAGATTTTGCAATACTTAACTGAGATGCTTCACAAGGGCCTATCTTTTTCTTCAATAAAAATCCATGCCTCTGCCATCTCGGCTCATTACAACACAGTGCCTCCCCTCTTTTCTCATCTCCTGCTAAAACAGTACCTCAGAGGGGCCAAAAATTTGAGGCCTCCCAGGAGAGTGCCAACTCCTGCATGAGACCTCAATTTTGTGCTGGAAAAACTCACCCTACCTCCTTTTGAATCAGCAGCTACTGCAGATATAAAATTTCTTTCTTGGAAGACAGCCTTTCTTTTAGCAGTCACTTCAGCTAGAAGGGTTTCAGAACTACAGGCTCTCATGGCAGTGGAGCCTTTCATTATTTTTTACCTGGACAGGGTGGCCCTCAGAACCAATCCTTCTTTTATGCCTAAGGTGGTATCCAGTGTGGCTCTTAACCAGACCATTCACCTGCCAACTTTCTTCCCAAATCCGCAGAACAAGGGGGAGCGGATTCTGCATTCATTGGATGTACACAGACAACTAAGATTCTACTTAAACAGGACAGCATCTCGAAGAAAGTCTGAGCAACTACTGGTGGCATTTGCTGCAAAATAAGGGGGGAAGGCTATATCAAAGCAGACTATTTCTAAATGGATAAGCCATTGCATTTGTTTCTGCTACTTGCACCATGGTAAACCTGTGCCCAAGGGGATCAGATCCCATTCCACCAGGGCTGCCTCTACTTCAGCAGCTTTCCTCAGAGGGGTCCCTACCAGAGACATTCTAGAATCTGCTACTTGGAGCTCAGTTCATACATTCACAAAGCAGTACCATTTACCTCTCTTTTCTAAATTCAGGGCAGGCTTTGCCACTGCAGTCCTGCAGGGCCTTATAGCTGCTCCTAAAGCTGTTTAGTTCCATCCTCCCATCCATAGCTTTGTGATTCTACCCAAATGTAATGACTGCAACAGTGAAACACGAAGAACATGGTACAGTTGTGTACACTTACCATAAATGTAGATGTTCGAGTGTATTCACTGTTGCAGTCAAGATTACCCACCCGCCAGCCCCCTTTCTATACATTTTCTTTCCTTCACTATACTCAAAAGCCTTTGTGTTGTATTTGCTTTTAGTTGAAGGTAAATTTTATGTGTTCTAAAGTGCATTTATATATTTATAGTTTATATATATATATATATATATATATATATATATATATTTTTTTTTTTTTTTTTTTTTTGCTCCCCATTTGGGGGGCACTTGACATCTGGGGCAAGAAAAATTTATTAAAATGGCATCAGCTGCATGTTTTATACCCCTGACGACCTGACATCATGGAAGAGGAGACAGCAACTGACGCAGGACCCAAGACTTTGTTATTCAGGCCGACTGAGGGCAACTTGCCCACAGATTACCCAAATGTAATGACTGCAACAGTGAATACACTCGAACATCTACATTTATGGTAAGTGTACACAACTGTACTTTCTTTACCCTGATTCTCCCTTTTGGGGAGTCACCACGAGATGCCGTAGTTCATGATTGGCCCTTTGGTCTCCTGTATGCTTTTCCACCCTTACTGCAGTTTGGTTGAGGAGCACATTTATCCTTATTGCACCCTTTTGGCCTCATCAGATTTGGTTTTCGTTCCTCTGGCCTCGTCTTCCAACATCCACTCTGGATTTTGGATCCAACTCCAGACTTACTGTCTCATCATAGAAGTATGACTTATCCGGACATAGTTTCTCCAGTTCCACTGATTGCTAGACAGCCTAGGCCCTCCTTCCCCGGTCCATCATATTTTGCTATCTTCTCATAAGGCTTCTACTAGAAAGACTTACAAGAGTAGACTGAAAAATTTTGTCTTCTGGGCCTTTAGCAAAGATCTAGACCCCTTTTCAGCATCTGTACCAGCAATCCTTGAATTTTTAACTTCAATCTTTAACGAAGGAGCTAGTTTTTCAACTATTAGAGTTCAGTTGGCTGCGATTTCAATTTCCACATGGGCAAAAATAACTCTACATTAGCTTCTTCTAAATTATGCAAGGCTTTTCTCAAGGGAGCTTTTTTTGGTTACATCTCCTTTAAAAGGTCATACTCCCCTTTGGGATTAAAATATAATGCTTCAGGCCTTAACTCAATCTCCCTTTAAACCTTTGGCCAAAGCTGACCTAAAATTTTTATCTTGGAAAAACATTTTTCTGGTGGCTATTATGTCACCCAGAAGAGTATCTGAACTCAAGGTTCTGTCTTAAAAGCCTTCAATATCTATTTTTTTCACAAAGATTTACCAAAGGTCACTTTTGAGTCAAATATTAACCAAGTCCTTAATCTCTCAGTTTTCTTTCCAAAATTTTCAAAGGAGAGTACGTTATATCTGTTGGATGTGCACGGACAACTTCATTTCTACCTTCATAGAACCAAACAATTTAGGAAATCTGACCAGTTATTTGTTTTCGTTTGTCTTATGAGATTAGGCAATCCAGTATCTAAAGTTGCATTGGCCAAATGGTTGACTGACTGTATAACCTTTGTCTGTTGTAAATTGGTCTTATCTTTACCAAAACCTCCTAGTAACCATTCTGCAAGATCTATTGTGGTTTCTTCAGCTTTTTGGTCCACAGCATCATTGGATGATATTTGTGCAGCTGCAACTTGGGCTAATCCTCACACTTTCATTGCTCAATACAAATCGGATTTTATTTTGTGGAACAAAGTGGCTTTTGGCTCAGAATTGTTCTGCAATATCCTTCCTTAGAGGCTTCCACGGGTTACAGTAGCTGGAGACTCTGTCCCATCAGTTGAGGAACAAATGAAAATGACAACATCAGATTAAAAAGTTATGTATTCATCATAACGTTCCATCTGTGTTGTCCATTTTCTTACTTCCCCAACTCCCCGCCCACTTGCCTCCTCTTTTTTGGGGAATTCTGGAGAGATCAAAGTGTTGTATAGGAACCTGTGTTCTTTGTTTGAGCTCCAGCTTCCCTTTTTTGTTCTGCCTCTGCTATTTCTATTTTTTGTTGCCCTTTTATAGTTAGGGGCAGCAAACGCGATCTGAGGTACGATAAGTTGGTGGGGCATTGTGGGTAAAGGGAGGAGCTAGAAAATTCCAGGACCTGAAGATCTGGTAGAAGAGGCTGTTTTGGATCAAAGCTTCAGATCCAAACCCATCAGTTGAGGAAGAATGAAAATGGGCAACACAGATGGAATGTTATGGTGAGTACATAACTTTTTATTTTTGCTTTAGTTCTTTGTAAAATATATATTTTAGAGTATGCTATTCTCCCAGGCCTCCACTGAAAATGGGACTTGTGCCCAGTCAGACCTTCCCAGTAAACAAAAGACAATCAATCAAAAAATAAATAAGTCTGTAAGGAATGATTATTTTAGTCACTCGTGTCATCTAACGAGAAATTCATTTCCTAGAACTCATTCAAAATGGACAGAGGCTACATCTCAGGCCCATCTCAAAAGTACATCCTCAGCTGGTATTTATGCTACAGCTACGTGGGCTTTACTGAATACTCTCACAAGCCAGTATAAGCTAGATATCCCCTCTAGAGTTAGATCTCTCTTAGGGAAGAGGGCTATCAGAGGCATCTTAAATGTTCTGTATTCAGTAAAATCCATTACAAAGTTGTCAGCAATATCCAAATCCTGGAACTGTCACACAGCTGTTACAGTAAGCCAAGAAACAGGTACAGATCCTAGAAAAGTATGTAATATTGTACAAATGTATAGACAGCACAGAGCAGATAAGCTAACTGTAAAGTCTTGCCCTTTAAATTACACTTTTCCTAGGTATTAGTTGAATCAGGCACAGAGGTTAGTATACTACTTCTGGTTACTTGAGCAAGTAAACCTGAGTTTCAACAGATGCTTCGTGGGTTCCCTGTATGTCAGGCTATATATAGAATATCCTTATAAACAATATGGCTGCTGGATCTTCATTTTTTTTCTTGATTTGGATGAAGTATACTCATTCTGTAGTTGGCGAAACTGGCAGTCTGATGATCTTGGTCACTCTCCTTGTTGTTATGTGATGGCACAGCGCACTCTCAAACTGAATGTGAAGAAAATGCCAAACTGGAGCAGAAGAGAGGGTAAACCCAGTCACAGATCCACTGAGGAAATTCACCTCATAGATCAACTGATACTCTTAAAAATATCTGCTGTTTGTGCTACACATTCATTTGTATTTTCTTTTTCTTAACAAGGGCCTGGCTTTTTATCTGAACCTTTCCATGAAGGTTTTTTGAATCAAGAGTGATGCTTTGAATTATGCTGCACTCTTGGAAAGAAAAGAATAATTTTACTCATAGTAGATGCGTTCCAATTTGTATATTGCATACAACATCAGCCTTCCTGAGTTGAAAGCTACATGATTCTGAAGTCTGTGATGTATTTTAGTACAGAGCCTTTGTGAGTTATTGACTTTGCTGTGTTTTTATTTAAGCTGTAAGTACTGAGGTATGTTGTATGTACATTACTTTAGTGTGATTATTTTTATAATGATGCCATACCCCTATTCGGGATAGACCTTTGAGCAGCCCTTTGACTTGCATGATTCTGTTGTTTACTTGCATTCATTATGCTCTTTATAGGTGGAAGTACACAAATTACAGTTTCAGAAGAGAATGCAGAGGATGCTATTGAGTGGAATTCAGCTCTGACAGCAGCAGTCGCAGTTGCCACTGAGGATGGGAGCAAGAAGGAGGTGGAAGAAATGTCAGGTAAGTGTTATTTTGACAAGCTGCAGTAGAAGTCCCCTTGTCATCTGTTATGGATGCTACCACAGTCTAGTCATGTTAATGTTGAGCACACATGTAACTGACCATTTGTAAACTGTAGTGACTGCCAAGCTTCAGAAGAAAACCTTATCTAACTGCAGTGTGTCTCCAGCAGGTGGTATAGATAGTAGGACATTACTTAGTTTATTTCCTGCATAAAATATCAAGCAAACCTTCCATTTCCATCCACTGATGTCAGCTGCTAATTATAAGTGGACAGTACAGTGTTGGCAGTCCTCAAATGGTCATCATGCATTATTAAAGTACCAATACTTATTATTTTGAAATTACCACAGGCAGATGTCCTCAGAGGTATTTAGCCTTTGACATCACTTGACACTTGGCTAAAAGAAGCACCTTGTTCCATTTTTCATTTCTGTTTTTTGTCACAAGAAATGATTATTCAAGTCTGTCAAGCCTTATCCAGGTGACTTCAGGAAACAGTATGCAGTTTGGGAACTTTTGATTTTAAACATTATATCATTGTCGCAGTAGTCTAAGCTGTCTGAGTTATATCCTTACTAGGTTTCAAAGCTTTAGGGTAAAGTGTAGTTTATTGGCCGTTTAGACATTTTTTTTCATCTCCTTCAACATTCTGGTCTAAAAGCCTGCGTTTGCGCTTTTCCCGCCTTTCCTGTAACTAGTCTAGTCCACATACAGATTTGCTGTATCCAGTAAGCTTCTGAGCCCCCCAAGCCTTTCTGTGTTGAGGGAAGCCTTCTAGCTTATCAGCGGGAATGGTAAGCACTAGGTAGCCTATCTACCACAAGAGGAGTGGTTTCTGGCCCAGAAATTGTAGTTTATTGGCCATTTCAGTACTTTTTTTCCATCTCCTTCAACTTTCTGATTTAAAAGCCCACATTTGCGCTTGTTTCCCACCTTTCCTATAACTAGTCTAGTCCAGATACAGATGTGCTGTATCCAAGACTGTTTGTAAGCTTATGAGCCCCCCAAGCCTCTCCGTGTCGGTGCGAAGCCTTCTAGCTTATCAGTGAGAGTGGTAAGCACTAGGTAGCCTATCTACCACAAGAGGAGCGGTTTCTGGCCCAGAAATTGTAGTTTATTGGCTGTTTGGGCAGTTTTTTTCCATCACCTTCAAATTTCTGGTCTAAAATCCTGCGTTTGTAATTTTTCCGCCTTTTCTGTGACTGGTCTAGTCCAGATACAGATTTGCTGTATCCAGGATTGTTTGTAAGCTTTTCAGGGGTGCCAAAGTCTGCTCTTCAATTTTTCCCTTAGATCTGCTAGTTCTCTCCTCTCCTGCACTTTTACTAGCTTATTAGTCTAGCACTTTACCATACCAGACTTCTTGTAGCAATTATTGTAGCACACAAAAGTGCTACCAGCACTAAACGTTCTACAAGGAAACCGCTCCAGTACTTATTATTAATGCCCACACCTCCAGGCATGTCTAAAGGTCAGTTCCCTGTGCTTTCTCCTATTAACCTGGTGAACTTGGGCATCTGAGGCAATGTAACAACTGCCTCATGTACACCGACAGCCCTCTCCTCTTACCTCCCAACACTAACTTCTGAGAGAAGCACTTAATTATTCAAATTGGAAGCCACGCACTCTCCAGCCAAGACCGGAATAGCTGGTCAAGAGGAGAAGGTCAATGCTTGCACCACACCACATGGAACACATAACCTACCAGAACACACACCAGCACTGCCTTCACATAAAAACACAAACCACACACTCACCTTCACAAAGGCTCTCAATAAAAATCTACCCAAACAGCAGAGACCTCCAAGGCAAAAACGCACTCGACCGTCACAACACAACACTAATCACAAGACACATAACTCTCCTAAACAGTGTGCCATTCAATCAAAGCCCCTAAGGCAAAGCATGCCCAGCACACACTAGTCATAGGTGACTCGATAGTGAGGCACACTGATGTCCCACTCACTAGGTTGAATAAGGAGAAGGTAACAGTCAGCTGCCTGTCAGGTGCCAGGATCCACCACATAACACACGCACAAAGGTCTGTCAACAACAGGTACAAATATTGACTCTGTCATTGTACATGTGGGTGTGAATGACCTGAGACGTACCTCCCTGGACTACATGAAAAGAGACATGGAGGAGCTCTCAGATTATGTAGGCCAGGCGGGTACAACCCTAGCCTTGAGCAGCATCCTGCCATCACCCAGAATGATACCACAGTACAAGCAGAAAATGATTGATTTCAGCAATTTGCTAAGTTTCTGGTCTCATTCTAAGGGGATCCAGTATCTGTCTGCCTGGGATGACATGACTGACAGACCTCGATGCTTTGCCAAAGATGGCCTGCATCTGTCACCTCTGGGCTTCCGGATACTGGCCAAGGCTCTTGCCATCCCTATAGTGCCTTTTTTTAGGCGGTGTTCCAAAGACCAAATTACCACTGTAACAGCTACAAACAAATGCAATCTGAGGGTCATGTTGCTCAACGCTAGAAAACTAAATATCAAAATTCACTCACTCGAAGCACTCCTTAAACCGGAGAACATCGACATTTGTACTGTAACAGAGACCTGGTTCAAGGCAGCAGAAAGCACCCCTGCACTACCAGGCTATAACTCATTCCACACCTTTTGGCCCCAGAACTTGGACTGAAGCTCCAAAGGCAGTGGTGTTTCCATATTCATAATGGATGTGCACACCTCCAGACCTGTAGCCCGACATAACACATCAGAGATACTTCAGATGCAGCTAACATTGGGTAAGACAGCAATTCAGGTCGTAGCCTGTTGTAGGTCCCCAGCCATGTCCCAAGACGCTCCCTCCACGTTCCTAAGCACCCTGGAGAATATTAGGGTCCATCTTAACACTCTCATACTGGGTGACTTCAACTACTCCTCCATTAAGTGGGAAAACTAATCATGTACCAGTACACTTGCCCAACGTTTCCTAGAATTCATTAATTCCAATGCCCTTGACCAGCTCATTCTTACCCCCACTAGAGATAGCAATATCCCCGGCCTAGTCATTACTAACATGGGCAACCTTTGCTCTACATCAATAGTCAACTCTTCCCTGGTTAGATCCGACCACAAACTAATCACTGTGGAAATCCACGTCCCTCCCACCCCCACCCCCCTGCAAAAGTAACCACCATGAAAAACTTCTCCAAAGCTAACTTTGGGCTCCTAAGAACAGAGGTGGCTAACTTCACGGCACACATGCAAATGGAGAATAGTTGCATGAGCGCCGAATCATACACCAATGCACTGTATGAGCACGTACACAAATGCATGGATCTCGCCATACCCAATAGAACCAAGATACTCTCCTCCAAAAAAAGGAAGCCAGTCTGGTGGTCCCCTGCCATAAACAAACTCTCCAACAGAAGGAGGAAACTGTTGCGAAATAAGGTGAAGTCCCAAGGCTGGAAAAACTCCCTTATCGGCCTCAACAAAAAGTTAAGATCCCTCATCAAATTCTTTAAAGCTAGCTATGAAAACAGAATTGCCACAGATAGTAAATACAACCACAAGGCCTTTTATAGTTATGTAAAGAACCACCACGGCAATACCCAGATTTGGTCTGAGCTACTGCACAATGGTACCTCCTATACCAAGCCAACAGATATTGCCAATATACTGGCTTGACAGATTCAGTGCTAACTTTACCCCCCCCCCCCCCAAAGGACCAGTCACAATACCAGTAGATTGCCAGGCACCCAGTATTACTGCTGCACAGGTTAAAATAGCACTGTCCAAGGCCAGGAATACAGCTTCTGTGGGACCTGACAATATCCCTGGTTGTGTTCTGCATGAACTACAGAGTGAACTAGCACCTCACCTGTGTGCCCTGTTCAGTCACAGCCTCACCTCAGGCTTTGTCCCTATCGAATGGCGCACTGGATGTAGTCATCCCTCTCCACAAAGGAGGAGCGACTACAGACCCTAGGTACTATTGCCCCATTAGCCTGACAAGTCTGATATAGAAAGCTATGAAACGCATCACGCATCATCATGGACCTAATAAACAGGGATATAAGGAATCTCCAAACTCTGGATCCCACACAGTTTGGTTCTGTGAAGGGTAGATCATGCCTGCTGAACTTGGTCGACTTCTTTGAGTCAGTCACCAGAGCTGTGGATAAAGGCAAGGTGGTTTATACAACCTACCTTGATCTGGCCAAGGCCTTTGATACCATTCCACACTTAAGGAGTCATAGAAAAACTCACTAAGCTAGGCATCAATCCCTGTATCACTAGGTGGGTTGCAAACTGGCTCACAGATAGAACACAGTGTGAATGCAGCTGACTCCAAGTCAGACTGCCGACCAGTCATGAGTGGAGTCCCACAGGTTTCGGTCCTGGGTCCTCTCCTATTTGGTATCTACTTCTCAGAAGTCCAGGCCAACAGGAAGGGACTCTGTCTGACAAAGTTTGCAGGCGATTGCAAGTTGGGAGCTATTATTAACTCCCCAAGTGATGTTGACATGCTACAGAATGGCCTCACTGAGACCAACGACTGGTGTCAGAACCATGGCCTTAAGCTCAATGCCAAAAAAGTCATCCCCTTTGGGAAAAACCCACTTCCCTTGAACCACCACATCGATGGTAGTCCACTGAACACAGAAGGTGTTATAAGAGATATGGGAACACAGGTTGACAACAACCTCTCTTTTGACCACCACATTGCCACTGTGGTCATAAAGTCCTGTGTGGCACATGTCATTACTAAGGGTTTTGCATCCAGGAAGAAAGAAGTCATTGTCTCCATTTACTCTTCCCTCATTAGGCCAGTCATCAAATACACTGCCTCATTTGGCATGTACCTCACTAGACACCTGCAACAACTGGAGAGGCCGCAAAAGTACCTCACAAAGAGGATCCTAGGCCTTAAACACTTGTCCTGTATGGACAGACTCAAAAAACTCCAACTATTCTCTGTCTCACATCGCCTACTTAGAGGCGTTCTCTACTTGACTTACAAAGCCATGTCTGACACAGCTCTGTTAGAAATGCTACATTTAAAGAAATCCCAATTCCTCTGCACAACACGCTCCAGAGACCTCAACCTCATTATCACAATCAACAGAACAAGCTGGAGGGACAGGTTCATAACCCAGAGACTGCCCATGCTATGAAATAGACTTCCCATACATGTCACAGAGCACCTCACTGGCCCTCTTCAAGAGGCGTCTTGATAAGTGGATGGGAAATAGAAAATTCACCCCGGAGATCACTCCAGTGGCTCTACTCGACAGAGGTACTGGAAACTAAGGTCGGGTGGCACGATGCCAGGATAATCCTATGGGCTAGGCTTGTAAAGACTCCAGGGCCTTTAGCCTAGTACACACCTGTGAACCTATATACATACTCAACATGCCAGTGGCTCAAGCAGGGAAATTTAAAAAGGCAGTTTGGCATCAAACACTTCAGAGCTTTCTTGCTACCAAAGTGCTTTGCTTCTGCAGGCCTTGTGGAACTGACATTTGGCTAGCAAGCCTTTCAGGGCTAGGCAGATAAGTATCCTTCTGGAAAAAAGCTTCCATTACATTTGTTTTTTTTTTTTTTTTTGAGGGAAAATGTGTTTTTTTTCTCTGTGGATCTTTTATTCATGCTAGGAAGTGTTTTATTGTTTCACTGTCATTTTGGAGGAAAGAATATTTAATTATAGTGTACTTGTATGAAAGAACTCATAAAATCTGTAATTTATTTACTTTTTTATTTGCTAGAGTAAAATGAGTGTGTGCAGCATGCTGTTGTGAGTTTTGTGATGGTCATGGAAAAATATTACCTCAGAAACCTTCATTTTCTTGTTAAAAGTTTACTGACTCACTCAGGTTCTCTTACCTGCTTGTAAGGTTTCCTTCCTGGCTTGAACATGGAGCACTTGTTGGTCCCCACTGTTCTTGCCTCTGTTGTCAACAAGAAGAAAGTTAATAGGGCATCTTTGTGTGTCAGTCGGACTCCATTACTGCCTCAGCTCCCGATGGATTACTCTGCTGTGATCAAAACTGATTTCTTGGATCTTTTGCTTCTGGTCACTCTGATGTAACTTCTCAGGAATCCACAAAGGACCACGAGATTGTAATTTCTTCTGCAGCTCAATTTCTACTGCAGCTCTAGGGTTGCTCTCACTCAGCAAGGAAAAACCACTGTTGGTCTCAGGAGAAGGCGTGGGTAAACGTACACTGCTTAGCTGAAGTAAGAGGCCCTTTTTAGCCTAGTCAGTTTTCTTTAAAGGTGAGAATGAAACCCTGCACCTTGTGTCTGTGAGGTAAACACCTTAACCAATATGCCACACAAGGGCAGCTAGCCTAGTGCTTATCTATGAATATATTAAAATCGTAATCTGGAGCTGCAGCTGTTCCTCCTGTGCTTTTGCCCTTTGAGGATGTTTACTTAACAGCTTGCAGTATGCCTGACAGTCATTCACCTGCTCCCAAGATGTTTCATGGGGTAAGTAACGTACCACAGACACACAAAGTCTTATAAGCTTTTCTCAAATCAGATCCTTTAATATTTTCTTTATCTAAGCCCTTTACTACTAAACATATGAATGGAAACCCCATTTCCCCTAACAAGGATGAGAGACTTTTTGACAGATTTGGGAAGAATGTGTATTATTCTGCTACAATGACATTCAGAATTTTGAACCGTCAGGTTCACATGTTAACATTTTTACTGGTTTCTTTTGAGAGCATGAGAAAGATAGCAGTCAACCTTCCTCTTTCAAAGGTTAAAACTTCTTTAAATTCCTTAACTGTGTTTGCTTCTCATGTAACCATATGTTCCTTAAAATGGTCTTATGACTTTGCCATTGCTGTATATGAGATTTGCTTTGTTACATTGTCAAAATTTACCAGAAGAAGTTAAAAGTTGAGATTTTAAATTCTCCCCTGGACAAACCTGTATTATTTGGGCCCCATGCTGCTGAGGTGCATAAAGTATTTTATTAAAGAGAAAAATTGATTTAAGGGGTTCCTCAGACTTTTCAGCTTTCCTTTTCAAAGTGTAGTGACAACTTTCCTTCTTTTTCAGGATCCTTTTTCCAGAAAGCAGAATAAGTAAAATCAGCAAAGTTCTAACAAGTAGAATTTCAAAAAACAGTGCGAAGGAGCTCAAAAGAAGATAACAGGAGCCTCTAGGAGCCAAGGACAGTCCTGCAAATCTAAATGACTGCCTATTCAGTCAGCCCTTCCCACCCTGGCAATCCTGCAAACCTCTCCCTTAGTCTGTCTTCCCCTGTAGCAATAGATTATCTCAGACAAGTGGATTATGAAACTTTTCCAGAAGGGGTGCAGATGGCAGTGTGAATCCCTCCCCCCAAACACACTTTTCATGGGATTTCTCTTCACCCTGTTAACCAGACATTCTTGTTTTCTACATTTTTAGAGCGCAAATGTTGAGTCAGGGGTGATAAAATTTGTGTCCTCATCTCGGATGGGCAAATGTTTTTACTCAAGGATTTTTTCTGGTGCCAAAGAAAGAGGGAAGTTGGAGACCAGTCCTAGACTTCTCCTTTCTGAATCTTTGTCAAGATTTCAAAATTCAAAATGTTATCTCTGCAAACCCTGTTACATATCTTCCTGCAGCTTTATGGTAGCATTGGACCTAAAAGATGCTTGTCACATTCCAGTTTGCAAGGAATTCAGGCATTTTTTAAGATTTTCTTTGTGTGGCTCACATTGTTAGTTCACTGTCTTACCCTGTGGTCTTTCCACTGTGCCAAATGTATTTACAAAGTGCCTGCTAACAGTGATTGCCTTTGAGTGTACAGTAAGTATTCACAGGTTTCTGTAGTTGGACAATTGTCTCATATTTGCAGACATTTCTTTCAATTGACAAGATTCCCTGACATGAATGATGGCTTCTGCTCATATGATTTCAGACCAAATTTTCAGAAATCATCCATCATAAGTTCATAGGTAAGTACTAGGCTAGCTGCCCCAGAGTGCCATTTTAAGCCTGTCCAGTTTCCCTTTTTGTACTTGAATTAACCTATCTCATTTGGTTAGTAATTATGTATTACTCCTAATGAGCATAACGGGATTGTACCATAGGTAATTTGAGGGGACCCATGCGTGGGATAAAGCATTTAGGAGCTTCTTTTGTACATAGTACAGGGGATAGTCCTGGGGGTAAGTTTTGTGTTTTTCATCCATAGATCCAGGTTGCACTTGAACATGGGCAGGGGCAAACTTTGTTTTATGTGGATGGGGAGTCTGTTGCAGAGCAGCTGTGTCTTCTTTGAGATACAACTGTCCCTCCATACCATTCTGTTTATATTGCAGAATAGGTTTAGATCCCTTGGTAGAGTATTTCTTATGCCATTTGACTTCCTGATGTGCAGTAAATCCATCAGTGTTGTGTCTGAGGATGTCTTCTATGCCAGACATAGGTCACCCCTTAGCAGTCTATAGAATACCAAGTTTAGTGACAGGGCTTTGCGTCGGTTCATATAGTACATATTGTTTTGGCCTTGTATCCTTTTAGTAAGTTATCTCCGTGGGTATTCTATTTGTTGCATTTAAATGAACAGATGTATACCATAAGAGAAATTATATTCAATGACTTGCATAATGAGGGCTGAGTAAAGGGGGACAATGACATCACTAGATCTATACGCAGTCCCTTTGTTTATAAGGCTTGCAATATGGAAGAACTTACAACAGTGGATGCATGTTGGGCAAAAGTTAAGTTACTGTCCACATAAATTCCTAAATCCCAAATAACTGGGCCAACTGTTAGGGATGTTTTGTCATTGTTTGGTAGTTCCATGGTGTAGTTGAATTCCCAAAGATATAATAATACATTTTTGGCAATTAGTTTCAGTCCTTGACTTTGGCACCAGTTATTTATTTGGAACAAACCTTCCTGCATGATGGCTAAGTCATTTGTGGATTCAGTAGCTTTTCCTAGCTAAATCTGTAAACTTAGTCATCCAGAACCCTTTGGTGTTTGCTGTTACCTCAGAGAAGTCGATGGCAAATAGGATATGTCCCAGCATAGAATCCTGGGGGATTCAACAGGTTTCTTTGTGGATGTAACGTCCCCTATTTTGATTTCTTGTGTCCTATCTGTGAGCCATGTTGCATTCCAGTGGATGACATAGGGATTTATTCAGTTTGTTTAGCTTTTCTACTGAGCTTGAATGAGGAATTGTGTCCATAGCTTTGGCTGGGTCACAGTATATGGTGTGAACTGTTTTGTACATACACTCATCCCTTCCCATATACTTTTTTTTCTGGGATGTTTTCTGAATTGGTTCCTAGGTTTTTCCTCCATTGGACAAAGTAGGACGGTACAAGGAAATCTTCCTGAACTTCTCCAGCCAATTTCAGGTATCTGCTAGGAATGTTTCTCAGGATTCTGGGTGTCATTGCTTCTATGATTATCATGACTTCCTAAGCCAGACTTTACCTGAGAAGAATTCAGTGGTATTTCACATCAGTCTGGATATGGTATCAACACCCCTTATCTTTTTAGCTTCTGATTCTGGAGTTTGTCAGAAGGGAGTTGCTGTGCTGGGTGGACCAGCTGTCTCTCAACCCAGGTCTGCCCTTCTCCCTGTAGCATCCTTCTCAGTCTGACACAACAGATGCTTCAGACTTTGCTTGGAGAGCACTTTCAAAAGGGGTAAAAGTACAAGATGCGTGGAGCTCCCAGGAGAGTCAAAAGCTCATAAATGTCAGTGATGCTGACAGTCATCAATGTTTTAAAGGACTTAAGTTATCCCTCATCTCCAGGACCTGTGTAAGTTATCACAGAGAATACCACAGTGATATAGTACATAAACAAAGGGTGTACCAGATGTTATCATCGTTGCAAACTTGCTTGGATTACGTGACAGGTAGAAATGCAGCTCAGTTTGACTTTTAAAGATGTATACATCCCATCAAAGCAAATCTTTGTAGCAGACAAGCAAAGCAAGGACCTTGATAGGCCCTAACAAATGAAAACTACACTTGGAACTGTTCCAAGAATTGATCCAACCATGGGGGACACCTCAGATTTGTTTGCCTCCTTTCAAAAAAGAAATTCTGCTCTAGGGTTTTGTTCCTGTATGCCTTTTCATTCTTTCCACAGATGTACAGGGTCCTGCTAAAGATTCTGAAGAATACTGTTAAGGTGCTGGTGGTGACTACCTTTTCGCCCAGGCAGCAGTGGTTACCCATTTTTTTGAAACTGGCCAAGGGCAATTACCACAAGCTGCCCCACAGTCAGAATTTACTCGCACAAAGCAAGGGGTGGTTTGATGCATCTCCATCCAAAGACACTGCAATTGACTGCCTGGATGGTACAATTCTGATACCTTTAAGGTGCCTTTTTTCTGAGAACATGAAGCTGGTATTAAAGGATGAAGAAAATCTGCTACTAGAATATCTATCATAATTGTGCAAGTGAAAAAGTTGGTGCCACCTTACGAACTAGGACCCTTTCAAGGCCTAGTTGCCTCTGGTTCTAGATAGTTTGCTTGAGTTATCATCTTCTGCCCTTTCTTACTTTTCTTTCAAGATTCATCTTTTATCCATTTATGCTTTACTGCCCTTAGATCCCCCACTTCTTCCTGTCCTCAAGTCAAGCAGTTGTTGAAAGGGGTTTAAATATCCTTAAACCTAAGAAACAGGTGGCTTCTCCTTGAAGTCTTAATTTTTGTTCTTGAAAAACTAAAGCTTCTTCCATTTGAACAAGGTCATTAGGCTGACTTGAGGTTGTTAACATGGAAAACTGTGTTGTTCATTCCTTTGACTTCTGCATGAATAGTATCTGATTTGCAAGCTCTTACGGTGAATCATCTCTATTCTTGGTTTCCTTATGGAGAGGGTTTCTTTGAGAACTACTCCTTCTTTTATGCCTAAAGTGGTTCCAGAGTTTACCTTGTACCAATCTATTAATCTCCCTGTATTCCTTCCAGAACCTAAAAATAAGGGAGAAAGAATCCTACATAGTTTGGCTGTCCACAGGCAGCTCAGATACTTCTTGGACAGAAGTAAATACTTCAGGAAAGATGATCAGCCATTTTCTCTATAAAGTAACCATTGCCAAAGCAGATCATTTCTAGCTTATTGTCTCTCTCTATTCCTTTTTGCTGTTCTCACTATTACAAGCCACTTCCTGGTATAGAGCGGTCCCACTTTATAAGAAATTTGGCTTCTTCTTTGAGTTTTTGGAAATGGGTGGACTCAAAGTATTTTATAGGCAGCACCTTAGTCCGCCATACATGCTTTCACAAAGCACTGCAAACTGGATTCCTTTTCCAGGTCCAGAACAAGCTTTGCTATGACCAGTTCTCCAGGGACTCCTGGATTCTTGAATTAATTTCTTCTCCCGATGTATTCCTACACTGTGATAATCTACCCATATAGCTTAGGCTACTGCAACAGTCATCTAATGTTGAACATACTACAGTTGTGTAAGTAAAGTTAGCGCAACAGTAGATGTTCTAAACATATTGATTACTGTTGCAGTAGTTGTCCCCTCCCTCCATACCAATTGTTTTGTTTATTGTCCGGGCATGGATGTGTATACCCCAGTATATATAGTAACATTTTGTCTTGTTTAATTGTTCCTTTCCTAACACTTTTTCCTTTCAGGGCTGTAACCTCCCTTCTTCTGTTCAAGAAATCTCTGATTGTTTAGAGCCCAAACTGCGTTTTAATATGGCACTGCTCCAGCCATGTCCACTGTATCTGCTATGGAAGGTGCTCTAAAGCTTGGAAAGCTAGCTGGTGGTCATACTGTAGATGAGGATATTAAACAAGTAGCGTAGAGTACTTCAGCAGTAATCTGTTAGATCATCTACTGATGTTCATCGTGTTTCACTGTTGCAGTCATTACTCTTGGGTTATCCTGCTGGCAGGCTACCCTCAGTCAGCCAGAATTCCAAAGTCTAGGTCCGACGTCGGTTGCTGTTGCCTCTTCCCTGACGTCAGTGCGCCAGGGGTGTAAAAGATGCAGCCGACGCCATTTTCTTCTGTATTTCTTGCTTCGCGGTGCCCGAAGCAAAAGCAGTTCGCAAGTGCCGGTCGGCCGACTCCTTAGATTTTCAAATCCGAATTTCAGAACCGAAGTCTTCATTAAAGCTAAGTACCCCGTTGGGGAAACTTTTTTCTTGCTCCAGACCGATGTCAGAAAAAGTTAACAATTGTATTTCTTGTGGGAAGCAAATACCTCATAAGGATTTTCACTCTTACTGTATTCCTTGCCTAGGCCCTGATCACAACGTTGCTAGCTGTCGGTTTTGTGCTAGATTTAACCAACGCACTATTAAGCGCCGGTTCGATTTTGCATTTCATTACTTTGGCCGAAGATTTAATTATATAATGCTGTCGGAACAGCCGACAACTGGAGTTTACAAAAAAACACAAGGAAAAGGATAGGCATCCAAGGTCCAGAACCGACGACGAAGCCTCTGCCAGGCCAGTCGCCAATTCGCCGGTTCCCATTGAGGCGCTTTCACAGCCCCTGGCACCCACTACCTCAGAGCCACAGGCCGCTTCAGACTCCCACGTGGAGCCGACTGGGCCTCTGGATACTCAAGGTATTGGACACTCGGAAATCATTCCCTCAGACGGGACGGAGCCGCTGAGCAGGCATCGGCTTCTGAGGGTGTCTTCAGACCTACACAACTCTATATTAAGCCATCTTCAGCTTCAAAGACAAAGACTAAAGCAGCTCTAAAGACAAAGAAACAAGTACAGCATTCTCCTACTCAATCTCCCATGCCTAAGAAGCAGATGCTCAAAATGGCCGAAGACCTAATTACTTTGATCAGGGGCTCCCATCCCTGTCCTGATAAGAGGCCTAGGCAAGAGACAGAGTATGATTCTTCTGATCAGGTTTCTATTTCCTCTGATTCCTCTTCTGTACAGGATTACTCCATGCTTCCTTATGAGGATTCTGATGCAGAAGAATCCATTCCTTCAGCCTCTCCTCCTGAGGATTATTCTTTTGGGGAAACCCTGCATACCACGAGGGAGCATTTCCACTGGGAGAGCCAAGATTATTCTGAATCTAAGAAAAGGCTCAGAGACTTTTTACTGCTTCCTCAGCACAGACCCCTTGCTATTCCACCTGTTCTAGACATTGTAGATGTATTTTCAGAGTCCGGCCTGTCCCCTGACTCTCTACCCCGTGCACCTGCTAAGCCAGACAGATACTGCAGGGTCTCATAAATTCCTACATAAAAACCCCGCTGCTGACCCAGAAACTATATCTCAGGGTCCCAAAGGGGTTAAAGCTTCCACTGCAAAAAAAACTGTCCCCTCTGATAGGGATTCTAGGGCTCTAGACAGATGGGGGAAAAAAGTCTACACTTCTGCTGCCTTGGCTGTAAGGGCTTTAAATTGCCAGTTTCATATGCTTAAATATCAGCAATATTTAATGTCACTGCTTAAACAGAAATTGTTGACAAATTCTGAATGTTCGAAGAACAAGGAATTGCAGGATTTATTGCATGCAGCTGAACAAGTGGGAAAGCATACTTTGCAATGTGGTTATGATTCACTGGAGGCCTCTTGCAGGGCTGCTGTTACAGGATGTCCTTCAAGGATGCATCTGCAGTCATAACATATGGGTTGTCCTGCCTCAGGCAGCCCTCCGGTCGGCCGGATTCCAAAGTCTGGGTCTGGCCTCGGCTGATGTCGCACTTTCCCCGACGTCCGAGCTTCTGGGGTATAAAGGCATCAGCCGACGCCATTTTCCTCAGTCTTTCTTGCCGCGCGGTGCCCGAAGCAGAAGCTGTTCACAAGTGCCGGTCGGTCAGATCCAGAGATTTCAGCTACCGAAGACTTCGAAAAAGCTAAGTACCCCATTGGGGACTCTTTCTTGCCTCAGCCGATGTCAGACAAAGTAAATAATTGTTTAACCTGTGGGAAACAAATACCTCATAAGGATTTCCACTCTTACTGCCTTCCTTGCTTAGGCCCAGACTACGACGTATCAGCTTGTTTAGCCTGTGCCTCCTTCAACCGACGGACTCTTAGACGTCGGTCGGAGTTTGCAGAGGAGTTTTTTGGTACCGATTTTGCTTATAAAATGCCGTCGGAGACTCCGACTACACATATGGTCAAAAAACGCAAGGAAAAGGACCGACACTCGCGGCCCGCGGTTTCAGCTGAAACCACGGCTAGGCCTACCGCGAGTGTCTCGGTTTCAGCTGAAACCGAGTCCACGGCTATTCCTACTACCGAAACCATACCGCCGACCACCGAGGCCAGAGAGGCCCTGGCTGAGTCGGCTTCAGAACTCCCTACTGAAGCTAGTGTTCAGGATTTGTCCGACACCATACCTTTGGACATTTCTACTCCTGCACGTGGGGCAGCTAGGCCCCCAGCTTCTATGTCTATTAAGGCCTTCTCCAGGGCTAGAGCTGCCAAACTTTCAAAAGCTATTCCTGCCAAATCTACATCCCAGAGGCCTTCCTCTAGTTCTCAGATCCTCAGTCTTGCTGAGGACCTTATCTCCTTAATTAGGGGTTCCCAACCTCACCCAGACAGGGCCTCCCAACCTTCTCCAGACAAAAGGTCCAGGACTGACCCCTCTGAACCTCACTCCTCAGATTACTCCACGGATGGATCTGATTTGTCAGACCACCAGGAAGGGGCCTACTTGCCTTATGAGGATTCAGATGCAGAAGAATCTATCCCTTCAGCCTCCCCCCCTGAAGAATTTTCCTTTGGGGAGACTTTACACTCCATGAGAGAACACTTTCAATGGCAGGGTCAGGATTTCTCTGATTCTAGAAAAAGATTAAGGACCTTTCTGCATTTGCCCCAGCATAGGCCCTTAGCTATACCTCCGGTTCTAACTGTAATTGATGATGTGTATAATGATGTTAGTGCTGCACCTGATTCACTTCCTCCGGCCCCCGCCAAACCTCACAGATATTACAGGGTCCCGGATTCTCACTTCCACCTGTATAAAGCCCATGCTGCAGACCCAGAAACTATTTCTCAGGGCCCCAAAGGGGTTGCAGCCGCTACTGCCAAAAATCCCCTACCCCCTGAAAGAGAGTCTAGAGCATTAGAGAGATGGGGAAAAAAGGTTTACACATCTGCTACTCTTTCTGCCAGGACATTAAACTATCAATTCCATATGATACAGTATCAAGAATTTTTGTTAGATCAGCTAAATAAGAAACTTTCTTCACCTGACCCCTTAGACCGTAAATCCCTTCAGGATTTGGTACACAACTCACAACAGGTCAGTAATCATTTCTTAAAATGTGGCTATGATGCACTGGAGGCTTCATTTAGATCAGCTATGACTGGGGCAGTAATTCGTAGGCATGCCTGGCTGAAGGAGCAATCTTTGCCAGACCATGTCGAGGCTAAACTCCTCGATGCTCCAATGGAGAAACAGCATTTATTTGGCTCTCCTGCACAGGAGATTCTAAAGAAGGTTGAAGAAAAAGCAAAATCTGTCCAAACAGTTAAAGATTTCCTGCAAGTTCAACCTCCGAGGTTCAGTGGAAACTGTCCTACAAAGAATTGGTCCTTTCCAGATTCCTCCAGAGCACAGAGAGGCAGAAACAGGCGCCCTAGAGGCAAGAGGTCAATCCAAGGGCCCCTACAGAGGCCGTCAGTGGCAGCCTGCCAACCAGAGGAGTAGTGCAACAGCTACAACTACTACCACTACTACAGGACAGACACAATGACTTGACTCTAATTCCGCCTACCAGGGATCAACTGGAAGCACCCTTGGGCGGAAAGCTAGCTTTATTCTCGAAAAACTGGCATTGCATTACAAAGGATACATGGACATTGCAAATAATAGACAAAGGATACAGGTTTCATTTCCATACTTTGCCAAAAAGAGGCAGAATGCCAAACCTTCCACCAAACCAGAAGGCAGAGGCTTTAAGACAAATCAGCAAATTACTTCAGATGAAAGCTATAGAAAGGGTACCATCTACAGAACAAGGCCAAGGATTTTACTCCAGACTATTCCTTGTGCCAAGAAAATAAAACCAATGGAGGCCTATACTCGACCTGTCCGCACTGAACACTTATCCCATTGTGCCAAAATTCAAAATGCTGACCCTACAGCAACTTCTTCCCATGTTGGGCAAGGAGTCTTGGCTGGTGACTCTAGATCTCAAGGAGACATACCTGCACGTCCCTATCCGACCAGATTGCAGAAGGCACCTCAGATTTCTTGCAGGATCAGAGCATTATCAATTCTCAGCATTGCCCTTTGGCTTATCTACTGCGCCCAGAGTATTCACGAAATGCCTGGCATCAGTAATTGCACACTGCAGACTTCAGGGAATTCAAATTTATCCATACCTGGACGACTGCCTAATACAAGTGGACAACAAGAAAAAATTGTTAAAGGACTTGGCCTATGCCATACACCTGCTACAGACCTTGGGATACACAGTCAACATCCAAAAGTCAAGACTAGTACCATCCCAAAGGATAACCTTTTTGGGTGCGGATCTGGACACAATCACCCAGATGGCTTTTCTCACAGAAGAAAAACAAAAGCAACTTCCAGATTTCTTCATGATGCTGACAAGACAAACTCAGCTTACTGCAAGGAAAGTCCTGCAGGCCCTGGGTTACATGGCATCCTGCATAATTTTAATCCCACATGCCAGGTTGCATATGAGGAAATTACAATGGTACCGGAGGAATGTATGGTCTCAACACAGTCACAGTCTAGAAACCATGATACCAATCATTCCATGCCTTCAAAAGGAATTCCTATGGTGGGCTCAGGCCTGCCAGTCCAACAGAGGGTTGCCTTTCAACAAACCAAAAACAAGGCAAACCATCACCACGGACGCCTCAGACCGAGGATGGGGAGCACACATGAAGGACAAACGTATCCAAGGCCTATGGCCTCAAGGGCAGCTAAGCATGCACATAAACCAAAAGGAAATGCTGGCAGTGAGGCATGCAATCGAGGCATTCAGACCCTTCCTCCAACAAGGACATCTGTTAATAAGGACAGACAACACCATGGTCATGTGGTACATAAACAGGGGGGCACACATTCCTACCCTCTATGCCGGATGGCTATGAATCTGTGGAACCTATGCCTGAATCTCAATATCCAGCTGCAGGCCAAATTCGTAGCAGGAAAAGAAAATACACTAGCAGACAGCTTACGCAGAACTACCATGGATGCACACGAATGGATGCTGCACCCAGACATCTTCAAACTTATAACAAAGACATGGGGAATGCCAGAGATAGATCTGTTCGCCTCCCCACTCAACCACCAACTGAAGACATTCTGCTCAAGGACGTACCACCCACGAGCATGGAGGGTGGACTCTCTCTCTTTCAGCTGGAATGCCCTAACAGTCTATGCCTTTCCACCTCTCCCATTGATGCGTTCTACTGAAGATCAGGGAGGAACAGCCAAAAGTGATACTAATAGCTCCGGACTGGCCAAGACAACACTGGTACCCACTATTGAGAAGCATGTCTCAGGCAAACTCATGGCCTATTCCTCAATGGCCTCTTTTTCTAACGCAGAACAATTTCAAAACCCTGCATCCCAACTTGAAAACATTACAGCTAACTGCCTGGAAAATTCCTTAAAACCAAACCAAACTGTTTTATCTCAGAGGGTGAAGGACATTATCCTGGAGGCTCGCAGACCTTCCACAAGGAAGACATACTCAGCTAAATGGAAGAGATATCTTATTTGGAGTACATCAAAGGGCACAGATGTCACAGTGGCAAACCTAGCACACATTCTTGAATACTTAGCAGAATTGTTCCACAATGGCCTGTCTTATTCTTCCATTAAGATTCATGCTTCAGCAATTTCAGCAGAATACAATATGGATCCACCTATCTTCTCACACCCTCTTCTCAGGCAATTTTTGAGAGGGATCAAAAATGTTAAACCTCCAAGAAGACCCCCTCTACCTGCATGGGATCTCAATTTTGTGCTGGAAAAACTGACTCTGCCTCCCTTTGAACCAGCAGCATCAGCAGACCTACAGTTCCTATCTTGGAAAACTGCTTTCCTTCTGGCAATCACTTCAGCAAGAAGAGTATCTGAGTTACAGGCATTAATGGCAGTGCAACCTTTTCTTATTTTTCACCAGGATAGAGTGTCACTAAGAACCAATCCTACTTTCATGCCAAAGGTGGTATCTAGGGTATCCTTGAACCAAGCTATTCACTTGCCACCGTTCTTCCCTAACCCACAGAACAAAGGGGAAAAACTTCTGCACACCTTGGATATACACAGACAACTACGCTACTATTTGGACAGAACAAAAACTAGCAGAAAAACTGACCAACTTTTTGTAGCATATGCAACAGGGGTGCAAGGAACAGCTATTTCCAAACAGACAATTTCAAAATGGATAGGAAATTGCATTCGCTTTTGTTACTCCTTTCATGGAAAGACAGTTCCTGAAAATATCAGGCCTCACTCCACAAGGGCCACAGCCACCACTACAGCTTTCCTACGGGGGTGGCTACCAAGGACATTTTAGAAGCTGCTACTTGGAGCTCCGTGCATACATTTGCCAAGCATTACAGTCTACCTTTATATTCCAGATCCCGAGCAGGGTTTGCAACTGCAGTACTGCAGGGGATCTTAACTACACCATCCTTCTCTTAGTACCCCCTCCCCCAGATTGGCTATGGTATTCTACCCATATGTTATGACTGCAGATGCATCCTTGAAGGACATAGTACAGTTTTGTACCTACCATAAATGTAGATGTCCGATAGGTATGCATCTGCAGTCAGGATTACCCACCCTCCTTCCCCTCTGTGGTATTCCTGGGGTGCTTACCCCTCTTTCAGCTAGCTGGGGGAATCTATTATGGTGTATTTGTTTGTTTATACATGTATATAATTTGCAAATGTTTGGAACTTTTCAGCATTTATCCAAATTTAGCCTTCCTAGAGGGCACCTGGCATCTGGGGCAAGAAAAACTGAGGAAAATGGCGTCGGCTGATGCCTTTATACCCCAGAAGCTCTGACGTCGGGGAAAGTGCGACATCAGCCGAGGCCAGACCCAGACTTTGGAATCCGGCCGACCGAAGGGCTGCCTGAGGCAGGACAACCCATATGTTATGACTGCAGATGCATACCTATCGGACATCTACATTTATGGTAGGTACAAAACTGTACTTTCTGTTATTTGAAGGCATGCTTGGTTAAAGGAACAGAATCTGCCTGATCATGTTAAAGCAAAATTATTAGATGCACCGTTACAGCATGATACTTTGTTTGATACTAAAGCAGAAGAGGTGTTGAAAAAAAAATGGAAGATAAAGCAAAATCCATCCAGACTGTCAAGGATTTCTTACAGGTACAGCCACCCAGGTTTAGCAGGAACTGGCCTTTTAAAAATTGGTCCTTTCCAGTGTCAGACAGATCACAAAGAGGCAGATACAGGCATCCCAGAGGCAGATCTCAGCCCCAAGGCTCTTACAGGCCTAAACAATGGGGTGCTTCTACCTCCAAAAGCGGAGAAGACAAATCACAACCTTACAGGAAACAGTCCCGATGACTTTCCTCTGCCAGATCCAAGCACTTTTCTTTTGGCAGCCCCCTTAGGGGGAAAACCAGCACTTTTTTCATCAAATTGGCAAATGGTTACCCAAGACAAATGCGTCCTGAACATAGTGTCCCAAGCTTCAGGTTCCATTTTCACACTCTATCAAGGTCAAAACGTATGCCAGACCTGCCACACAATCAATGGGCAGAGGCACAAAAACAAATTACAGCCCTCATGGTCATGAGGGCCATTCAGCAAGTACCACAACAAGAGCAGGGGCAAGGATTTTACTCCAGACTTCTCCTAGTACCCAGAAAGGATAAAACCTGGAGACCAATACTGGACCTGTCTATACTAAATACGTTTCTGGAAGTTCCAAAATTCAAGATGTTGACTCTACAGCAGATACTGCCCATGCTGGGCAAGAAGGCTTGGCTCGTAACTTTGGACCTAAAAGAGGCATACCTGCATGTCCCAATCAGACAATCTTGCAGAAGATACCTCAGATTCATAGCTGGCTCAATGCATTACCAATTCTCTGCACTGCCCCTTTCGCTTATCTACTGCGCCCAGGGTCTTCACAAAATGCCTGGCACCAGTAATTGCGTTTTGCAGACAAAGAGGAATTCAAATATATCCCTACTTGGACGACTGCCTAATTCAAGCAGAGAACAAATACATTCTTCTAAAGCATCTGGCGTTTGTAAAAAGATTACTAATTGGCCTGGGGTACACAGTAAATGAAAAGAAATCAAAACTAGTGCCCTCTCAAGAGATAATATTCCTGGGTGCAAGCTTAAATACAACTGCCCAGATGGCTTATCTCACGCCAGACAAACAAAAGCAACTGACTACTTACCTCAAGAAATTGGCAACAAAAACCCACTTATCTGCAAGGAAAATCCTGCAGGCCTTGGGTTTCATGGCATCCTGCATTCTACTAATTCCATATGCCAGACTGCATATGAGAAAACTACAGTGGTATCTAAAAAGTGTTTGGAATCAGCAATGCCACAGCCTGGAGACAGTAATTACCCTCATTCCCTGCCTGCAGCAGGAGTTTCGATGGTGGGCAGAAGCCTGTCACCACAACAAGGGTCTGCCATTCAGTTTACCCACAGCCAGACAGACACTGACAACGGATGCATCAGATTATGCCTCGGGGGCCCATATGGCAGGAAAATGTATTCGGGGCACATGGCCTGCAGACCAGATGCATCTTCACATCAATCAAAAAGAGATGCTAGCTGTTCAAAATGCCTTGACAGCTTTCAAGGACCTGCTTCATCCAGGACAGATACTGATAAAGACAGACAACACTATGGTCATGTGGTACATAAACAAGCAGGGAGGTACACATTCCTACCCCCTCTGCAGACAAGCAATGACCTTATGGGACGCAGCATTGGCTTTTCAAGTTCACCTGCAAGCACAATTCCTGCTAGGAAAAACAAATACTCTGGCAGACGAACTAAGCAGAAACCTCATGGATCCCCACGAATGGAAACTGGATCAGCAAGTCTTCAGCATGATAATAAGGAAATGGGGATGTCCATACATAGATCTATTTGTCTCCCCTCACAGCTGCCAATTGCAGAGATTTTGCACAAGGATTTATCACAAGCAAGCATGGACAGTGGACGCCCTATCCTTCAGCTGGAAAGATCTAACAGTATATGCCTTTCCTCCACTGCCTCTCCTTCCCAGGGTACTCCTAACAGTCAGACAAGAGAAGCCAAAAATGATACTGATTGCACCAGACTGGCCACGCCAGCACTGGTACCCAATCCTAAAGAGCTTGTCTCAAGGTCCAGCATGGATATTGCCTCAAACTTCTCACTTGCTGACCCAACAAAACAATCAGATCCTGCACAGCCAACTCAGGACCTTAAATCTGGCAGCATGGCGGATAATGTAGCCATTCAGAACACTCCTCTTTCAAAAGCTGCTATGGATGTTATCTTGGAGGGCAGGAGGCCCAGTACCAGAAAATCTTATGCAGAAAAATGGAAGAGATTCTGTGCCTGGAACCAGCAACAAGGCATTGACACGTGTGTACCAAATCTCCCTCAGATTTTACAATACCTAACTGAGATGCTGAACCAAAGGCCTTTCTTTCTCATCAATTAAGATTCATGCCTCTGCCATTTCAGCCCATTACAATACGGAACCACCTACCTTTTCTCATCCTTTAATAAGGCAGTACCTCAGAGGGGCCAAAAACATCAGGCCTCCAAGGAGAGCACTGATTCCAGCCTGGGACCTCAATTATGTTTTGGAAAAACTCACACTGCCTCCTTTCGAGCCAGCATCAACAGCAGATATAAAATTCTTATCCTGGAAAATAGCTCTACTCCTAGCAATAACCTCTGCCAGGCGAGTCTCAGAATTACAAGCACTCATGGCTGTGGATTCTTTTACCATTTTCCATCCAGGCAGAGTTTCTCTGAGGACAATCCCTATATTTATGCCTAAGGTGGTGTCCAGTATGGCCCTCAACCAAACCATTCACTTGCCTACCTTTTACCAAATCCACAGAACAAGAGTGAGAAAATCCTGCATTCTTTGGACATACACAGGCAGTTACACTTCTACTTGGACAGAGCTAAAGCTTTCAGAAAGACTGAGCAACCTTTAGTGTCATATGCTGCAGGATCACAAATTAAAGGCTATCTCAAAACAGACTATTTCTAAATGGATAGGTGATTGCATCCGTTTCTGCTATTTTCAACATGGAAAATCAGTGCCTAAGGGCATTAGGTCTCATTCCACCAGAGCAGCAGCCACTTCAGCAGCCTTCCTCAGAGGAGTACCAACCAAAGATATCTTAGAGGCTGCAACTTTGAGTTCAGTGCACACTTTCACAAAGCACTACCACTTACCTCTTTACTCTAAGTTCAGAGCAGGCTTTGCCACTGCAGTTCTGCAGGGCCTCATAGCCTCTCCTAACCCTATTTAGCCCAGCCACGCATCCTCAGCTTTGGGATTCAACTCAAGAGTAATGACTGCAACAGTGAAATACGATGAACATAGTACAGTTGTGTACCTACCATAAATGTAGATGTTCGAGTGTATTCACTGTTGCAGTCCACGTTACCCACCCACCATCCTCCTTTCTTTGCTGGGACTTATCTGCACTTCTCTATCCTATACAACCTTTTTGGTGTATTTGCTTGTAGATGAAGGAAATGTTTTTTGTGCATGCATTTTTATTGGCTTATTTTTCAGCCTACCATTTTGGGGGCACCTGACGTCTGGGGTAAGAAAAACTGAAGAAAATGGCTTCGGCTGCATGTTTTATACCCCTGGCGCACTGACGTCAGGGAAGAGACGACACCAACCGACGCCGGACCTAGACTTTGGAATCCTGACCGACTGAGGATAGCCTGCCAGCAGGATAACCCAAGAGTAATGACTGTAACAGTGAATACACTCGAACATCTACATTTATGGTAGGTACACAACTGTACTTTATTCCAGCTTGCACCTTCCAAAACTCTCGAGCTAAGCTCTACCCCCAATGCTTCTCACCAAATTATCTCAGATCTTGCTTGCCACTTCGTAGTGCCAGACACGTTCAGTCTGGTCTCTCGAGCTTTAGCTTTCTTCGAACTGTAAGTCAGATTTTCTCTATCTTTCTCAAATTTTTTTTCCGTTTATCTCTTTCTTTACTTCCCACTCCTCTAGATTTTCTTTAGTGTGTACGTGAGAGTGTTTTCTTCTATCCTTTACTGTTAGGTATTCTCAAGTACCATTGTTGGTACGTCTTTCCCTTTTTACCTTCAGCTAACTTTCTATACCATCTTTGGTAGTTTCTCCCTTTTTTCCCTTTCTCTGATTATAATAAAGAAAGTCTGTGTGCGTGTGTCTGTCTGTCTGTCTGTGTGTGTGTGTGTGTGTGTGTGTGTGTGTGTGTGTGTGTGTGTGTGTGTGTGTGTGTGAGTGTGAGTGTATCTTTGTATAAGGTACCATTGCTTTGGACATTATGGCCAACAAACCCTGTAAGGGTACATCTGGCTTCAAGAGGTGCCAAAAGTGAGATAGAAAAATGCCTAATTCAGATGGATACACACTGTATGTGTATTCTCTCGGTGCAGTCCATTTGCAGGAAGACTGTGCAATCTGTCATGGGTTTAGTTCCAGAACCCTGATAGAGGGCAAAAATAAGTTAATTTTGAAAGGCCTTCTTCAGTCTGAGTTTGAAGAGGCATTATCTGGTCCCAAAACAGAAGCCAGTTCCTCCTCTTTGTCACCCTCATCATATAGACCAAAAAAGCAGAGTCACTCAGTTCTGACATGTCCCTCAGAACTGCCTTCTAAATTGCTTAGGTCTTCTATGGTGCCAACAGCTTCTTCGACACTGCTGAGCCAAGATTTTCATCCCTGGGTGCCATCGGCATCGACCAATTCAGCTCCAGCTTTGGTGCCAACAACTCTCCCTTTGGCACTAGCAGACCTTTCGGTACCAAAATAACCTCAGGTAATAGTTCTACCTCATAAATCTACTCCCCCTCCATAGATCCATTTGCAGACCGTCCTCCTAGTCCTTTTTTATAGAGCTAGCCACCAAAGTCTCCATCTGCATCCTCTAGTCGGTCCACCAAGAGTCTTTCAGAGTGAGATATTATGAGACTGATGGACCAGCTCTTGACAGCGAGGGGATTACCTCCATCCATTGTTCCTATCCTTGTTAGCTCTGGAACCTTGCCTTCTTCAACCCCCATCCATATTCTTCCTTTGATTCCAGCTGAGATTTCGAAGCCTCTGGTACCGACCTTTCAGGCCTTGACTGTTTTGGTGCCGGCCAGAGCTCATTCTCTGACACCAGTAGTTACTCTGAGTTCTCTCAGTTCCTCGGAACTGGAGACCTCCCGGGGTCGGGGCTTCATTGTCGACTTTCGGGGACAAGGTTCAACTTCAATTCTTTCAAAACCTTCCATGCCTTTCGGTGCATCGGCATATGTAAGCTCGGCCCAGCTTCTGTGTCAGGGGCAGCCTCCTCAGTGTGGCATGGGACCGTGGTTCTGAAGGAGTCTATTTCAGTTCTGGCCTCCTGTCCCTCTGTGACACATGGTACAGCCTGTGCTCCCACTTTACACTATGTGCTGTCTGCTTTTGTCTTATCTTTGTTCCTGTCCCAGATGTAGAAAACAACTTGAATGCTTTTACAAAATATTATCTTTTAGCCATTGAAAGAAAAAAAATATTCTGTTTTATTGCCGCCTTAATCACCTTGTCACCAGAGAAACACGAGGCCAGATACACAGTTGCCTTCAGCTACAAGCTTTGCATGTTGCACTGTGAACATTTATTTACTAAAGAAAATTGTGAATTACATTCAGTATTCTCTTAATTACTTGTTTCTACTTAAAACTTGTTGTTAGATCAAGCCAAGGGCCTTAATCCAGTCATTCTCATATGCAGAAGTAAGAAAAAGTATATAATTTGTACGTATATTGTGAGCTGTATGCTTTTACAACCTAGCCGTCACTTGAGCCAACCCAAGGTTACAGCCTATTATCTTAAACATGCTTTCTCTTGACTTTCTTCTCTTTTTACATCGGAGTGCTTACATTTCTTAAAACTAAACAATAAAAAAGAATGAAAAAAGGGCACCTGTTTACTTTAGTATCACTATAACACAAAATAACTGAAAATACTTTGTTATATAACATGCGTATATGTCATGTTTTATAAAATTACTGTTAAAGAAAAAAATTGTTTTATTTCGTTACTTCTTTTCTTCCTCTCCCCCTCTTCTTAATGTTCTTCCAGACATTAATGACATAAAGTAGGGCATATGCTTTGGAGTCCCCTAAATGATTAACAAAGTCAAAAAAGTCCAGTATTTCCTAATTTTCCTGTTCAAACATATTTCAAAATGAACAGGAAAAAACAACCAACCTGTGCTGTGTAAATGTCGCACCAAACAAATAAAACAGAGTAAAGCAGTCCAAAAAAGTAGAATGATGAGATGACACCAGGCTCTCAGCATAAAACGAACAATCTTTTAATTTAAAATAATACAAGTGCTTTCACAGCTCTTGCTGCTTCTTCAGATGTCAGTATAAAAATGCAGTCTCACACACACACAGCAATTTATACATACTTGCAAGTGCTGCAGATATATTGATACCACTAGTATGTTTATACATCCAGATCAGGGAAAACAGTATGTGTTTGATGTTCAAGCTACTTGCACTTCTTCTCATGTGGTTTATTTAGCGTGCTGCACTGTCTGCACAATGTTTTATGTAGGCAAGACAGATAGACAGTTGAAGGAATGTATAGTAGAACATTTGAGACATATAAATAAGGGTACTGAGTGCAGTGCTCTTTCTAAACATGTGAAGCTCACTTCACACACACATTGTTTTAAGTTTCAAGTTATAGCACAGGTAGCAGCTACTAAGAGGCTGGTTGATGTTATGAATGCCACTGAATGTTTAGAGAGCAAGTGGATAGGTAGGTTAAGGGGCTGATTATGGTTCAGGACTAAATGGTAAAGTTCCCCTTAAACCTTTGTTACAAACACTCTCACTTTTTAGATGCGCTTTATATATGCTTATGTGCATTAGTTGATTTTAAGTTTATCTCTGATTTTTTTTTTAATTTTTATTACATTCATTGTATTCTTTTATTACACAATTGCTTAATTTATTGATTTGCTAGTTGGGTTTCTGTATAAATTGCTGTGTGTGTGACTGCATTTTTATACTGACATCTGAAGAAGCAGCAAGAGCTTTGAAAGTGCTTATGTTGTTTTAAAATAAAAGATTGTTCATTTTATGCTGAGAGCCTGGTGTCATCTCGTATTTTAAAATGAGATTGATGTTTTGTGATCCCACATTTATTCATTAATTTCTGAGTTGCTGGTTTTCTTCTTGTTGATTTCCACCTCCCAACTCTAGTCTCTGGTTCATTACCAATGTACTCCTGGTGGTTCTAGTCAAGTCCTGTGCTGTTCTTGGTTTCTCAAGCATTTGCCTTTGAAACATTGGAAAAGGTTTCACTGGCAAAGTCTCTCTATGAGCTTTATTTTCAGAAGAACAAGAAGCAGAGTCCCCTTCTGTTTGATAGCTCCCTTTTTGCTGGACATACTTTTGTATTTCCTCCTTAGCATGTTCCACATAAAAAATGACTTTGATCCTCTGGGGAAAAAAAGCATGTTCCGCATAAAAAATGACTTTGATCCTCTAGGAAAAAATATTTTGAAAATAGCTTAAATCACAAAGTAGCTTCTCATCACGACATTCTCTGATTGCTGAAATAAATTTACTCCTCTTCTGCCTGGTGTACATTGAATAATCTTTTTCCACAAACACCCTACTGTCTCCACTTTTTAGTACTTTGTCCTTCTGCCGCAGTTATGTCAGAATCCACTCTTTCTGCTGGTAGAATTGCATTTTTACTATCACAGGCCTTGGCTGCTTTCTCATGGCAAGGTTTGAATGTGCTCTTTCAATTAACAGGTCCTGCTATGGAATACTAGTCCAGTTGCTTATTTGTGCTTTTATATAATTAATACAGTTTCTTTGGTACAACAGAAAATCTCAGGGTTTCCCTACATGCTCTGTCCTCTAATTTTACCATTTTTTTGAAACATCTCTTTTTGAGCAGTCTTCTACTCAGCCAGCCTTTTCTTCATTTCAGCGTCTGATTTGTTTGCAGTTTTATCAGCTCATCTGAATATCTGTTTTAAGCTTCTTCCATTTTCCAGCCTTTTGTTATTTGAGTTAATCGTGGTTCGTTTATTTTAATCAGCTCTGACCACATTTTTAACAAGAAACATCTTCATTAAACCATCACTTACAGCATCCATGCAGGCAATCATACATTTATATAAATGGAAACAAACCACACTGACACAGTCCTAGTTGCAAGCATTAGATCACAAGCCATACTGACACACTCCCAGTTGCAAACATTAGACATCACTTATAATCTGTATAATCCAAAAAACGAACCCAGAACCAACACGACACAAAACCAATCCTGTAGACTTCCAGGACAAAACACTGTTGAGGCAAAATTTATTGTGAATGGAATAGTTGATGCTACATAATCATTGTGAGAGACACCGTTGAGTGACTTAAATAAATAGATGCATTCTTTTTAGTAGTACACCTCAACGGTGTTTTGCCCTGGAAGTCTACTGAATCACTTATAATCTACCCAATCATTTTCAGTCAAACATTACTTAGCTCATTTAAGTCCTGCCTTCTTTTAAACCTCATTCCTTCCCACGTATGTATTGTTCCAGAAGTTCCCATTTTTCCCATGTCGTTTGCTCCATCCCTTTTCTAAAGATCTTAATTCCAGTTGGTGTATCTCTATTACTGTTGTCAGTAATTCCAGTTTAGTTGCTTTAGATTTTGAATTACTTTTTCTAGTAATTGCTTTTTGGCAACCACCATACTTAGACACAGCAAGGCCTTACCATGTCTAGGCAATTCTGATTGTGTGTCATAGTTCAGAAAAGTAATCTCTCTTATCACACTAATCTGCTCACCCAGCATCTCCAACAGTGCATCTCACGGAGAATCCTTAAGGTCCGCCAACTCACCGCACTCCCAGAATATAGGTTCTCAATTAGCTCTTTCTTCCCCATCACACCTCCAACATTTGCTGTCTATCTGAGGAAAAATTCTCTGGAGTCTACTTGGGGTATAAAAATATGTAAAAATTTCCAAAAATCCTAAATCTTCTAGATTTTCTTGGATATTTAGGAGACATCCATATATCCTCCTGTTGTTTCTTTGTGAATTACTTATCCAATCTTTTTTCTCAATCCCTTCTGACCTCTTCTGATTGATTCTTATAGTTATCCTGCAATATTTTATATGCTCTACTAATTATTCCTTTTTACCTCTGGATTACCGGAAGTTATGTCTTGTACCAAAGCTGGAGCTTGAATTGCTTTTTGCTGAACAGTCGCAGGATTCTTTCCAGCCAGTGTTTTCTCCTCACCTTTTGTGGTTGATTTTCTTTCAGGTTCTATACATTTCTTCTTTGGTGGCATCCAGGCAATGTACTTACCAGACAGTAAATGAAATTTATCCATAAAGATAGATTCACTGGCTCTCTTTTCTGAGTTTCTGTTTTTACATTGGGAAAGCTGAAATTAAGCTGTTACTTAGTATGCAGCCATCTTGGAAATCTTAATGGCACACCCTTTTGTAGTATCTATTGCTTCAGATAAGCCCTCTAAGCTTCTACACGGTGCTAATGCCCTTCCTACAGACAAAAATAATAAGGTTATGAATAGATGGGAAAAGAAAGTTTACACCTATAATGTCCTTCTTTTAGGGCAATTAACTACCAAACTCAAATGACAAAATACTTGGTCTCTGTCCTGCATTCCTTAAACAAAATTATGCTGGACTCTTCTGCAGCAGAGTCAAGGCAACAAATGCAGATCCTACTGTCCCAGGCCACTAAGATAGACCCAGCATTAAGTGCAGTTACGATGCTGTGGATGCTTCTTCTAGGGCAGCTGCCATTGGATCTGTTCTTCACAGGTATGCATGGCTTCACAGTCCGTCTGTCTCTAAAAATTTCAAATCTAACTTTCCTTGGACAAAGCCTTACTTTTGGTCCTCAGACTGCCAGTATCTTTAAAACTCTCCAGGACCAAAGTTAAAACTATGAAAGACTGCATGCAGATTCCACTCTTCTCAATTCCTAGATACCATAGGAAGTACCCATCTAAATCTACATTCATCATTAGACGGGATCCTAGGACATCTTAGAAACTTAAAGAAAAACCTACAGGAAAAGGTACTGTAACAAACCCCATTGGGAACCTCCAGTGGTGACACCTCCCTTTGGAAGCAAAAATCTGTAACTACCTTTGCAGCACCCCTTCCCTTGCCCTCAGCCCCATTACTCCTCTTCCCCAAAGACTGCTGCTCTACCTGGCCAGGTAGGAAGCTGTTACCGCACACAAGTGAGTCTTCTCCATCATCAAAGACGGTTATACCATGCCCTGGGAAAATAATATTTTTCTGAAGGACATAACACAGCCTCTTCACAACCAAATGTTCCTTCTTGCCCACTGCTATTCAAGACCTCTTGTATAAGGGCACCATCGAGCAAGTCCCAAAGGATTTCATGGGAAAAGGATTTTACTTCAGCATTTTGCTAGTGCCAGGGAAAGAAGGGTAGTGAAGACTTGTCTCTTCTAAATATTTACTTGAGGGTGCCATCTTTCAAAATGCTCATCCCCCACTTCAGCATTTCATCCTCCCCAAAGTTTTCTTAGTATTACTAGATCTGATGGATGCCTACTTGCACATACCCCATTCATCCTTCTTGCAGGAGATTCCTCAGCTTTTTCTCTACCTCCTCACATTTTCAATTTACTACTCTGCCTTTTGGTCTTGCTATGGCTCCAAGAGTGTTCACAAAGTGTCTAGCTTCAGTAGTAGCTTTTGTCGCACTCAGGGAATCCAAAATTTCTCTTCCTTGACAACCTATTGGTCCAGGCTCTGTCTCCAAAAATTCTTCACCATCATCTGCCCTTCACCCTCCAACTCCTGGCAGGTCTGGGTTTTACTATAAAGTACAAAATATCCTACATGGTCCTACACAGGACCTGGTTTCCTGGACTGCAGACTGGACACAAAGAAAATGAATGCCTTTTTCCTCTGAGAGAATGTCCAGAGTATGTCCCAATTTTTTTCCAAAATCTCTCCTCCAAAACCCATTTCTCAGCAAGGGAGATCCTAAGAACTTTAGGGTTCTTGACACCACTATCCCTACGTTCCTCCATGCCAGACTTCACATGAGTAAAAACAAAGATACCAAACATTTGTGTGGGCCCAGCACTGTCACCCCTTAGATGCCCTGATTCTTCTCCTTCCTCATCTCAAAAAGGAGCTGCTATTTTATTTCTATATTCTAGGAATTTTTTCCAAAACAGGGCGATCAAGTATAAGAGATTTATTGATGACCTTTTATTTCTATGCAAGGGGAATCCCAAGAATTTGAAGTATTTATCTCTAGCTCAAAAGAAAATCTATGTGGGTTGGAATTTACTTTTATTATAGGTGGAGATAAAATACAATATTTAGATGTGGAATTCTATGTGGGTGTGGATGGCAGAATACAACATAGACCTTTCCACAAAACCACAGCAGTTAACAATTTTTTACATGCTTTTAGCATGCATAGTTTTCATCTTGTTAATTCATTGCCTTTTGGGGAATTCAAACGTATTGCAGGAAATATTTCAGAGAAGGATAATTTTGTAGTGGAATTTAACAGAGTACAGGAAAAATTGTTTGTGAGAGGATATTCACATGATGTGATAAGTAGAGCCCAAGTTAAAGTAGAAAAAGAACTAGGGGTTAGCACATGATTTTCAGAGGTCTGCAGGTAGTGGAAGAATTCACTATTGTGAAATAAATGGGGAAGATGAGAATAAATTTAAGGAAGAAAATGATGAGACAAATAAGATTTTCTTTCTGAATACATTTTCAGCTTTTTCTCCCATTTTAAGAAGACTGGTAATGGAACTATGGCCTATCATTAGAAATGATGATAGCCTTAAAAATATTATTCCTAAGGATGTGATTTCTTCCTATGGTAGATTTCAAAATTTAAAGGAGCTAGTAAGAAATAAAGGCAGAAGGGAAAAACAGGCCAATGCAGGAGCTTATGCGTGTGGTAGATGTAAGGTTTGTGACAAAATCAGGAATTTGGATGGTGCTAGGATCAATGGCATTTTATATAATGCCATTGATCACTTTGAATGTAATTCATTTGGGGTTATTTATGTTATAGGATGCAACTGTCCTGTTAAAAAATGGTATTTGGGGCAAACTAAACGTAAGGTAAAACTAAGAATATTAGAACATCTAGGAGATCTTAGAAACTCTAGGCTGGATAGTCCTGTGGCTAGTCACTTTTATGCAGAGCATGGGGGTTCGGTGAGAGATTTAATTTTTAGTGTTGTTGCCAGACCACATGGGACGGGGCGGGGGGGGTCTAACCATAGTTTTCAACAGAGATTATTAAATATGGAATCTAGGTATATTATTCATTTTAATACTCTCTTTCCTAATGGGATGAATTTGGAAATATGATTGATATTATAATGTAATATTTGAATTCATAGTAATAAAATGTTTAAAAAATGTTTAAGTATGTATAATTAATGGATTTGTAAAAAGAAGTTTTGTATTGGTAACTTATAGCTTTATATTGGTGGATTTGAAGTTTTGTATTTGTGGCTTTAAATTGTTGAAATATTGTTAATTGCATTTAATTAATCAATTAATGTAATTAAAAGGTGGTTCTTATAGACTTGCTTCTGAACATGTTAACTATTCCATTTAAGGCGAAGGCCGAGGTACCAGAATCAGAAATAAAATATTTTATTCATCAGTCTATGCTGTTATTTCCGTTGCTGTGGAATTTGGTATATTTGGACTTTTTCCACTGTTTTCAACAGTGTTGGTGTGTGTTTTTTGGTTTAAAACGACAACCACCCTTGTCACTATCATATGTTCATTTATCAGTTAACTCTGTTACCTGATTGTTTCCAGCCCCCTCATAAGAGCAACTAACAGGGTCTTTACCCGCTTCGCTCCCCACCCTGCCCCCTATTCTCTCCTGCCCCCAGTGGTCCCACCTTTATTACACTCACAAACCCCTCCCATCTTTCCAATAGCCAACCACAGCGCTAGCCCAACACTACCTCCTCCATCTTCCCACTACTATTACACCTCCTCAACTAACATGTACAAGCATACCTTACCTATGCTCACTGCATGCACTCTGCTTGCATATCTTACATCCTACCAAAGCTCCATCATTCCCCCACTCAACCACTACCACTGTACTACAAGTCACACCACCACTCATGTCTCACCCTCACTCAGCTCCCCTCCCACCAACTCAAGAACCATCCCTATGCACCCCCCCACATATTCTACCAACTATATTACTCAAACATAAAGCATCCCTACAACTTAACATAGCCACTTCTAATTCTATTTAGACCCAGCCGTCCAACCTCAGCTTTGGGATTCAACCCAAGTGTAATGACTAAAACAGTGAAACACGATGAACATAGTACAGTTGTGTACCTACCATAAATGTAGATGTTCGAGAGTATTCACTGTTGCAGTCCAGGTTACCCACCATCCCCCTTTCTTTGCTGGGACTTATCTGTACTTCTCTATTCTATACAACCTATGTGGTGTATTTGCTTGTAGATGAAGGTAATGTTTATTTTCTCCCCGGGCCTCCGCTGAAAATGGACCTACGTCCAGTCGGACACTCCCAGCAACAAATATAAATAAATAAATAAAATAAACAGTAGAAGTCCTACTGTTTACTGTTGCAGTACTCCATGCTACCCTCTTTCCCCTTTTCTCTAACTCTGAGGCTTTCCTATTCTTCTCCTCCTTTGCTTTAACCTCTGCTCTATTACATGGGAACTGGGAGCAGGGGAGTTTTCTTACTTATTCAAGCTACACCCCTCCTAGCTGACCAGTCTCCTCTCTCGATAGTCTTTAGGCTGATGGCTTGGAGATAGTCTGCGGATTCACGCTCATATGTCCATTTGTATACCCCGATGCATACGAGCTGAAGTCATTGGTTGGACATATGACCTGGGGAAAGGAAAGCTTTGATACCCTAGCTGGACATCGGCAGTGACACCCCACATGTCAGGAATACTGCAGTAGTGATCAGTAGGACATCTACTGTTATGTTAAGCTATTACATAACTGTAACACTTGGCTTCTACTGTTATGTAAAGCTCTTACATAACTGTAATACTTGGCTACTATCTCCAATTTGTATCAGAGCTCGAACAGCTTGTCTTGTGCTTCTTTAAAATTGAGCAGGGTCTTTGTAAGGACCACATTTCATATCAGACATCCTCTAAAGGGTCCTATTCTTTTGTGAGACTTGTACCCTTTGAAACCGCTTCTGTGGTAGAAGTGAAAGTTTTTCCTGGAACATTCTCTTTCTCATAGCAATTGCTTCTGCTTAGAGTATCTGAATTGCAAGTTTTATCTGTACATCCTCAGTACCTATGGTACTATGAAACTAATCTCATTCAGTTAGTTCACCTACCTATATACTTTTCAAACTGCTTCGGCAAGGAAGGATATTTGTTGCATTGTGTGCATGTCAATAGACAACTCAGATTTGGTGTACACAAAACCAAATCAATTGGAAAGAATTACAAGTTGTTTGTAGTTTACTCCAAAAAAAAAAAAACTTGTTCTAAATTGAACTTGGTTAAGTGGCTGGCTACATAAAATTTTGTTATGAGAAATATAAGAAGACCTTGCCCTCCCAGCCAGTGGCTACTCAGGGCATGTGGCTACCTGTCAGGCATTGTTTTCACAATGCAGCATTGAATAAAATTTGTGTGGCAGCTAATTGGTCTTCATATACTTTTGTAAAACACTGTAAGCTGGATGTTCTCTAGATGTTCTTCGTGTTTCACTGTTGCAGTCATTACATTTGGGTTATCTGCCTGCAGGTAGCCCTCAGCCGGCCTGAATATCAAAGTCTTGGATTCCTGTGTTGGATGCTGTCTCTTCTTCCTTGACGTCAGGTCATCAGGGGTATAAAACATACAGCCGATGCCATTACATCAGTCTTTCTTGCTGTGCGGTGCCCAAAGCAGCAGCGGTTCGCAAGTGCCGGTCAGCCGACTCCTGAAATTTTCATTTTTAAATTTCAGAACCGAAGGCTTCAAAAAAGCCAAGTACCCCATTGGGGATCCTTTTTCTTGCTCTTAACCGATGTCAGTAAAAGTTAACGATTGTATTACCTGTGGAAAGCAAATACCTCATAAAAATTTTCATTCGTACTGCATTCCTTGCTTAGGCCCAGACCCCGACGTCCCTCGCTGTCTTTTTTTGTGCCTTATTCAACCCCAGGACTATTCATCGTCTGTTTCTTTTTGCAGCAAATTATTTTGGTACTCGGTTTAGCTATCCAGAAATGGCTTTGGTAAGCCATCCGACTACCGACGTTCCAAAAAAAGTAAAGATAAAGACAGAGACAGACTGTATAGGTCGAAAGCTGCCGACGATGCTTCCGTTAAGCTAGTCGCCAGTTCACCGGTACTCAGTGAGGCGCTTTTGCAGCCCCTGATACCCGCTACTTCAGATTCACAGGCCTCTACTGAGACCCATTCAGAGTCCGGTATGCCGCAAGGTGCTTCATCGACTATGGAACCTGCGGATGTCTCTACCTTGGAGAGGTCCGGAGCCGCTGTGCAGGCACTGGCTTCTGAGGGTGTATTCAGGCCTACTGACTTGCATTTCAAACTGACACCATATTCTTCTTCAAGGACTAAAACTTGACCCACGCCTAGAAAACCGACATCCAAACAGCATGGTCAGGCCCATATGCCTAAAAAACAAATGATAAGAATGATTGAAGACCTTATTATTTTAATTGGGGGAAGCCAGCCTTCACCCTCTAAGAGACCTAGAACTGATTTTCCTTCTGATTCTTCTGATTAGGATTCTGAAATTTTTGTTTCTTCTGATTACCAGGATTTGCCCTCATCTACCTATGAGGATTCTGATGCAGAAGATTCCATTCCCTCTGCTTCCCCTCCAGAAGATTTTTCTTTTGGTGAAACCTTGCACACTCTTAGGGAGCATTTCCATTGGGAAAGCCAGGATTACTCTGACTCCAAAAAGAGGCTTAGGGAATTCTTACTCCTTCCTCAACACATTCCTTTAGCTATCCCTACTGTCCTGGACATTGTAGATGATGCCTTCTTGGAAACTAACCTGGCCCCAGACACTTTACCTGCAGCTCCCAGGAAGTCTGACCGGTATTACAGAGTATCTGACTCTAACAAGCTCCTCTTCAAGAATCCTACTGCGGACCCAGATACCATTTCCCGAGGACCTAAAGGCATTAAGGCTACTACCCCCTCTGATAGAGATTCCAGGGCCTTGGATAGATGGGGTAAGAAGGTATACACTTCTGCTACTTTGGCCATTAGGGCATTAAACTGCCAGTTTCATATGTTAAAGTATCAGCAGCATATTATGGGACTACTTAAACAGAAAATGACATTGATTCCTGACTGTGCTGAAAATAAAGAATTACAGGATTTAATGTATTCTACTGAACAAGTTGGTAAACATACCTTGCAATGTGGTTTTGACTCTTTAGAAGCATCTTGCAGGGCTGCTGTCACGGGGTCTGTACTTATCAGGCATGCTTGGCTTAAGGAGCAAAATTTGTCAGATCATGTTAAAGCTAAATTACTGGATGCTCCCCTAAACCAAGACTGCCTGTTTGGCAACAAAGCAGAAGAAGTCCTTAAAAAGATGGAAGAAAAAGGTAAATCTATGCAAACTGTTAAAGATTTTCTTCAAGTACAGCCTCCTAGATTTAGCAGGAATTGGCCTTCTAAGAATTGGTCCTTTCCTGTCTCTTCCAGGCCTTCTCAGTCCAAACCCAGGAACATCAGACCACCTAGGCTACAGTCTCAAGGTACTCACAGGCCTAAGCAGTGGGGGCTCCCACTTCCAAAGCTGGAATTAGTAAGACACCCCCTATGGAAATATGTCACAATGACTTAACCTTAAACCTTCCAAGCCCTGCTCAACTGCCTGCTCCCTTAGGGGGAAAGATCGCCCTGCATGCAAAAAACTGGAAACTCATTACCCAGGACAAATGGGTTTTAAATCTAGTTTTCCAAGGATACAGATTCAACTTCCAAACCTTATCAACCCCAAACGGTTGGCCAGACCTACCCCCAAATCAGTGGGAAGTGGCTCAACAGCAGGTTCTCTCTCTTCTAAGTATCAGGGCTATTCAGCCTGTCCCAGCAGAAGAAAGGGGACAAGGTTTTTACTCAAGACTTTTCCTGGTACCCAGAAAAGACAGCTCCTGGCATCCTATCCTGGACCTCTCTGTTCTAAACACCTTTTTGGTAATCCCAAAATTCAAACTGCTAACACTTCAACAGCTGCTTCCTATGCTAGGCAAAGGTGCCTGGTTTGCAACCTTAGACTTAAAGGAAGCTTACCTGCGCATTCCAATAAGGGAATCTTGCAGGAAATGCCTACGTTTCAGAGCAGGCTCCATGCACTATCAGTTCTCTGCACTTCCCTTTGGCTTGTCTACTGTGCCCAGGGTATTCACAAAGTGTCTTGCTCCAGTCATTGCATTTTGCAAGCAAAGAAATATTCAGATATACCCATACCTGGACGATTGTCTAATTCAGGCAGAAAGCCAGGACATGCTAATAAAACATGTGGCATTTGTAAAGAAACTTCTAACCTCACTGGGGTACACCATAAACAAAAAGAAATCTCATCTAGTACCCAGCCAACAAATTGTATCCCTGGGAGCAAGCTTGAACACAACTTCCCAGATGGCTTACCTCACGCCAGAGAAACAAGTTTATTTGACAGCCTACTTCAAACTACTGGCCACAAAGACCCAGCTATCTGCAAGGAAAATCCTGCAAGCCCTGGGTTCATGGCCTCTTGCATTCTACTAATTAGATATGCAAGACTGCATATGAGGAAACTACGATGGTATCTAAAAAGCATATGGTGTCAACATTCTCAGGACCTGGAATCAATGATTCCTATCATTTGTTGCATAAAGACAGAGTTCCTTTGGTGGACAGAGGCCTGCTACGACAACAAGGGGCTCCCATTCACTCTACCCCCTGCCGCACAAACCCTAACAACAGACGCATCAGACTATGCATGGAGGGCTCACTTGGCAGGGCAGTGCATTCAGGGCAAATGGAGCCCGAGTCAGATGCATCTGCATATCAGTCAAAAAGAAATGCTAGCTGTACAGAATTCCCTGACAGCCTTCAAGGACCACATTCTTCCAGGACAGTTATTGTAAAAACAGACAACACCACTGTTATGTGGTACATAAACAAGCAGGGGGGAACACAGTCGTACTCTCTCTGTAGACTAGCCATGGCTCTGTGGAACACAGTCTTGAGCTACCAAGTGCACCTACAAGCTCAATTACTGCCAGGCAAGCTAAATTCACTGGCAGACAACCTAAGTAGAAATCTAATGGACCCACATGAGTGGAAACTGGAACCAAAGATATTCAACCTTTTGAGAAACAAATGGGGGAATCCAGAGATAAACCTGTTTGCCTCCCCTCAGAACTACCAATTGGACAAATTCTGCACAAGGACTTCCCACAGTCAAGTTTGGAAAGTGGATGCCCTGTCCTTCACCTGGGAAAGCCTCTCAGTTTATGCCTTTCCCCCTCTGCCTGTCCTCTCGAATGTTTTGCTAAAGATCAAACAGGACAAACCAAGGACAATACTGATTGCACCAGACTGGCCACGCCAACACTGGTACCCCCTCTTGCGCAGTATGTCAATGCTGGAATCATGGCACCTGCCTCAGACCCCTGGTTTACTATCATAATTTTGAATCCAACTCCGTCGACCGCACTATGTTTGAACACGGAAAGTTGAACACTGCAAGGTTGAACTTCAAAAGCAAGCCTAGGAATGGGTTTTAACATGGGTCGAGATAGGGGCGAGGTTTGTAGTTCAGCAATAGCAGCGAACACCTATCTCGACCCATGTTAAAACTGTTCCTAGGCTTGCTTTAGAAGTTCAACATTGCAGTGTTCGACTTTTCGTGTTCGAACATAGTGCAGTCGACGGAGTTGGATTTGAGATTATGATAGTAAACCAGCCCCCTTCCCTGCTGTCCCAGCAGGAGAGCCAGATTCTGCACCCTCAACTTCAAACCCTGAACCTTGCAGCCTGGCTAATTCCTTGAGCTCTCCAATAACATCCCTCAGTAAGCAGGTGCTAGATGTCATTCTGGAGGCAAGGAGGCCAAGTACTAGAAAATCCAATGCTGAAAAGTGGAAAATATACTGTTCCTGGAGCCAGACTCGGGGGGGATGGGCACAACGGTGCCCAGCTTACCACATATTCTTCAGTACTTAAAAGAGATGCTCCACAAGGACCTTTCCTTCTCGTCATTTGAAATTCATGCCTCTGCCATTTCAACTCATTATAATGCTGAACCACCCCTCTTCTCTCACCCCCTGCTAAAGCAATTCCTCAGAGGGGCCAAAAATGTAAGACCACCCAGGAGAGCCCCTACTCCAGCCTGGGACCTTAACTTTGTATTGGAAAAGCTCACTCTACCTCCTTTTGAGCCAGCTGCAACTGCAGAGTTGAAATTCCTTTCTTGGAAAACAGCCTTCCTTCTAGCCATCACTTCAACAAGAAAAGTGTCTGAATTACAGGCTCTCATGGCAGTGGAGCCATTCATCATCTGCCGTGCAGACAGGGTGTCGCTCAGGACCAGTCCTTCCTTTATGCCCAAGGTGGTGTCTAGTGTGGCCCTTAATCAGTCCATTCATTTGCCTACTTTCTTCCCAAATCCACAAAACAAAGGAGAACAAATACTGCACTCTTTGGACATGCACAGGCAATGTAGATTTTATTTGGACAGGACTAAGCATCTCAGAAAATCTGAACAGCTGCTATTTGGCTTAGTTGCAGTGGCAGAGGGGAAGGCCATTTCAAAGCAAACCATTTCTAAGTGGATAGCCCATTGCATTCATTTCTGCTATAAGCACCATGGAAAACCTACCACACAGGGGATAAGATCACATTCCAAAAGGGCTGCATCTACCTCTGCAGCCTTTCACAGAGGTATCCCTACCAGGGACATCCTAGAAGCTGCTACCTGGAGCTCTGTACATACCTTCACCAAGCATTACCACATGCCTATTTTTTTCTAAATCCAGAGCTGGATTTGCCACTGCAGTCTTGCAGGGCTTATTAGCTGGCCCTAATGCTCTCTAACTTCCTTCTCCCTCCCTTAGCTTTGGGAATCAACCCAAATGTGATGACTGCAACAGTGAAACCCGAAGAACATAGTACAGTTGTGTACACTTACCATAAATGTAGATGTTGCAGTCCTGGTTACCCTCCCTCCAGCCCCCTGACATCTATTGGCTATACTTTTCTACTTGTTTGGTGTATTTCAGCTTTCTGATGTATTTGCTTTGATTTTTGTTGGAGGTGTATCCTAACATATAATTGCTTTCCATTGTGGGGGCACCGGACATCTGGGGTAAGAAAAACTGATGTAATGACATCGGCTGCATGTTTTATACCCCTGACATCATGGAAGAAGAGACCGCATCTGATACAGGAATCCAAGACTTTGATATTCAGGCTGACTGAGGGCTACCTGCAGGCAGATAACCCAAATGTAATGACTGCAACCGTGAATACACTTGAACATCTACATTTATGGTAAATGTACACAACTGTACTGTCTAGGCCTTCCTTTGAGTTTACAATAATCAGAGAGATGTTCTCATGAGGGAAACCACCCAAGAAAGTGGGCTTGGAACTCTTTCTGACTGTTGGTGAGGACAGATCTCCTCATACCAGGTATGAAAGTTATTTTCTTGTCAGAATGATAGATATGAGCAAGCATGTCCATCCTTTTCAACATACCTGCCCACCTTCCTCTGTTGGTCTAAAGGTTGTTAGTTTTGTTCAAGGCTCCACTTTGCATGGCATTTATGAAGTCTGGAAAAGAAAGTCTTAGATACCATTATGGGTAAAAGAGGAAGGACTAGTAGCCTAGGGAAGTTTCAGATGTTGGGCTGTCTAACACCTGACAGTATTAATCTGATGATGATGCTCCTAAGTATGAACTGTCTCATCCAAAATTTATCGTTATGGTAAGATAACACCTCCGCAGATGTTCATCGTGCTATGCTGCTGCAGTCATCACACGTGGGTTATCCTGCCGTCAGGCGGTCCCGCAGTCGGCCCGAATTCCAAAGCCTTGGTCCGGCGTCGGTTGTCGTCGCTTCTTCCCTGAAGTCAGTGCAGCAGGGGTATAAAAGAGGCAGCCGACGCCATTTTCTCCAGTCTTTCTTGCCGCGCGGTGGCCGAAGCAGAAGCAATTCGCAAGTGCCGGTCGGCCAACTCCTGAGATTTCCAAACAGAATTTCAGCTGAAGTCTTCTATAAAGCTAAGTACCCCATTGGGGAAACTTTTCTTGCCTCAGACCGATGTCAGACAAAGTTAATAATTGTATTTCTTGTGGGAAGCAAATACCTCATAAGGATTTTCATTCTTATTGTATTCCTTGCCTAGGCCCAGACCACAATGTTTCTGGTTGTCGGTTTTGCGCTAGGTTCAATAAACGCACTATTAAGCGTCAGGCTGATACCGCCCAACATTATTTTGGCAGAAAATTCAATTACATCATGTCGTCGGAACCTCCGACAACCGCTATGTTTAAAAAACGCAAGGACAAGGACAGGCAGCCTAGGCCTAGACCAGATACTGGGGTCTCGGTTAGGCCTGCCGCCGGATCTTTGGTAGTCAGTGAGGCGCCTACGCAGCCCCTGACTACCGCAGATTTAGAAAATACTACTACCTCTCAGTCAGAATCTACTGGGCCACTGGAGCCGGTTCCTCCTCAACTCACAGACGCCAGCCCTGGCGGCGATCCGGAGACTATGGACAGGCCTTCGGCTGCAGAAGGCATCTTTAAACCGACGACTCTCTCCATTAAGTCATACGCTAAGCTTCCAAAGGTTAGGAAACCGGGTTCACAGACTCCCGCACAGGCCCCTATGCCTAAAAAACAGATGCTCAAAATGGCGGAGGACCTGATTACCCTTATCAGAGGTTCCCAGCCCCCTCCTGACAAAAGGTCTAGACTGGAGGAAGATTTACCTCCTTCTGACCAGGAATCCATTTCCTCAGCAGATTCTGAAGAACAGGATTACGCCTTCCCTCTCTATGAAGACTCGGATGCTGAGGAGTCTATTCCCTCTGTTTCCCCTCCTGAAGAATTCTCTTTTGGGGAAACCCTGCACACCATGAGAGAGCATTTCCACTGGGAAGGTCAAGATTACTCTGACTCCAAGAAAAGACTCTGTGAGTTTCTTCTTCTACCTCAGCATAGACCCCTAGCCATTCCTCCTGTTTTAGACATTCTGGATGATGTCTACTCTGAATCCAGTCTAAATCCAGATTCCTTACCTCCTGCACCACCTAAACCAGACAGATACTATTGAGTCCCTGACTCTCACAAGTTTTTATATAAAAGCCCTGCTGCAGACCCAGAAACCATCTCCCAGGGTCCCAAAGGGGTAAAGGCCTCTACTGCTAAGAATCCACTACCTGCGGAAAGAGATTCCAGGGCATTGGAAAGATGGGGGAAAAAAGTGTATACCTCTGCCACTTTGGCCATGAGGGCATTAAACTGCCAATTCCACATGATTAAATACCAGCAGTACTTGCTTACTCAGTTAAAACAGAAAATGCTCCCTCAAACAGATCAACTAGATTTCAAAGGAATGCAAGATTTGCTGCATGCAGCAGAACAAGTGGGAAAACATACCTTGCAGTGTGGTTTTGATTCTTTGGAGGCCTCATGTAGAGCAGCGGTCACAGGGTCTGTAATACGTAGACATGCTTGGCTAAAAGAGCAGACCTTACCAGAACATGTTAAAGCAAAATTACTGGATGCTCCACTGCAAAAGGATGCATTATTTGGTGTCAAAGCAGAGGAAGTCTTAAAGAAAATGGAAGAAAAGGCAAAATCAATGCAAACAGTTAAAGATTTTTTACAGGTGCAACCTCCTTGCTTCAGCAGAAACTGGCCATCAAAAAACTGGTCCTTTCCTGCTTCAGACGGACCCTAAAGGTGCAGGTACAGACGCCCTAGGGGCAGAGGCCGGGCACAAGGTACCTTCAGGCCTAGACAATGGCAGACAACAACTCAAAGAGGGGGAGACGACAGATCTCAACCCTTCAGTAAACAAACTCAATGACTTTCCTCTTCGCCTGCCAAGCAAAATTGCCCAGGCAGCACCTGTAGGAGGAAAACTGGCTCTTTTTCCACAAAATTGGCACATCATAACAAAGGACAAATGGGTTCTGGATATCATTACCCGAGGCTACAAATTTCATTTTCACACTTTACCACGGATGACAGGCATGCCATATCTGCCAGCAAACCAATGGGCAGAGGCACAAAAGCAAATTTCAGCACTCATGAACATGAAGGCAATTCAAAAGGTACCTGCAAAAGAGCAAGGTCAAGGATTTTACTCGACTGTTTCTAGTACCAAGAAAGGACGAAGCCTGGAGACCCATCTTAGACCTTTCAATTCTAAACACATACCTGTACATTCCCAAATTCAAAATGCTAACACTACAGCAGCTTCTTCCCTTGCTGGGCAAGGAGTCTTGGCTGGTGACGTTGGACCTCCAAGAGGCATACCTGCATGTCCCTATCAGACAAGATTGCAGAAGATACCTCAGATTTTTGGCAGGCACAACGCATTATCAATTCTCTACATTGCCATTTGGCTTTTCTACTGCACCCATAGTATTCACGAAATGCCTGGCATCAGTAATTGCATATTGCAGACAACGAGGAATACAAATTTATCCATATCTGGACGACTGCCTGATCCAAGCGAACAGCAAAGACATCCTACTACAGCATCTGGCATTTGTAACAAAGCTGCTAAGTTGCCTAGGGTACACAGTAAACAAAAAGAAGTCAAAACTAATACCCTCACAAGAAATAATTTTCCTGGGTACCAACTTGAATACAACGGCCCAGATGGCTTACATCACGCCAGACAGGCAAAAACAACTGGCTCAGTACTTCAAAAAGATGGCAACTTCTACCCAGCTCACTCCAAGGAAATTCCTGCAGGCATTGGGGTACATGGCATCCTGTATTCAACTAATTGCATATGCAAAGCTGCATATGAGAAAACTACAATGGTACCTAAAAAGTGTATGGTCCCAACACAGACACAGCCTCGAAGCAAGTATAACTCTCATTCCCTGCCTTCAGAAAGAGTTTCTATGGTGGGCTCAAGCATGCCAAGCAAACAAGGGCCTTCCCTTTGTCTTACCTCCAGCAAACCAAATCTTGACAACAGATTCATCAGACTACGCCTGGGGTGCACACATGGCAGGACAATGCATACAGGGCAAATGGTCTGCAAACCAAAGGCAACTACACATCAATCAAAAGGAGATGCTAGCTGTAAAAAATGCACTACCAGCCTTCAAGGACCTCTTGCATCCAGGACAACTTCTAATAAGGACGGACAACACCACAGTTATGTGGTACATAAACAAACAGGGAGGAACGCACTCCTATCCACTATGCAGATGGGCAGTGGACTTGTGGAACACAGCATTAACTTACCAAGTACAACTACAAGCACAATTCCTGCCAGGAAAGGAGAACATATTGGCAGACGAATTGAGCAGAAATTTGACAGACCCTCACGAGTGGAGACTGCACCCACAAATATTCTCAATGATAATTCAGAGGTGGGGACCACCAGACATAGATCTGTTTGCCTCAACCAACTCTACTCAAGTGTGATGACTGCAGCAGCATAGCATGATGAACATAGTACAGTTTTGTACCTACCATAAATGTAGATGTCCGAGTGGTATGCTGCTGCAGTCCAGGTTACCCTTCCTCCATCCCCTCTACCTAACAAGGATTTTTCTTATACCTCCTGGTACATCAAACTTTGGGATGCATGTCTGTATGGTGTATTTGCTTACAACTAGTACTATTGTTTTTTCACTAAGGTATGTTTTGCAAGCTTCTTATTTTGGGGCACCTGACATCTGGGGCAAGAAAAACTGAAGAAAATGGTGTCGGCTACCTCTTTTATACCCCTGCCGTACTGACGTCAGGGAAGAAGCGACGACAACCGACGCCTGACCAAGGCTTTGGAATTCGGGCCGACTGCGGGACCGCCTGACGGCAGGATAACCCAAGTGTGATGACTGCAGCAGCATAACCACTCGAACATCTACATTTATGGTAGGTACAAAACTGTACTTTCTCTTCTAGGAGTTTCAGGCCCTTGTAATACAGAAAATCATATCTGATTTTGCAAGATCAAGGAGTTCCCTTCATGTGTACTACATGAACTACAAAATGAACCGGCACCTCACCTAAGTGTCATGTTTAATGATAGCCTCTCCTCAGACTCCGTGCCCACTGAGTGGCACACAGCTACAGTTATCCCACTCCACAAGGGGGGATCCACGTTGGATCCTGGGAACTACCGCCCCATCAGTCTGACGAGCCTGATCTGAAAGGCCATGGAACTTATATACAAAGATATTGGCAACCTACAAACACTGGACCCCACCCAGTTTGGGTTACTGAAGGGCCAATCTTGTCTCCTGAACCTGATTAGATTCTTCAAATCAGTCTCCAGAGCTGTGGACAAGGGTAAGGCAGTCCACACAGCCTATCTGGACCTCACCAAGGCCTTTGACACCATCCCCCACTCTGGAATCATAGATAAACTTACTAAGCTGGGCATTAATCCCTACATCACTCGATGGGTTGCCAACTGGCTTACTGACAGAACCCACATTGTAAAAGTAGCCGACTCCAAATTCAACTCCAGACAAGTGACAAGTGGAGTACCTCAGGGTTCAGTCCTGGGACCGCTCTTGTTTGGCATCTACTTCTCTGAAGTACAGGCCAACACTAAGGGACTCTGGCTAACAAAGTTTGCAGATGACTGCAAACTGGGAGCCATTATTGAATCCCCAAATGATGTGGATATTCTACAAAAGGGCCTTACAAAAATAGATGCTTGGTGCCAGAGCCATGGGCTCAAGCTCAATGCCAAGAAATGTATAGTTATCCTCTTTAGGAAAAATATGTACCCATGAATTACCACATAGGTAGCAGTACAATAAACACCAAAAGTGTGATAAGAGACTTGGGGACACAGGTGGACAGTGGTCTCACCTTCGATAACCACATTGCCACAACAGTCAGGAAATCCTTCTATGTGGCACACCTCATCACTAAGGGCTTTTCATCCAGAAAAAAGGAGGTCATTGTCCCATTGTACTCATCCCTTATTAGACCCATTATAGAATACAATGCCCCATTTGGTATGTGCCTCTCAAGACATCTGCAACAACTGGAAAGGCAGCAGAAATACCTCACTAAAAGAATCATAGGCCTAAAGCAGATGCCCAATGCTGACTGTCTAAAAAAACCTCCAGCTATACTTTGTCATATGTCGTCTACTCAGAGGCAGTCTCTACTTAACATACAAGGTCATGTCAAACCCAGAGCTGTTGGACATGCTACACTTGAAGAAATCACAATCCCTCAGAGCCACACTCTCCAGGGATCTAAACCTTGTCATCACAACGAATAAAACATGCTGGAGGGATAGATTCCTGACCCAGAGACTCCCCAGACTCTGGAATAGACTGCCCATACATGTAAAACAAAAGCGCTTCTTTGGCCCTCTTCAAAAGAAACCATGACGATTAGATGGGAGATAGGAAATTCACCCCGGGGAGCACGTCAGTCGCCCTGCTAGATAGGAGTCCAAGGAAGTAAATATTGTGGGAAGAAATAGGCAGGGAATTGTTATGGCTAGGCTTGTATAGGCCCTAGGGCCGATAGCCTCATACCAACCTATGAACCTATAAGCAGGAGCCTATTCTTTTGCCTGAAAGTCTTTTTTTGGAGGTAGCAATAAACTGTTCATTTAATCTTCTGGATTTCTTTGCTGTGGCAGAAACCAGTTCAAAGGTTCCTTTTCACATGCGCCTTTATTAACCCAGCCTGCACAGTTGGTAGGGCATGAGACTCTAAATGTCAGGGTTGTGGGTTTAAGCTCTACATTGGGTGAGTCCCTTTGTCAGGCCTTAGTAACCTAACTGATAAGGGGTTGGCCTCCTAAGTCAGATATTGTGGGTTTGAGTCCATCTGGGGTGATATAATCTTGGGGTTGGGTGGATGGCATAATGGTTAAGGTGTTTACCTCACAGACACCAAGGTACAAGGTTATTGGCTAGCCTTAAAAGGGCCTTCAGGGACAGGGACAGCTAGCCTAGTACTTGTCTATGAACCTATGTGTACTGCCAGCTCAGGGCTTTATTCAAATTGTTCTTTTTTTTCCAAGGAGTGAAAAGGTTGTATTTAAGTAGACTCCTGTTCAAATTAGTTTTGCCATCAGTCAGCTAGTTAGCCAATGATAAATGCTTGTAGTTAAAGTCCGTTGTTTCACTTTCAGAGTAGTGGCATTTTCCATGACAATATTTCTATTTCTGTTGCAGACACTTTTTTTGTGACAACACCTTAAAGCATTTTTGTCTTGGCTTCAGCTTGGAGTGGTCTGGTTATTTTTAGGAAATTTGGCCTGAAGAATTTTCTCAACTTATCTGAGATGATCCTGTGCATCCCACCACTCTGATAGCAGTGCTTGTGTTTTATTCCAGCCATATTAGTCAGATAATGGTCTTACCATATCAGTTGATCTCTTACAGGTCCCTCTTGATAAGTTATTATTATCCTATGTATGAGTGGTTCTCTGTTAGCAGCAGTTAAGAGGTTTCCTGTCATTGGGCAAGTATGTATTTTATATCAATTGTTTAATGATGTTATATGAAATCTGTGCTCTTATTTTCTTTTACTTTGACTGCAGTTACCCACTAATGGCAAGAGGGCAAACCAACAGGCTGTGAGGGCAAAACACATTTATGTATTCAGTGCGTTACATCATAGTATATATCTGCTGGTATGCAAGCATCCCAAAATGCATGTGGTTTTGCTGAAAAGAAATGTAAATTCTTGTTGGTAGAATAATAGCCCAAGCAAGAGCCCATCAAAGAAGGACTTATAGTAGATCATTGAATATGATAAAAATGCAGCTGCTATTTACAGCAGATGTCGGATACAAAACTGCACTGCCCCACTCCCCTTCCCTTTTTTCTCAAACCATAGACACACACATAAGTACACTGTTCCACGCCAAGACTTTGTTATATTTAGGGCATTGCTTTGTTCGATCCTTGCATGCTAATCATATTTTTGGATGTCGGTGTTTCAGAACTGAACTTGATATTGGATACATTCTGTGTCCCAAACAGGTCGAACTATACAGTGTGCTGATACTATTTGCTGCTAATGAGTTTCATCATGTATTCTTGCATTTTTTTCTGTCATTGTCCAGTTGCGTACTTTGCCTAAGTCACCTAACCTGATCAATGCTCTTCAGTCACCCTGAGAGTGAGCCATATAAGCTAGTGAGTACTTCCCAGCAGGACAACCCATGACTTAAAAGAGTACATGGTTATTACCACCTTTGTATACTGGTTTCAGACAGGTCATTTTATTTACCTGCTTTAATTATTTTCAGAGATTGTGGGGTTGGCAAGCAGTGGCCAAAGGGAACCAGCCCTTGATGGAATGCAAGTCTGTCATGGGGCCTTCATGACTGTACATCCACAATCGCACATACTTAGGAAGAATTCTTATCATAGATGGTCGACCTGCCAGCATTTGTTTGTAATATTAAAGGACACTCGGGGAGAATAAATAATATAAAAGGGTATCCAAATGGTGTGCAATAGCATCACCAGTCACTCTGGATATTACTTTTTCTACTCCGCTTATGAGTTCAACTTGGGAGAAGGTGGTTTGCCGTATAGTGAAGGAAGGCCACCATCCTTCATTCATAGTAAGTAATGTCGAGATGCAGTTCTGTAAAAGTTTATACTGCTTGCATTTTATATGACCTGGTAAACTGAATATCTAGAACATAGATTTTATTACTGTCCTCTGAATTCCCACTTTGTGAAAATAAATGATACAGGTAGTTGTGAACAAGCCAAATACTTTTTCTGTACCTGCTTTATGTATTCACATAAACAAGTTTTAAATAAATAATGTGCTAGTATCAAAATGTGACTGTATCACTTTTTTCTCTTTTGTGTCAAGTACTTTACATGTGATCAGAGGTGTATCAAGGGTGGGCAAAGGTGGGAGCACAGGCACAAGGTGTTAGGGAGCATGATTTGGAGAAGCGGTTGACGTTGTACCAGCATTCTGAATGCTGATACTTCATTTGTGCTCATGGTTGAAGTATATTGTATCTTAACTATAGCAAGCCACTTGTTACATCTGTAGCAAGTGGTTTGCTACAGTTTCATATCAGAAGAGGTTATGTTGTTTTGTTCCTCAACTTAGAGTTGAAGGGTGTGGCAGACTGGGGAACTGCACAGGGCACCAGATAACCTGGCTATGGCCCTGCATGTGATCCTCCATTCTGATTAAAAGAGAGGTAAGACTGTAATTCTGTAGTGTCCATAACTGATATCTAAAGAGGATTAGTAAGCTATCCTTATTTTATTTACCATTATTTTGGTTTTCTTTTATCTTTACAAAGTCAGTATCTCAACAGGTAAGGCATTAGACTTTGATGATTGGAAGACCAAAAGGCCCATGGGTTATTCCCCCACACAAGGTGTTCCAGTATAGCTTGTAGAGGAGAGGGTGTGCTGCACGTCTGAGGCAGGCAAGTCATTAAATCACTGTTCTGCCTGCTTGGTAATAACTGAAGTATGCTGAAGCTCACATGGCAGTTACAAAGGATTAATGACTCTCTTTGGCATCCCGACCAAACTTTCCTTATATGAATAAATTCCATTAATTCAGATGTACCCTGAATATAGGCCATATGCCAGTAAGTAAGGCACATTTGATTTGAATACTTTTATTTACTCATTTAATGGATTACATGCAATACAGGATAATATAAAACTGTAAGTTAGACAAATTGGTTGTCTAACAGTCCAAGCAAATGAATGTGTAACATTGGTTTTACTAAAATGATTTTGTCTTTACTGCTATACAGAGGAGACCTTTATGTTTTGGAAAGGAATAGCTGATGTGGGACTGCTGGGAGAAGTCATCTGTAACATTCAGAAAGAGATACTGGAGTTACTAAGAGGTGTCCAGCAACGGCTTAGCCAGTCTTCATTTCATATTACAGGTAACCTTTAGAAACATTTCTGTATATGATAAAAGCCAAAACATGCCAGTTCTTTTTCTCAGTGCAAGAATTAACATTCACACTTTGAAGTTAATAATTACAAGTCTTGGAGAACAAATTGTAACTGATTAACTGGTAACAAAATGGCACAAACATTCTATGTTGGATGGAGTTACAATGTATGCATTTCATACTGTTCTTTAGAATACCTTCATCTCTGAGTCCCAGTAGTTCTTTGTACTTAAGTGGGTACCCTTATTCCCACTGAGTGCAAAAGCTACAACATGTAGTTTATCACATTATCTGAATAGTGATGTAGGCCATTGTGTTATTTAAATGATTATATCAGAAATGTCGAAAAGGATGTAATGAACGGTTTGTAAGAAGTTTAGCAATAATGTGCTATATGTTGGCAAAAATGTATGAACATTTTTCTGTTAACATGCTTATCTGTTACATATTGGGATCTAAAAATGCCCTATTGAACATACAAGATACCATACATGTGCTACTTTTGCATTTCTTGATGTTTACAATATTCATGTGCTGAAACGAGCATGATATCTTACTTTAATGGGAGGAGTATTGGATTCTTACAGTCATATTTCTATTTTATTTGTACTACATTTCATTACCATCTGTGGTTTGTTCTGTAAAATAAGTGATGTGCTTTGTGTTTTTGAAATTATCTCCTCCTTTTCCCCCATTATGGCCAAATCCACAAAAATTATGTAATGGGTTATCTGTATATTATTTTAAAACATTCTAGGCAAAGAAATGTTAATTCTTCAGAAGTGCAAGTACTTGCGCATGTTTTGTCCAGTATTACAGTATCTCGTATGTTCATTCCAGTTGCAGTATTTCACTAAGTGATGGTCTGTTTTGCAGTGAGTACAGGATTCAGTGGCTGTAATTAGCACAGAAATGTAGTAGCTTTTGTAGTGCTGTATGAAAGGTGGTGAGTGGATGCAGCATATATATATGTATGCAGTTCCTGTTAGTAATCAGCGTAGTGAAGCAGAAAGTGAGAATATGGTGAATATATGTGGCCTTTGTGACTGTCAGTCCCAATGAGGCATAAAGTTGGCAGACCCAGTGAAGTTTCTTTTTTTTCTTTTTCAGCCCCCCCCCCCCCCACACACACACACACACACACACTAACACATCCACCTGCCTTCTTTTCAGTTTCCCAGCTTATGCTAGCACTTCACGAGGTAGGCAGCAGTTAGGGTTCAACTGATGTGAATGAGACTTGTAGACCAGATGCTGATTTTCAGGCAGCTGTGATGGTTTTTTCAACCTTCAAGTTTTTCAGTTGGGTGATCAGAGGACTTGGACCAAAAAGATGACATCTCTGCCCTGCCGATGCAAGAAATTTGAGTGCTCTTTTACCAGTCTCTGTTGCTGGAGTAGAGGCCTTCTAACTAGAGAAAAGAGGCCTTGCTCCGTGTGTCTAAGGCCAGTGCCTCAGGGACAGAAATCCCTCTTCCCACAGGCATCTGCTTCATACTCTGATGAATTTGATTATAAATTCTTTACTGAAGAGCATGTTGCCTTGAGGTACATAGTTAATCCACAGGCCATGCATCCCTCAACCTCCAGAGTGGGTCCCCCATTTAAGATGAGAGAATCCCCACTGCCTAACTCTTCAGGTTATGGTCTAGATAGGAAGGAACTACCTTACTTGATACAGATTTCCTCACTTCTAGGCTGTGATAAAGATGACGAGGATCCCTCATCCTTGGGCTGCTCTCCAGAAAACATCTTCTACTGGAAGTCCTTTAACTTAATCACAGAATCTCATTAAAGGTAATTAAAACTTGCTAGGGATAGATGAGCCTAGGCCCATCTGCTTGTCTTCTCCCCTCATCTGCCTTCATTTTTTCTGGACACACACAAAGCAGCTTCAGTCCCTAAGAAGCTGAGCAGTTTCTTCAGAATGGTAAGCAACCTGAAAATATATCTAGAAAAATCCTGTGTGTAACACAGCAGTGGTGTACCTGGATGCATCTAGATGATCAGAATGAACATCTTATCCAAAACCCTCCTTAATGATAAGGAGTCTGGAATATTTAGAGCACTTTGGAGGAAAAAGGTATAAACCTTGTCCACCTTGACATTATAGGCCGTAATTTGCCAGACTCAAGTAATATGATGTCAGGCTAATGTCCTAATGGAGACAGAAGATATTTCAGAAGATCTGATGGTGGTAGTGTTGTATCCTTCGCCTGTAGGACTAGTACCAGTGTGTACTGTACTTAGCCATCCCAGCTCATAAAACCTTTCCAGGACACCCTAGCCTCTCTCCCATTACACAAAATACACAACACCCGAGGATCTATCTCCAGCTGTCTGAAGCCATGCAGAAGTCAGCAGCTCTAAAAAAAATTATCTCAGGTGTATGTTTAATTTTCTTGTCTTTATTTTTTTAGCCTGATTGTGTCCTCCAAATTTACATTCAAGGTCAGTCTGCTCCTTTTCATTTTTGAAAAGTACTACTATCAGAATAGTTTTCTTAGCCATGATCCCCTCTCCTGCTTCTTTTGGCACCATTTTGAAGTGTGTTTTCCCTGCTTTATCAGTCAGGTTTCTTGTCCCTAACCTTCCATTTCTGTCAGCTCTCCAGATTTTTGTCTCATATTTTTGGTCTTTTCCTCAAAAAATTCATGGTTTTCTGCCAAATCATTGTAGACAAATAGCTAAATAATGACATACATTTGAGTTTCAGACTTTGTATCATTTAGAAAATGCATGTTAATGCAAACTCTGTTATTCAAGCAGCTAAGTTCGTAAAAGCAATGTTTAAAACCTGTCCCTAATTTTGGGTTTTTGTTCCCCTATTCATTGTGGCTTTTTAAAGAATTCTTGTGTTTAGAGGTTGAGAGGTATGCTAACCCCTTACTCCTACAGGTTTTAGTTTGTAGTAAAAGTAACTTTGGAAAGAAAAGTTCACAGGGCCATTATTCTGGATCTCTACTATTTTTCTGTATAGTTTACAGTGTCTTGTCTACTGTAGTTTTTGGACTGCTGCTGTTAAAAATATTTAGGTAACAAACTGCCTGATGTCTATTTTTTCATCAGTAATTTTTTTTGCAGAGGTAAATCTTTTGAGTTATCTTATCCATGGTATGTACTTGGCAGTGTGCCTTATTCTGCAACTAATTTTTATTCTTAGAAGATAGCTGATTAGGCAGTTGCATTTGAAAACCTGATTTTTTTACTAGTCGGTATTCTACAAATAGTAGATGTTCATTGTGGTACCCTGCTGCAGTCATCACACTTGGGTTATCCTGTCGTCAGGCGGTCCCGCAGTCGGACGGAATTCCAAAGTCTTGGTCCGGCGTCGGTTGCTGTCACTTCTTCCCTGACGTCAGTGCGCCAGGGGTATAAATAATGCATCCGACGCCATTTTCTTCAGTCTTTCTTGCCGCGCGGTGCCCGAAGCAGAAGCAATTCGCAAGTGCCGGTCGGCCGACTCCTGAGATTTTCGAAGTCGAATTTCAGATCCAAAGTCTTCAATAAAGCTAAGTACCCCATTGGGGAAACTTTTCTTGCCTCAGACCAATGTCAGAAAAAGTTAACAACTGTATTTCTTGTGGGAAGCAAATACCTCATTAAGGATTTTCATTCTTACTGTATACCTTGCCTAGGCCCAGACCACGACGTCACTGGTTGTCGTTTTTGTGCTAGGTTTAATAAGGGTACTATAAAAAGATGCTTTGATTTTGCACGACACTACTTCGGTAGAAAATTTAACTACACTATGCCGTCGGAGCAACCGACTACCGGCGTGCACAAAAAACGCAAGGACAGGCAGCCTAGACCCAGGCCAGACTCCGAGGCCTCGGTTGGTCCGGTCTCCGGTTCACCGGTCTTCAGTGAGGCTCCGACGCAGCCCCTGAAACCTCTGGAACCCGAGACCGCTTCTGAGCTTTTGGCGGAGGGTACTAGGCTGACGCAGCCATTTTGTTTAGCCCCTACCGACGACATTGCTGATAAAGATGTCGGTGCTGCAGAAACACCTTCGGTTTCTGAAGGCGTCTTCAGACCGACAACGCTCACCATAAAAACGTATCCTAAGACTAAGACTCCTATTAAACCTAAAAAGACTGCACTTCAGTCTCCAGTTCAAGGCCCCATGCCTAAGAAACAGATGCTCAAAATGGCTGAAGATTTGATCTCTTTAATCAGGGGTTCCCAGCCCCCACCCGACAAAAGGCCTAGACAAGAGGAAGATTATGCCTCCTCTGAACAAGTGTCTATTTCCTCAGGCTCCTCTGAGGACCAAGATTACTCCTTCTCCCCTTATGAAGATTCTGATGCTGAGGATTCTATTCCCTCAGCTTCTCCTCCTGAAGACTACTCCTTTGGGGAAACTTTACACACTATGAGGGAACATTTTCACTGGGAAGGTCAGGACTACTCTGACTCAAAGAAAAGGCTCAGAGAGTTTCTTTTACTCCCCCAGCACAGACCTCTTGCCATCCCCCCCAGTTTTAGACATTGTGGATGATGTTTACTTAGAATCCAGTTTGAACCCAGATTCTCTGCCTCCTGCTCCAGCCAAACCTGACAGATACTATAGAGTGCCTGACTCCCACAAATTCCTTTATAAAAGCCCTGTTGCTGATCCAGAGACCATCTCCCAGGGTCCCAAAGGGGCAAAGGCTTCTATGGCAAAAAATCCTGTACCCTCTGAAAGGGACTCCAGAGCACTAGGCAGGTGAGGGGAAAAAGGTTTACACCTCAGCCACTCTAGCTATGAGGGCACTAAATTGCCAATTTCACATGCTAAAATATCAGCAATTTCTTATGTCTCAGTTAAAACAAAAAATGAGCACACTCCCTCAACAGTCTGAATTAAAAAAAATGCAGGATCTATTACATGCAACTGAACAGGTGGGCAACCATACTTTACAATGTGGTTTTGAGTCTTTGGAGGCTTCCTGCAGAGCAGCTGTCACTGGGTCTGTTATATGTAGGCATGCTTGGTTAAAGGAACAAACTCTGCCTGATCATGTTAAAGCAAAGCTTCTAGATGCTCCCTTACAGCAGGATGTTCTTTTTGGAGTTAAAGCAGAAGAAGTCTTGAAGAAAATGGAGGATAAGGCAAAATCTATGCAGACAGTCAAAGATTTTCTACAGGTGCAGCCCCCTCGCTTCAGCAGAAATTGTCCAACAAAAAATTGGTCCTTTCCAGCTACTGACAGACCACAGAGGGGAAAATACAGACGTCCAAGAGGCAGAGGGCAACCACAAGCCCAGTACAAACCTCGACAATGGGGCACTGCAGCACAGAAGGGAGGAGAAGACAGGTCCCAAACTACCAGAAGGCAAACTCGATGACTTGCACCTTATCTGGCCAAGTAACACTCTCTTGGCAGCCCCCTTGGGAGGAAAACTCGCACTTTTTTCAGACAACTGGCACATTGTCACAAAGGACAAATGGGTCCTAGACATAATTTCACGAGGATACAGATTCCATTTTCACACCTTGCCAATGAAAAGAGGAATGCCAAACCTGCCACAAAATCAATGGGCAGAGGCACAAAAACAAATTACAGCTCTCATGGACATGAGAGCCATTCAACTGGTACCTACATGAGAGCAAGGCCAAGGATTTTACTCAAGACTCTTTCTAGTTCCCAGAAAGGACAAAGCCTGGAGACCAATTCTGGACCTTTCAATTCCAAAAACTTACTTACAAGTACCCAAATTCAAGATGCTAACACTATAGCAGCTACTTCCCATGTTGGGCAAGGAAGCATGGCTAGTAACGTTGGACCTCAAGGAGGCATACCTGCATGTCCCTATCAGACAAAGTTGCAGAAGATACCTCCGTTTTATTGCAGGTTCAACCCATTACCAATTCTCTGCACTGCCCTTTGGCTTATCTACTGCACCCAGGGTCTTCACAAAATGCCTGGCACCAGTAAGTGCATACTGCAGACAAAGAGGAATTCAAATATACCCATACCTGGACGACTGCCTCATCCAAGCAGAAAGCAAGGACAAACTCTTACAACATCTGGCTTTTGTAAAACATCTTCTAGGTTGCCTGGGGTACACAGTAAACGAAAAGAAATCAAAACTAGTCCCCTCACAAACCATGACATTCCTGGGTGCCAGCTTGAATACAACTGCCCAGAAGGCTTATCTGATGCCAGACAAACAACTGCAACTGACTATATATTTCAAAACAATGGCAACAAAGACCCAACTACCTGCAAGAAAAATTCTGCAGGCCTTGGGCTTCATGGCATCTTGCATACTACTAATACCATTTGCAAAGCTGCATATGAGGAAATTACAGTGGTACCTAAAAAGCATATGGTCTCAACACAGTCACAGCTTGGACACAATGATATCTCTCATTCCCTGCCTACAACAGGAGTTTCTATGGTGGTCACAGGCATGTCACCTCAACAAGGGTCAGCCTTTCACCTTGCCCCCAGCCAGGCAAACTATGACAACAGATGCATCGGACTACGCCTGGGGGGGGCACACATTGCAGGACAGTGCGTTCAAGGCATATGGACTGCAGATCAAAGGAATCTGCACATCAATCAAAAAGAGATGCTAGCTGTACAGAATGCTCTGACAGCCTTTAAGAATCTATTACATCCAGGACAACTTAAAATAAGGACGGACAACACCACAGTAATGTGGTACATAAACATACAAGGGGGTACACACTCCTACCCTCTATGCCGGCAAGCAATGATCTTGTGGAACACAGCTCTGGCTTACCAAGTTCAGTTACAAGCTCAATTCCTGCCAGGAAAAAAGAACACATTGGCAGACGACCTCAGCAGAAACATCATGGACCCCCACGAGTGGAAACTGGATCCACAAGTATTTGCAATGATAACTCAAAAATGGGGTCTTCCAGACATAGACCTGTTTGCCAGTCCTTTAAACTATCAACTAACAAAATTTTGTACAAGGACACTTCACCATCAAGCTTGGAAAGTGGACGCACTCTCATTCAGTTGGAAAAACCTGAAGTATATGCCTTCCCTCCATTGTCTCTCCTCACAAAGGTGCTTCTGAAAGTCGGAAAGAAGAGACCACGACTGATACTCATAGCCCCAGACTGGCCACGCCAGCACTGGTACCCACTATTGAGGAATATGGCCCAGGGCCCACCTTGGATTTTACCACAAATTGCACATTTGCTCACACAGCAAAACAATCAGATTCTTCACAGCCAGCTCAAAACCTTAAATCTGGCTGCATGGCAAATCACCTAAGCATCCAGCCAGCTCCTTTTTCCCAAACAGTTATGGATGTTATTCTGGAAGCTAGGAGGCCCAGCACCAGGAAGGCCTATTCGGATAAATGGAAAAGGTTTTGCGCCTGGAACCAAGCTAAAGGCCAAAACACACTTCAGCCTCACATGCCTCAGATTCTACAGTACCTAACTGAGATGTTGCACAAAGGACTTTCTTTTTCTTCCATTAAAATCCATGCATCAGCTATTTCAGCTCACTACAACACGGATCCACCCTTATTTTCACATCCACTTCTAAGGCAGTTCCTCAGAGGGGCAAAAAACATTAGGCCCCCCAGGAGAGCACCTACACCAACATGGGACCTCAATTTTGTTCTGGAAAAACTTACGCTACCTCCCTTTGAACCAGCTTTCTCTGCAGATCTACAGTTTCTATCATGGAAGACTGCCCTGCTGCTAGCAATAACTTCAGCTAGAAGAGTCTCAGAGCTGCAGGCACTAATGGCAGTGGAACCTTTCCTCATTTCCATCAAGACAGAGTTTCTCTCTGAATCAATCCTTCCTTCATGCCTAAGGTGGTTTCCAGTGTGGCTTTAAATCAAACCATCCACTTACCCACCTTCTTCCCAAATCCACAGAACAAAGGAGAAAGACTCCTGTATTCCTTGCGCATTCACAGGCAACTTCGTTACTACTTGGATAAAACTAAAGCTTTCAGAAAATCTGACCAGCTCTTTGTATCCTTTGCTACAGCTTCACAAGGGAAGGCCATATCAAAACAAACCATTTCCAAATGGATAGGACATTGCATTCGTTTTTGCTATACCCATCATAGAAAACCAGTTCCTGCTACCATTAGGCCCCACTGTACCAGGGCAACAGCTACATCTACAGCCTTCCTCAGGGGGGTCCCTACCAAGGAGATTTTGGAAGCTGCAACTTGGAATTCAGTACACGCCTTTACCAAACACTATTACTTACCACTTTACTCTAAGACTAGAGCTGGCTTCGCCACTGCAGTTCTTCAGGGCCTTCTAGCCTCCTCTAACCCTCTATAACTTCTCCACCCATCCTTAGCTTTGGGATTCTACCCAAGTGTGATGACTGCAGCAGGGTAACACGATGAACATAGTACAGTTTTGTACCTACCATAAATGTAGATGTTTGAGTGTTCACCCTGCTGCAGTCCAGGTTACCCTCCCTCTGATCTAACTGGCAAAAATGTCTACATTATTTTCCTGATGTATTTGCTTATAGCTGGAGGGATTTTGTGTTTGTGCAGAAATTACTTAATTTGGTACTAATTACTGACCACCTTTTTGGGGGCACCTGACATCTGGGGCAAGAAAAACTGAAGAAAATGGCATCGGATGCATTATTTATACCCTTGGCGCACTGACGTCAGGGAAGAAGCGACAGCAACTGACTCCGGACCAAGACTTTGGAATTCCGGCCGACTGCGGGACCGCCTGACGACAGGATAACCCAAGTGTGATGACTGCAGCAGGGTGAACACTTGAACATCTACATTTATGGTAGGTACAAAACTGTACTTTTTCTTTGTACTGCATTTAGTTTTCATAGATAGGCTTTTGGTATTCATTTCTCATGCAGACCTTTCTCTTTAGTGTTTGCACTGAGTTTTCTATACCAAGTTCACATTTACAGATCCCATATAATCTTCTGTCCAGTTTAATAAATCCAGCATTACATAAATTGTTCAGATCCTACCTTCTCTTAAACCTCTTTCGTCCTCCAAAACATTTTTCTGCATACATTGTTCCCACAATTTCTGTTTTTCATGCAATTTACTTGTACCATTTTGTAAAGACCCACTTTCTGTTCTTTTATCTCTGTTACAAATTTCACTCATTCAGGTATTGTTAGTTTAGAATATAGTTTCCATTTTCTAGTCCTTACTTTTTTGACAGCCACCAGAATTAAACTTGAGAGTCTTACCATGGGTGGGCAATTCAGATCCTGTATTCCAGCTCAAAAAGTAATTCGCTTAGTTACACTTATTTGCTCACCCAGTACTCCTAACAGAGTATTCTGTAAGGAATTTTTAAAGTGTGCCAAATGATTACACTTTGAAAACATGCTCCCAGGGTCCCTTTTTCTTCCCCATTACATCTCTAGCATTTGTCATCTGCCTAAGGAAAAATGTGTTGGAGTCTGCTTGAGGAATAAAAGTACCTATGCAAACACTTCAAGTAAAAATCTTAAGTCTTCTAGACTTTTTGCATATTTGACAGCCATGCATATGTCCTCCTATTGTTTTTTGGTCAATTGCTTATCTAATCTCTCTTCGCAATCATTTCTGATCTCCTCTGCTTGATTCCAATAGTTATCATGCAATATTTTATATGCTCTACTAATTATCCATTTTCTTTTTTTAATAGCAACTTCTCTTCCAGATTCAGCTAAAAACTCACCCAGTAAAGGTCTTTCACAAGATTCCTCTATCCCTTTCTCTTTCTGTATACTCTGATGTTCTTCGTGTTTCACTGTTGCAGTCATTACATTTGGGTAATCCTGCTGGCAGGTTGCCCTCAGCCGGCCTGAATTCCAAAGTCTTGGGTCCTGCATCAGCTGCTGTCGCCCCTTCCCTGACGTCAGGGGTATAAAAGAAGCAGCCAACGCCATTTTCTTCAGTCTTTCTTGCCGCGCGGTGCCCGAAGCAGAAGCAGTTCGCAAGTGCTGGTCGGCCGACTCCTGCGATTTTCGTTTTTGAGTTTCAAATCCGAAGTCTTCAATAAAGCTAATTACTCCGTTGGGGAAACTTTTTTCTTGCTCCAGACCGATGTCAGAAAAAGTTAATAATTGTATTTCTTGTGGAAAGCAAATACCTCATAAGGATTTTCATTCTTACTGTATTCCTTGCCTAGGCCCTGATCACGTTTCTGGTTGTCGGTTTTGTGCTAGATTTAACCAACGCACTATTAAGCGTCGGTATAATTATGCTTTAAACTTCTTTGGACGCCGGATTAATTATCCTGAAATGTCGTCGGATAGTCATCCAACTACCGGAGTTTACAAAAAAACGCAAAGAAAAAGAAAAACAACCGAGGTCCAAAACCGACGACGAAGCTTCTTCTAAACCAGTCACCGGTTCTCAGTGAGGTGCTTTCGCAGCCCCTGACGCCCGCTATTTTAGAGTCGCAGGCTGCTACCGACTCCCACGTGGAGTCGGCCATACCACTGGATACTCAAGGTATTGGAGCCTCTGACACTAATCCCTCAGATGGGTCCGGAGCCGTTGAGCAGGCACTGGCTTCTGAGGGTGTATTCAGACCTAAACATCTTTACATTAAAACGACTTCAGCATCAAAGGCAAAGACTAAAGCACCTTCTAAAGCAAGGAAACAAATTCAAGAGCCATGTGGACAGGCCTCTATGCCCAAAAAACAGATGCTCAAAATGGCCGAAGACTTGATTACCTTGATCAGGGGTTCCCATCCCCCTCCTGATAAGAGGCCTAGGCAAGACACCGACTATGAATCTTCAGATCAGGTTTCTATTTCTTCTGATTCCTCTTCTGATCAGGAATATTCTCTTCCCCCCTATGAGGATTCTGATGCTGAAGAATCTATTCCTTCAGCATCTCCTCCTAGAGGACTATTCCTTTGGGGAAACCTTGCATTCCATGAGGGAGCATTTCCACTGGGAGAGCCAAGATTTTTCAGAATCTAAAAAGAGGCTCAGGGATTTTCTCCTACTATCTCAGCACAGGCCTCTAGCTATTCCACCTGTGTTAGATATTGTAGATGATGTGTTTTCGGAGTCTAGTCTGACCCCTGACTCCTTACCCCCAGCTCCTGTTAAGCCTGACGGATATTACAGGGTTCCTGACTCTCACAAATTTCTTTTTAAAAACCCTGCTGCTGACCCAGAAACTATTTCACAGGGTCCAAAGGGAGTTAAGGCTTCCACTGCAAAAAAAAACCAACCCCCTCTGACAGGGATTCAAGGGCACTGGATAGATTGGGAAAAAAAGTTTATACATCTGCAACTTTGGCTATAAGGGCCTTAAACTGTCAATTTCATATGCTTAAGTATCAGCAACATATCATGGGATTGCTTAAACAGAAAATGTTAAATTCTGAATGTGGAGAAAACAAAGAAATGCAGGATTTATTGTATGCAGCAGAACAGGTTGGAAAGCATACTTTGCAATGTGGTTTTGATTCTTTGGAGGCCTCCTGCAGGGCTGCAGTTACGAGTTCTGTAATTTGGAGGCATGCTTGGTTAAAGGAATAAAATCTGCCTGATCATGAAAGTTAAATTACTAGATGCACCTTTGCAGCATGATACTTTATTTGGTGCTAAGGCAGAAGAGGTGTTAAAGAAAATGGAGGACAAAGCTAAATCTGTGCAAACTGTCAAATAATTTTCACAAGTACAGCCACCCAGGTTTAGTAGACACTGGCCTACAAAAAATAGGTCCTTTCCTGTGTCAGACAGACCTCAAAGGGGCCGAACCAGACGCCCTAGGGGTAGATCCCAAGCACAACGCTCTTATAGGCCCAAGCAATGGGGTGCTTCTATCTCCAAAGATGGAGAAGATAGATCACAAACATACAGAAAACAGTCCCAATGACTTCCCCCTGCCTGCACCAAGCACTTATCTTCTGGCAGCACCCTTAGGGGGAAAATTAGCACTTTTTGCTCAAAATTGGCACATCATAACCCAGGACAAGTGGGTTCTAAACATAGTGTCACAAGGATACAAGTTCCATTTCCATACTCTGCCAAAGGCAAACAGATGGTCAGATCTGTCAAAAAATCAATGGGCAGAGGCGCAAAAACAAGTCTCATCCCTCATGGACATGGGGGCCATTCAACAAGTACCAGAGCAAGAGCAGGGACAAGGATTTTACTCAAGACTGTTCTTGGTACCCAGAAAGGACAATGCCTGAAGGCCGATACTGGACCTATCTATTCTGAACACTTTCCTGGATATTCCAAAATTCAAAATGTTGACTTTGCAACAGCTTCTGCCCATGTTGGGCAAGAATGCTTGGCTTGTGACTTTAGACCTAAAAGAGGCATACCTGCATGTTCCAATCAGACAATCATGCAGACGATACCCAAGATTCAAGGCTGGTTCAATGTATTACCAATTCTCTGCACTGCCCTTTGGCTTCTCTAATGTGCCCAGGGTCTTTACAAAATGCCTGGCACCAGTAATTGCATTCTCCAGACAAAGTGGAATACAAATATATCCTTACTTAGACGACTGTCTCATTCAAGCAGAGAACAAGGACATTCTTCTTCAACATCTGGCGTTTGTGAAAAGACTTCTAACATGCCTAGGGTACACAGTCAACAAAAGAAGTCAAAACTAGTACCCTCACAAGAGATAATATTCCTGTGTGCAAGCTTGAATACAACTGCCCAGATGGCTTATCTCACGCCAGACAAACAAAGGCAACTGACTACCTATTTCAAAATGCTAGCAACAAAGGCCCAGTTGTCTGCAAGAAAAATTCTGCAGCCTTTGGGCTTCATGGCATCCTGCATCCTACTAATTCCATATGCAAGACTGCATATGAGGAAACTTCAGTGGTACCTAAAATGTGTTTGGACTCAACATTGCCACAGCCTGGAAACAGTCATTACTCTCATTCCCTGCCTGCAACAGGAGTTTCGATGGTGGGCAAAGGCTTGTCACCAGAACATGGGACAGCCATTCACATTACCTCCAGCCAGGCAGACACTAATGACGGATGCATCAGATTATGCCTGGGGAGCCCATGTGGCAGGCAGAGGCATTCAGGGCACATGGTCCTCAAACCAAATGCATCTACATATCAATCAAAAAGAGATGCTAGCTGTTCAAAATGCCCTGACAGCCTTCAAGGACCTACTTCATCCGGGACAACAACTGATAAAGACAGACAACACCACGGTCATGTGGTATATATACAAGCAGGGGGGCACACACTCTTACCCCCTTTGCAGACTAGCCATGACCTTGTGGGACACAGCTTTGACTTGCCAAGTACATCTGCAGGCACAATTCCTGCCAGGAAAAGAAAATACTCTGGCAGACGAACTAAGCAGAAACCTCATGGATCCCCACGAGTGGAAGCTGGATCCACAAGTCTTCAGCATGATAACAAGGAAATGGGGATGCCCGGACATAGATCTGTTTGCCTCCCCTCAGTTACTAACTAAAAGGATTCTGCACAAGGACTTATCACAGACAAGCATGGAAAGTGGACACTCTATCTTTCATCTGGAAAAACCTATCAGTATGTGCCTTTCCTCCACTGCCTCTCCTCCCCAAGGTGCTCCTAAAAGGTCAGACAGGAGAAGCCAAAGATGATACTGATTGCCCCAGACTGGCCACGCCAGTACTGGTATCCATTACTAAGGAACTTATCTCTATACCCGGCTTGGACCTTACCTTGAATACTGTCCCAGCAAAACAATCAGATCATGCACAGCCAACTCAGGACATTAAGCTTGGCAGCATGGCGGATAATGTAGACATACAAAAAACACCTCTCAGTAAAGCTGTGATGGATGTCATTCCGGAAGCCAGATGGCCTAGTACTAGAAAGTCGTATGCTGGAAAATGGAAGAGATTCTGTGCCTGGAACCAGGCACAAGGAACTGATACAGCTGTACCAAATATTCCTCAGATTTTGCAATACTTAACTGAGATGCTGGACAAAGGCCTATCTTTTTCATCTATTAAAATTCATGCCTCTGCCATTTCGGCTCATTACAATACAGAGCCACCACTTTTTTCTCACCCTTTATTAAGGTAATACCTCAGAGGAGCCAAAAATTTAAGGCCCCCAAGAAGACTACCAATACCTGCATGGGACCTCAACTATGTCTTGGAAAAGCTCACCCTGCCTCCTTTTGAGCCAGCTGCTACAGCTGATATGAAGTTTTTATCTTGGAAAACAGCTCTGCTCATAGCAATTACTTCTGCAAGACGAGTTTCAGAGCTACAGGCTCTCATGGCTGTGGAACCTTTCATCATTTTTCATCCAGACAGAGTCTCCCTGAGGACAAACCCAACATTTATGCCTAAAGTAGTGTCCAGTGTGGCCCTTAACTAAGCCATCCATCTGCCTACCTTGTACCCAAATCCACAGAACAAGGGGGGAGAGAATTCTGCATTCTTTGGACGTACACAGACAGCTTAGATTCTACTTGGGCAGAACCAAAGCTTTCAGGAAAAACAGAGCAATTACTAGTGGCATATGCTGCAGGATCACAAGGAAAGCCTATCTCAAAGCAGACTATTTCTAAGTGGTTAGGCCACTGCTTTCATTTCTGCTACTTACACCATGGTAAGCCAGTGCCTAAGGGCATTAGGCCTCATTCCACCAGAGCTGCAGCCACTTCAGCAGACTTTCTCAGAGGAGTTCCTACCACAGACATTTTAGAGACGGCTACCTAAAGTTCAGTGCACACCTTTACAAAGCATTATCATTGCCACTCTACTCTAAATCCAGGTCAGGCTTTTCCACTGCAGTTCTGCAGGGCCTCATAGCCTCTCCTACTGCCGTCTAGTTCCAGTCTCCCAATCATAGCTTTGGGACTCTAACCAAATGTAATGACTGCAACAGTGAAACACGAAGAACATAATACAGTTGTGTACACTTACCATAAATGTAGATGTCTGAGTGTATTCACTGTTGCAGTCCAGGTTACCCACCCGCCTTCCCCGTTTTTTCTTTTGGATCTTATCTTTCCTTCTCTGATTTATACTACCTATGTGGTGTATTTGCTTATAGGTGAAGGTAAAATTTATATTGATGTATTTCTGAATATATACATAAAGTTTGGCTACCCTTTTTGGGGGCACCTGACATCTGGGGCAAGAAAAACTGAAATAAAATTGGTGCCAGCTGCTTCTTTTATACCCCTGATGACCTGCTGTCAGGGAAGGGGTGACAGCAGCTGACGCAGGACCCAAGACTTTGGAATTCAGACCGGCTGAGGGCAACCTGCCAGCAGGATTACCCAAATGTAATGACTGCAACAGTGAATACACTCGAACATCTACATTTATGGTAAGTGTACACAACTGTACTTTATCAATCCCTAATAGGGAAGGCAATCACTTGCTTGCAGCCAAATGTTTTCTTGGCCTCTTCCCATTCTGTTACCTGTCCCTCTGCACTGACTTTTTTATGCATTTTTGTGATTCATTCTTTAGTGTTTTTGGTTGATATTGATGCACTCTGTACGTTCATTAGTCTTTGTAGAGATAAATATTTCTCCGCTCTGCTACTCTGGCTTAATACATTGAGAAACAGCAGAGTACAAAACAGATTGTCATTAATTTCTACAATAGAAAACTGTACACAACTATATTACAGCAATATTATGTGCTGTGTTTTGTAGACAGCACAAGTTCATGTTTACAGACAAGATCACAAATCTTTGAAATTGTATAGTATGAGATGAATAAATATTACTACATTCACTAAAGTGATTTAGAATTTTGTTTTTATACTACGAGCTGCAGTTGTGTTATACCTTATATTTTTCTGATACAGCAGCCCTTTCCAAACTGAACCTCTTTTGGTTAATATTTCTTTACTAGTTTGGCTGTGCTTCATAATCTGCTGTGTGTTTGGTACATGGTATTTAGTTCTATACCATTTTTTACTATTCCTTGGTTTGCTGCATTTTCCTTGTCTCTGGCTCATCTGGCAGATATGCCTGGTGTAATCCATTATTTTATTAAAACTTCTACAGTTAGCTCAGTCACTTTCACTAGCCCTGTTCTGTCTTAGTCTCAGAGGTGTCCCCCCATACCTGTTCTTCTCTTCAGTTGTTTTTCTGGTTGCTTTTTTAAAACCTAAGGGCCAATGCTGAGTCCACAATCTTTATGATCTGAAGTAGTTACTTCATTTGTCTGCAACCTGTGGGTATCAGATCCGACCTCTGATCCGAGCCGGCAGCTTCACTAGCTAAAAGATCCGAGCTCCTAGCTCCTCCCTCTACCCATAATCCCCTGCTTCCTACTGTATTACCTCAGATCAAGTTTGCCGCGGCTGAAGCAGCTACTTGTGAAGAGCTCCTTAGGCTTGGCGAGATCGTTACCTTTTTTCTCTCTGAGAAAATATCTTTAAATTTAATTTTTTTAGTTAGCGTGTGTTGTGGTATTAATTCCCCTAGTAGAATTAGAGTATTACAACCCTTTTTCTGTAGTAGTTTTTATTCGTAGTCGTTAGCGTCGTGTGTTGTTCCCCTCCCCCCACTTAGTGTTTGGGTGTGTGTATTTGTAAAAAAGATGGCTGAAGGGCCCAAGGCCGTTTTTTTCTAAGTGCTCTGAGTGTGGCCATAAGCTTTCCCCAGCTGATGGCCACACTTAGTGCGTTTTGTGCGTGGGAGTGGCCCATTTATCAACGGCTTGCCAAATTTGTGCAGCCTTTAATCCCCGGGCAATTAGGGACAGGAAGAACAAGCTGATCCTGGTGGGCTTACTTCCCCAGGACTCTGCTTCTTCTTCCTCCCCCTCAAAGGCTCAGGCTGCTTCCGTAGCCCCGGTGCCTTTAGCTCCCCCCGCTCTGCCTGGGACTCAAACTCTCTCTGCTGTGCAGGGTTCGGGGGACTCTAGTGCTTCTGTCTCTAAAGAAAAGAGACATAAGGAGAAAGACAAGCACAGGTCTCATAAAAGGCGGGCTGAGGCTCACCCCTCAGCCCCCCCCCATCAAAAGTTGTTAGCTCTCCCTCGAGGGTCTCCGGATCCTCCCCCTCTCAGCTCCGTTCGACTCGGTTCTCGCCGGAGAAGGAATACCGGTCTCCTTCGAGGTCGTCGAGGCGGCCCTCCCGACCCGCCTTGACTACTTCCTCTAGATCGACCAGGAGCCTTAGCGACGCGGACATGGATCGGATGATGCGTCGATTCCTGCAGACCCAAATGCAGATGGGGGTGCTCTTGCCTCCCCCCTCAGGGGGGGAGCGCAGTCCCTCTCTTTGCTCCGATCACTCCTTCTCCGACCCGCTTTAGGGTTTTGGAATCATCGGATCCGGGCCCTTTCGGAGCCGGGGTTTCATCTGCGCCGATAGCTCTGGTAACTTCGACGCCGACCGTACCCTCGAGCGTGTCAGATCCTAGCTCTCGGGGCCGAGCATCGGATCCATGGGGATTGGTGTGTCTCCGGCGCAGTGTCGGTCGGAGCACACTTCTCTCTCAGATCCGACCGCTTTGGCTCCGACGTCGATCCCTGCTTTGGAGCCAAGGAGACAACTTTCGGGGCCTGGGTAAGGTAGTTCTCCTTCATCTTTTGAGGTAGTGGAGAGGGTGCTGTCGAGGTCTTCCAGATCCCCGGTCCGGGCCTTGGATCCTCCCGTTCCCCTATGCATGTGGGTCTATCCTCCATCATCCATCCTATGGGACAAGCCTGCTCAAACCCTCCAGTTAGTTCCCTTGGAGGAACAGGACCCAGTGGGTGAGCCCTCCTCCGACAGTCCCACCGAGGAGGTGCCTCGCAAACGGCAGTGTAAAAGGAGGCACCTGGACTCCCCTGAATCCCTCACCACGGACACGGATTTGAATGAAGGGGAAGGTTCCCCAAGGTCACCCCCCCCCCCCCCGAGGATGTCTCCTTTGGAGACATCATGGAAATGTTGCGTATTAGAGGGCGGTGGTCTGCCCAAAAACCTTCTTCAGACGAATCGGTGTTCCTGGAGGCGTTTGAGGCAGGCCCGTCTACCTCCTGGGTGTCTCCCCCGGCTGACCCATTGGTGGACTTAATCACAACCAGGGCGTGGAAAGTGCCCGACACCGTGGAGCCAATCCCCAGACGTCCCGACAAAGTTCTTAGCCCCCCCGCAGATAGGCAGTCCTGGGCTAAGGGGTCCCCTGTTGATGGCGCCCGCCACGAAGAAGGAACTCGCACAGGAGAGTTCCTCGGTCCATCCTCCGGATAAGGAATCTCGGGCGATGGACCGCATTGGGAAGCGGATGTTTGCTTCAGCAACCTTCCCATAAGGGCGCTGAACTATGGCACACATTATCAGGCTGCAGCGAGACTTAAGAAATACGCTGCAGGCCCTCCCAGAGTCCATGACTGTCGCAGATAAAATCACATTTGCGACTCGTATGGCCACTCTAAAGTCCATCTCTAACACGTCCATGCGGCTACTCTCTCATGTTACGGAGGGAGCCACTAGGGCTAGCGGAGCCGGGGTAGTCTTGCGGCGTCACGCCTAGCTCCGCCTTTGCGATTTCGCGGAACCCTTCAAGGCGTCCTTCACGAATGCACCCTTTGACAGATCTTCACTTTTTGGTAAGACCGTACATGAGACGCTGGTCCAAAGCGAGAAGGATGGGAAGACGCTGTCTGCTATCGGGGTCCGCTTCTCGAATCCCCAACAATCCTTTTCAAGAATCAGAGGGGACAAAAGAAGTTGTGGTTCCGCAAGTCTCAGCAGTCCCATCCAGCTTAGGACCCCTCGTCCTCTAGAGGCAGAGGAAGACAAGGTGGACGCCGGCTCAGAGGCAGAAGGGGGCCGCGTAACTTCGAGTCTAGGGAACCTTTCTCGGACAGGCCCACGCAACAGCCCTGAGGGCTTACCCGGCTGTCCCTCTCTGGAGGCATTCAGGGGGCGTTTATCGGAGCATCTGTCAAATTGGGAGTCCATCACGACAGATCGATGGGTGCTCCGAATCATATCCAGAGGTTACACCATTCCCTTCATGAACCTACCCCCCCCCAGAGTGAGGCGCCTCCCCGATGTCCCACCCGATCAAAGGGAGGCAGCAGCTTCAGAGGTGTCAAAGCTGCTAGAAAAAAGAGCCATCCAGCCCGTGCCCCCAGACCAGTCCGGATTGGGCTACTACTCCAATTTCGTTTTGGTGCCAAAGAAGACGGGGGACTTAAGACCGATTCTAGATCTCTCCGCCCTGAACCTGTTCGTCCCCAAGAAGTTCCGGATGGTCACTCTTCAGTCTATTCTCCCCCTTCTTCGGGAGAACTACTGGATGTGCTCCATAGACCTCAAGGATGCGTACTACCACATTCTGATGGACAGGCGATCCAGGAGGTTTCTCCACTTCCGGCTGGGAGACCGTCATTATCAATTCAGGGTTCTCCCGTTCGGCCTCACCTCAGCCCCCAGGGTGTTCACCAAGGTCATGGCAGTGGTTGCAGCCCACCTGAGACTCCAGGGCATTCAGGTGTTCCCATACCTGGACGACTGGCTCCTTGCCGCCCCCAACAGGCATCAACTCTGCATTGCAAGGGATTATGCTCTGACTCTCGCCCAGAGTTTGGGCATATCAGTGAACCTTCAAAAGTCCTTCCTTCAACCAGTGCAGATTTTGGAGTTTATAGGGGCCAAATTGGACACGCGCATCTCTCAGGCCTTCCTAACCCCGGACAGGCTGAACAGCTTATCGCATCAGATCTTAGCCCTTCTTCGAAGCCCAGCTCCTGCGGCGGAGTTAGTACTGAGGGCACTGGGGTCTATGGCAGCGGCCATCGGTCTCTCTCTTTATGCTTGCCTACGGATGAGGATCTTACAGTGGACTCTTCAAGTTCAGTGGTCACTAGTGTTTCACCCGTTGAACACCCCTATTCCACTGAGCAGAATTTGCAGGGACTCCCTCCTTTGGTGGCTTCATTCGCGGGAGCTGCGAGAAGGGAGACCCTTTGTAATTCCCCCACCCCAAGCCACGTTGACCACAGATGCTTCTCGCCTCGGGTGGGGGGGACATTGTTCGGGCAGAATCGTCCAAGGCACGTGGACCCCCATAGAGGCCGCTTTGCATATCAATGTCCTAGAGATGAGGGCAGTGCTTTTGGCGTTGCAAGCTCTCCACAACCTTCTCCCTCTAGGGACTATTGCGATCCAGACAGACAACATGGCGGTAGTCTGGTACATAAACAAACAGGGGTTAACCAGGTCTTATCCCCACTGCCGAGAGGCTATGAGAGTGTGGGAATGGGCGATATCCACCAACCGCTTTCTGGTAGCAATGCACATTCCGGGTCGGTCCAACATATAGGCGGACAAACTGAGTCGGGTGATTCTCACCCCGTACGAGTGGTCTCTCAATCCTTCAGTTGCGAAGCAGATCTTCCGCGCATGGGGTTGGCCTCGCTGTGATCTTTTCGCCTCTCCGTCAAACACAAAGTGCAGTGAGTACTTCTCAATACTTCCCACTTCAGGGGAGACCCCGAGAGACGCTCTGGTGCATGCTTGGCCACCCGGTCTCCTTTATGCTTATCCCCCCTCCCGCTTATGACAAAGTTCATTCAGAAAGCACGTCGGTTGGGGAGCAGAGTTATCCTCATAGCCCCATTCTGGCCTCGTCAGATCTGGTTCCCTTATCTGCGGTCTCACAGTATAGTTCCTCCATGGATCCTGGATCCCATTCCAGATTTGATTTTGCATCCTGCGGGATGCCAAACCCCGAACCTGCTAAACCTCAAGCTGACTGCTTGGTTTTGATCCAGTTTCTCTGATGGCTAGGACTCCCGGTATCTCATCACCAGTGAAGGCCATTCTGGTGGCGGCCCATAAGCCTGCTACCAGAAAAATTTACAATAGTAAATGGAAACGTTTTTCCATGTGGGCCGAAGGCAAGGGCCTGGATCCTTTTACAGTCCCTATTCCAACGATTCTGGATTTTTTTGTCGCTAGTCTTTCAAAAAGGAGCAAGTGCTTCCACAGTTAAGGTACAACTAGCAGCCATTTCCCATTTTCATGTGGGAGATGGACTGGGATCTGTAGCATCTTCAAAGATATGCAAAACCTTCTTGAGGGGCATTTTTCTTTTGAAACCACCAGTGAAATTGGTGGTTCCTCCATGGGACTTAACTTTAGTCTTACAAGCTTTGACAAGTCCACCTTTTGAGCCTGCCACCTTGGTTCCGTTTTCCAAAACATAGCGTTTTTAGTGGCTATTACGTCAGCCAGGAGGGTTTCAGAACTCCAAACCCTGTGCATGAAACCCCCCTACCTCATTTTTCACAAGGATAGAGTGTCTCTCAGGACTAACCTGTCTTTCCTACCAAAGGTGGCTTCAAAGTCAAATATTAACCAATCAATCAGTTTACTGGTATTCTTTCCAAATTTTCAGAACAAAGGGGAGTACACATTGCACAAACTGGATGTATACAGGCAACTACATTTCTACCTGCACAGGACTAAAGATTTTCGCAAGTCTGATCAGTTGTTTGTGTCTTTCGCCAAATCAGCTATGGGAAAGGCAATTTCTAAAGTAACCCTAGCTAATTGGATTTCTCAGTGCATAATCCACGGGTATATGTCCTCAGGTAAACCAGTTCCTATGGGAATCCACGCTCATTCAACCCGATCCATTGCTACACCAGCAGCCTTCTGGTCCAGGGTTCCTCTGGACGACATATGTTCAGCAGCTACTTGGTCCTGTTCTCATACGTTCATTTCCCATTATAAATTGGATATGATTTTGAGGAGTAAGGCTTCCTTTGGCTCCGCGGTGCTTCGGAATATCCTTCCGTAAGGCCACCCAGGGTTATTTTTATAGGTTGCTGGGGACTCTGTCCCACAGGTTGCAGAACAAATGAAGTAACTATATGAAAAAATATGCACGCTATGCTGAAGTCCAAATATACTCAGAACTGAGATAAATCCAAAATAAAATGAAAGCAACAGGACAATGCTGGAGTAAAATGCTGCAAAATTCTTTATTCGTAAAGACAGGTTAGCGCTTTCGGGACAAACCCTTCTTCAGACAATGTTCAAACTGATAAAACATCCTATTTAAAATACTACAAACCAATCATTTTGTTAGAAAAACCCGCCTATTCTGCAAGGTGGGTTTAATTGGTAAAACATCATTAAGACCAGGTTCTCTATGTGCCATTAGATCAACTATCCATTTGGATTCTGCTAATGCTGTCCGATGCCTGATATCACCCCCTCTACTGTTGAGTTTTATATTAACAATGCATCTAAATTTAAAAGTGTGTGTGGGATTCACACTAATATGTCTATATAAAGCGTTACTCAAATCACTGTTTCTGATATTACTCAAATGTTGTAAAACCCTCACTTTCAGCATATTGTTGGTCATACCAACATAAAAGCATGAGCATATACACTCAGCCAAATATACCAGTTTTTTTGTTCTACATGTGGCCCTACCTGGAAATTGAAATAATTTATGTGAAACGGGGTGCCTAAATTCTGTCTCTGTATTAATATATGTACAAGCTTTACATCTACCACATGCATGAGTACCTAAATTCATTACAGGTATGGTGGCTGTGTCATACTGTATTTCTTTACAAAAAAGATCTTTCAGGTTTTTATTCCTCCTATATGTGAACATAGGACGTTCACCAATAATGTTTTTTAAACTCAAATCACTTATTAGTATATTCCAATTGTTGTGCACTATTTTGCAGATGTCATTCATATTGCTGCCATAAATAAATAGCAATCTGGGCTTTTCTCTTAAGTGTTTAGTGTCCCTATTATGATTGTGCACTTTGCTATGTATATCATTCATCCACGGTCTATACCTAGCATGCCTATGTTTTTTATTACTATCCATTACATTATCGATCAAGCTTTTACCATAACCTCTTTCTGCAAAATAATGGTCAAGCTTGTGCATTTCAGTGTCAAATTGTGCATCCTCAGAGCAAATTCTAGAAACTCTACTCACTTGACCCTTAATAATGTTCGGAAAAACATGGCGTGGATGCATGCTGTCAAATGACAGTAATGTATTCTGCCAACAATCGGATTGTTGGCAGAATACATTACTGTCATTTGACAGCATGCATCCACGCCATGTTTTTCCGAACATTATTAAGGGTCAAGTGAGTAGAGTTTCTAGAATTTGCTCTGAGGATGCACAATTTGACACTGAAATGCACAAGCTTGACCATTATTTGCAGAAAGAGGTTATGTAAAAGCTTGATCGATAATGTAATGGATAGTAATAAAAACATAGGCATGCTAGGTATAGACCGTGGATGAATGATATACATAGCAAAGTGCACAATCATAATAGGGACACTAAACACTTAAGAGAAAAGCCCAGATTGCTATTTATGGCAGCAATATGAATGACATCTGCAAAATAGTGCACAACAATTGGAATATACTAATAAGTGATTTGAGTTTAAAAAACATTATTGGTGAACGTCCTATGTTCACATATAGGAGGAATAAAAACCTGAAAGATCTTTTTTGTAAAGAAATACAGTATGACACAGCCACCATACCTGTAATGAATTTAGGTACTCATGCATGTGGTAGATGTAAAGCTTGTACATATATTAATACAGAGACAGAATTTAGGCACCCCGTTTCACATAAATTATTTCAATTTCCAGGTAGGGCCACATGTAGAACAAAAAAACTGGTATATTTGGCTGAGTGTATATGCTGCTCATGCTTTTATGTTGGTATGACCAACAATATGCTGAAAGTGAGGGTTTTACAACATTTGAGTAATATCAGAAACAGTGATTTGAGTAACGCTTTATATAGACATATTAGTGTGAATCCCACACACACTTTTAAATTTAGATGCATTGTTAATATAAAACTCAACAGTAGAGGGAGTGATATCAGGCATCGGACAGCATTAGCAGAATCCAAATGGGATAGTTGATCTAATGGCACATAGAGAACCTGGTCTTAATGATGTTTTACTAATTAAACCCACCTTGCAGAATAGGCGGGTTTTTCTAACAAAATGATTGGTTTGTAGTATTTTAAATAGGATGTTTTATCAGTTTGAACATTGTCTGAAGAAGGGTTTGTCCCGAAAGCGCTAACCTGTCTTTACGAATAAAGAATTTTGCAGCATTTTACTCCAGCATTGTCCTGTTGCTTTCATTTTATTTTAAATGAAGTAACTACTTCAGATAAAGAAGTTATGTACTCACCATAACGTTCCATCTGAGTAGGTACTTCATTTGTCTGCAACCGACCCCCCCCTCCATGCCCCCTAACCATATGATACCTGGTCACCTGAAAAATGTTATTTTTCATGAGGTTAGGCAGTACTTGATCCTCTGTCAAAGGTGTGAATTTTTGGACTGAGCAAACTCGATCTGAGGTAATACAGTAGGCAGCAGGGGATTATGGGTAGGGGGAAGAGCTAGGAGCTCAGATCTTTTAGCTAGTGAAGCTGCCGGCTCGGATCCGAGGTCGGATCCGATACCCACAGGTTGCAGACAAATTAAGTACCTACTCAGATGGAACGTTATGGTGAGTACATAACTTCTTTTTTTTGCTTTTCTACTGGTTGTTTATCTTTGGTCCTCTAACCAGTCCCGTTTCTGATGTTCTTCGTGTTTCACTGTTGCAGTCATCACATTTGGGTTATCTGCTTACAGTAGCCCTCAGTCAGCCTGATTATCAAAGTCTTGGGTCCTGTGTCGGTTGCTGTCTCTTATTCCATGATGTCAGGTCGTCAGGGGTATAAAGTATGCAGCCAATGCCATTACATCAGTCTTTCTTGCTGTGCGATGCCCGAAGCAGAAGCAGTTCGCAAGTGCCGGTCAGCCGACTCCCGAAATTTTCGTTTTCGAGTTTCAGAACCAAAGTCTTCAACTAAAGCTAAGTACCCCGTTGGGGAAACTTTTTCTTGCTCTTTACCGATGTCAGTAAAAGTTAATAATTGCATTTCTTGTGGAAAGCAAATACCTCACAAAGATTTTCATTTGTACTGTATTCCTTGCCTAGGCCCTAACCACAACGTACCTCGCTGTTGGTTTTGTGCCTTATTTAACCAACGAACTATCCGTCGTCGGTATATTTACGCTTCTAAATATTTCAGTTCTCAGTTTCATTATCCAGAAATGATGTTGGTTAGCCAACCGACTACCAGAGTACTGAAAAAATGCAAAGAAAAAGACAGAGACAGGCCGTTGAGGTCCAGAACTGCCGACGATGCTTCTCCTAAGCCAATCGCCAGTACTCAGTGAGCTGCTTTCGCAGCCCCTGATACCTGCTACTTCTGATTTGCAGGCCTCTACTGAGACCCATTCAGAGTCCAGTATGCCACGAGATGCTTCACCTATGGAACCCGCGGATGTCTCTACCTTGGATGGGTCAGGACCCGCTGTGCAGGCACCGGCTTCTGGGGGTGTCTTCAGGCCTATAGACTTGCATATTAAACCGACTCCACCTTCAATACTAAGGCCTAAATCGATCTATGTCTAAAAAAACGACACCCAGGCCACATGTTCAGGCCCCTATGCCTAAAAAACAAATGATCAAAATGGCTGAAGATTTAGTTACTTTAATCAGGGGTAGTCAAACCCCCCCCCCCCCTTCTAAGAGGCCTAGGGCTGAGCTTGACTATGAATCTTCTGAACAGGACCCTGTTTCTTCTGACTCTTCTAATGACCTGGATTTGTCCATACCTACTTATGAGGATTCTGATGCAGGGGATTCCATTCCTTCTGCTTCCCCCCTGAGGACTTATCTTTTGGGGAAACTTTACGTACCTTAAGGGAGCATTTCCACTGGGAAAGTCAGGAATTTTCTAAAGCCAAAAAGAGGCTTAGGGATTTCCTCCTTCTTCCTCAGCATAGGCCTTTGGCTGTACCTCCTGTACTAGACATTGTTGATGATGTGTTTTCAGAATCCAGTATGGCCCCTGATTCCCTTCCTCCGGCCCCTAGTAAACCAGACAGATACTACAGGGTTCCTGAGTCCCACAAATTCCTTTTCAAAAATCCTGTGGCGGACCCTGAAACCATTTCTCAGGGGCCCAAGGGCATTAAGGCCTCTACTGCTAAAAATCCTACCCCTTCTGATAGAGACTCCAGGGCGCTGGATAGATGGGGTAAGAAGGTTTATACTTATGCAACCTTGGCAGTCAGGGCTTTAAACTGTCAGTTTCATATGCTGAAATATCAACAGCATATCATGGGACTGATTAAACAGAAAATGATTTTGATTTCTGACTATGTGGAAAATAAAGATTTACAGGATTTATTGCATTCAGCTGAACAAGTTGGAAGACATACTTTGCAATGTGGTTTTGATTCTTTAGAGGCCTCTTGCAGGGCTGCTGTTACTGGGTCTGTGCTTAGAAGGCATGCTTGGCTTAAGGAGCAATCTCTGCCTGATCATGTTAAAGCAAAATTGTTGGATGCTCATTTGCATCCGGACCGTCTGTTTGGAAATAAGGCTGAAGAAGTTCTAAAAAAGATGGAAGGATAAAGTTAAATCTATGCAAACTGTGACAGATTTCTTACAAGTGCAACCTCCAAGATTTAGTAGGCACTGGCCTACTAAGAACTGGTCCTTTCCAGCTCCTTCCAGATCCACTCAAGCCAAACCCAGACACTCCAAAGGCACCAGGTTTCAGTCCTAAGGGACTCTCAGAACTAAGCAATGAGGTGCTTCCACTTCAAAATCTTGAAATAACAAGACACCACCCTATGGTAAACAGTCTCAGTGACTTTCCTTTAAAATTACCAAGCACTTAACCTCTCAGCTTCCCCTTTGTGGGGGGGGACTGACTCTTCATCCAAAAAACTGGCAACTTTATAACCCAGGACAAATGGATTTTAAATATAATGTCCCAGGGATACAGATTTCATTTCCACACGTTGCCAACTCCAAACGGGTGGCCAGACCTGCCCCCAAATCAGTGGGCAGAGGCTCAGAAACAAGTAATTTCCCTCCTAAACATGGGGGCTATTCAACCAGTACCAGAAGAGGAAAAGGGACATGGGTTCTATTCCAGACTTTTCTTGGTACCCAGAAAAGACAAATCATGGCGTCCAATTCTGGACCTGTCTACTCTAAATAAACACCTTTCTGGACATTCCAAAATTCAAGATGTTAACTCTTCACCAGTTACTTCCCCTGCTAGGCAAGAATGCCTGGTTGGCAACTCTAGATTTAAGAGAGGCTTACCTTTATATCCCAATCAGGGAATCTTACAGAAGATACCTACGCTTCAAAGCAGGCTACTTGCCTTACCAGTTCTCTGCACTGCCCTTTGGCTTGTCTACTGCGCCCAGGGTTTTCACAAAGTGCCTGGCTCCAGTAATTGCATTTTGCAGGCAAAGAAATAGTCAAATATATCCATACCTGGACGGTTGTCTAATTCAGGCAGAAAACCAGGCCATACTTTTAAAACATCTGGCATTTGTAAAAAGGGTTCTAACTTGTCTAGGGTACACCATAAACGAAAAGAACTCACAACTGGTACCCTCTCAAAAATTGCATTCTTGTGTGCAAGGTTGACTACAACTGCCCAGGTGGCTTTCCTCATGCTAGAAAAGCAAATTAATTTGGTGACTTACTTCAAACAGGTGGCCACAAAAACCCTGCTATCTGCAAGACTAATACTGCAAGCCTTGGGGTTCATGGCCTCCTGCATTCTTCTGATTCCATATGCAAGACTGCATATGAGGAAACTTCAGTGGTACTTAAAAAGTTTGTGGAGTCAACATTGTCACAGCCTGGAAACAATGATTCCTATCATACCTTGCCTATGCCTGGAGTTCCTATAGTGGGCAGAGGCCTGCCACCAAAACAAGGGACTACCATTCACACCACCCCCTGACGGCCAAACCCTAACTACAGATGCATCAGACTATGCATGGGGGGCTCATCTGGCAGGGAAGTGCATTCAGGGCAAATAGAGCCCAAATCAATTGCATCTACATATCAATCAAAAATAAATGCTAGCTGTACTGAATGCTCTGACAGCCTTCAAGGACTACCTTCATCCAGGACAACTAATGTTAGACAGACAACACCACGGTGGGGGGGGGGGGTACACATTCCTACCCCCTCAGCAAACTAGTCATGGCATTGTGGAACACGGCCTTGAGCTACCAAGTACAACTACAAGCACAATTCCTGCCAGGAAAGCTGAATATTCTGGCAGACGAACTAAGCAGAAATCTAATGGACCCACATGAATGGAAACTGGAACCACGGATTTTCAATATGTTGACAAGCAAATGGGGGAGCCCAGACATAGATCTTTTTGCCTCACCCCAGAACTACCATTTGAACAAATTTTGCACAAGAACTCCTCACAAAAAAGCCTGGAAGGTGGATGCGCTGTCCTTCAGCTGGAAAAAACATGCCTTTCCCCCTCTGCCTCTGCTCTCCAAAGTTCTACTAAAAGTCAAACTGGACAAACCAAAAATGATTTTGATTGCTCCAGACTGGCCACGCCAACACTGGTACCCACTCCTGCGCAGTGTGCCACAAATTTCTCCATGGCACCTGCCTCAGACACCTACCTTACTGTCTCAGCAGGAGAACCAAATCCTGCACCATCAGCTCCCAACATTGAATCTTGCAGCTTGGCTAATCATTTAAATTCCCCCTTAGCATCCCTCAGCAAACCTGTGATGGATGCCATTTTGGAGGCGAGAAGACCTAGTACTAGAAAATCTTATTCTGACAAATGTAAAAGATTCTGTGCCTGGAATCTGTCTCAAGGGATGAGCACAGCAGCGCCCAATTTACCTCAGATTTTGCAATACTTAACTGGGATGCTTCACAAGGGCCTGTCTTTTTCCTCCATTAAAATCCATGCCTCAGCCATTTCAGCTCATTACAACACAGAACCTCCCCTCTTCTCTCATCCTCTGCTCAAGCAGTACCTCAGAGGGGCCAAAAACGTGAGACCACCCAGGAGAGCTCCAACCCCTGTATGGGACCTTAACTTTGTACTGGAGAAACTCACTCTGCCTCCTTTCGAGTCAGCTGCTACTGCAGACTTAAAATTTCTTTCTTGGAAAACAGCCTTCCTTTTAGCAATCACTTCAGCTAGAAGGATAACTGAATTACAGGCCCTTATAGCAGTGGAGCCTTTCATCATCTTTCATGCGGACAGGGTGTCACTCAGGACCAATCCATCCTTCATGCCCAAGGTGGTATCCAGTGTGGCTTTTAATCAGTCCATTCATTTGCCAACTTTCTTTCCCAATCCACAGAACAAGGGGGAGCGGATTCTGCATTCATTGAATGTACACAGACAACTTAGATTCTACTTGGACAGGACTAAATCTCAAAGAAAATCTGAACAACTGCTGGCAGCATTTGCTGCAGGGGCAGAGGGAAAGGCTATTTCAATACAAACCATTTCTAAATGGATAAGCCATTGCATTCATTTCTGCTATAAGCACCATGGAAAACCTATCCCCCAGGGGATCAGATCTCATTCCACCAGGGTTGCATCTACTTCTACAGCCTTTCTCAGAAGCGTTCCTACCAGGGATATTCTAGAAGCTGCTCCCTGGAGTTCAGTTCTTACTTTCACCAAGCATTATCACTTACCAATTTTCTCTAAATCCAGAGCTGGCTTGACCACTGCTGTTTTGCAGGGCCTTATAGCTGGTCCTAATGCTGTATAAATCCATCCTCCCAACCATAGCTTTGGGAATCTACCCAAATGTAATGACTGCAACAGTGAAACAGGAAGAACATAGTGCAGTTGTGTACACTTACCATAAATGTAGATGTTCAAGTGTATTCACTGTTGCAGTCCTGGTTACCCTCCCTCCAGCCCCCTGTTTTTCTCTTACTATACCTCTACTTTCTTTTACTATGCTTAAAAGCCTTTTTGGTGTATTTTCTTTTGTTTGGAGGTATATTTTTGTGTTTTTAATTGCATATATATTTTTTGCTCCCCATTTGGGGGGCACCTGACATCTAGGGCAAGAAAAACCGATGGCATTGGCTGCATGTTTTATACCCATGATGACCTGACGTCATAGAAGAAGGGACAGCAACCGACGCAGGACCCAAGACTTTGTTAATCAGGCCGACTGAGGGCAACCTGCCAGCAGATTACCCAAATGTAATGACTGCAACAGTGAATACACTTGAACGTCTACATTTATGGTAAGTGTATACAACTGTACTTTCCTTCAGATTCAGCCTTGACTTCAACAGAGTCAACCCCAGTGCTGTCAGCTTCAGTCTCATATTTCCCAACGCTTGGATCGATTGGAGTCTTTGGCATCAATCTTATCCTCCAAGGGGTTTGGCCTTTACTACTCTTGTCCCCAAGATCTCCTTGGAGCTGGAACTTCCTTCGTGTCATTCTTTGCCTCAATTGGGTTATCTTCTCAAATTTATTTTTGGACTTCAGGGCTGACTGCACCTGATCCCCAGCTGATGGATGTTTTTGGAGAAGTTTTAAGTCTTTAACACTGGCTTTGCATCTTGTTCTTCTGACATCTAGCATTGTATGTCAAGGATTCAAGCACCTTCAAATAACTCTCACTTGAGGATCCTGGGTAGGTACAGGTGTTTATTTCTTGCTTGCCCTTGTATTGCTGCCCCTGATATTCATTACACCAATTTTGTTTTCTTTTTACTTTATAGTCCATGCGGATTTATTAATTGACTGAGACCTGGAATTTCTGTTTGAGGTTGACATTCCTGATGTTCTTCGTGTTTCACTGTTGCAGTCATCACATTTGGGTTATCTGCTTGCAGTAGCCCTCAGTCGGCCTGATTATCAAAGTCTTGGGTCCTGCGTCAGTTGCTGTCTCATCTTCTGTGACGTCAGGTAGTCATGGGTATAAAGCATGCAGCTAACGCCATTACATCAGTCTTTATTTGTCGTGCGGTGCCCGAAGCAGAAGCAGTTCGCAAGTGCTGGTCGGCCGACTCCTGAAATTTTTGTTTTCGAGTTTCAGAACTGAAGTCTTGAACTAAAGCTAAGTACCCCGTTGGGGAAACTTTTTCTTGCTCTAATCCGATGTCAGTAAAAGTCAATAATTGCATTTCTTGTGGAAAGCAAATACCTCATAAAGATTTTCATTTGTACTGTATTCCTTGCCTAGGCCCTGACCATGACGTACCTCTCTGTCGGTTTTGTGTCTTATTTAAACCACGAACTTTTTGTCGTCGGTACATTTTCACTTTAAATATTTTGCTAAATATTATTTTTTTAAAATTAAATATTTTGGTACTCGGTTCAGTTATCCAGATATGTTTTCAGTAAGCCACCCGACTACCGACATTCTGAAAAAACACAAAGATAAAGACAGAGACAGGCCGTCTAGGTCCAAAGTTGCACACGACGCTTCTCCTAAGCTAGTCGCCAGTTCGACGATACTCAGCGAGGCGCTTTTGCAACCCCTGATACCCGCTACTTCAGATTTGCAGGCCTCTACTGAGACCCATTCGAAGTCCAGTATGCCGCAAGATGCTTCAACTGTGGAACCTGAGGATGTATCTACCTTGGATGGGTCCAGAGCCGCTGTGCAGGCACCAGCTTTTGAGGGTGTATTCAGGCCTACTGACTGGCATATTAAACTGACGCAATCTTCTTCTTCTAGGCCTAAAACTCGAACCATGCCTAGGAAACCAACGCCCAGACCGCATGGTTAGGCCTCTATGCCTAAAAAACAAATGATAAGAATGGCTGAAGACCTTATTACTCAGGGGAAGCCAACCTTCCCCCTCTAAGAGACCAAGGACTGAATTTGCTTATGATACTTCTGACCAGGATTCTGAAATTTCTGTCTCCTCTGATGATCAGGATTTACCCTTATCTGCTTATGAGGATTCTGATGCAGAGGACTCTATTCCCTCTGCTTCTCCCCCAGAGGATTTTTCTTTTGGTGAAACCTTGCATACTCTTAGGGAGCATTTTCACTGGGAAAGCCAGGATTACCCTGATTCTAAAAAGAGGCTTAGAGATTTCTTACTCCTGCCCCAACACAGGCCTTTAGCTATCCCTCCTGTGCTGGACATTGTTGACGATGCCTTTTTGGAATCTAGCTTGGCCCCTGACTCTTTACCTCCTGCTTCTAGAAAACCTGATAGATATTACAGGGTTCCTGATTCTCACAAGTTCCGTTTTAAAAATCCTACTGCGGATCCTGAGACCATTTCACAGGGACCCAAGGGCATTAAGGCTACTACTGCCAAAAATCCTACCCGCTCTGATAGAGATTCCATGGCCTTGGATAGATTGGGTAAGAAGATATACACCTCTGCAACCTTGGCCATCAGGGCCTTAAATTGCCAGTTTCATATGTTAAAGTATCAGCAGCATATTATTGGATTGCTTAAACAGAAAATTATGTTGATTCCTGATTGTGCTGAAAATAAGGATTTACAGGATTTAATGCATTCTGCTGAACAGGTTGGAAAACATACTTTGCAATGTGGTTTTGATTTACTAGAGGCATCTTGCAGGGCTGCTGTCACCGGGTCTTTACTTAGAAGGCATGCTTGGCTTAAGGAGCAGTCTTTGCCAGATCATGTTAAAACTAAATTGCTGGATGCTCTCTTAAATCAGGACCGCCTGTTTGGTGACAAAGCCGAAGAAGTTCTTAAAAAGATGGAGGAAAAAGCTAAATCTATGCAAACTGTTAAATATTTCTTACAAGTGCAGCCTCCTAGATTTAGTAGGCATTGGCCCTCAAAAAACTGGTCCTTTTCTGCCTCTTCCAGGCCTTCTCACTTCAAACACAGAACCAGCAGAACAACCAGGCTTCAGTCCCAGGGTATGCACAGGACTAAGCTGTGGGGGGCTCCCACTTCCAAATCAGGGAGTAGTAAGACTCCCCCGTATGGTAAGCTGTCTCAATGACTTAATTTAAAACTTTCAAGCACTTCTCAACTGACTGCCCCTTTTGGGGGAAAGATTGCTCTGCAAGCAAAAAACTAGGAACTCATTACCCAGGTAAAATGGGTTTTAAACATAGTTTCCCAAGGATACAGATTTCACTTCCACACGTTACCAACCCCAAACGGTTGGCCAGATCTACCTCCATATCAGTGGGCAGAGGCTCAAAAGCAAGTACTCTCTCTCTCTTAAGATTAAAGGCTATTCAGACTGTACCAGAAGAGGAAAAGGGACAAGGTTTCTACTCAAGACTTTTCCTGGTACCCAGAAAAGACAACTCATGGCGTCCTATCCTGGACCTGTCTATCCTAAACACCTTTTTGGTGATTCCAAAATTCAAGATGCTAACTCTTCACCAGTTGCTTCCCATAATAGGCAAAGATGCCTGGTTGGCAACACTGGATTTAAAGGAAGCCCACCTGCACATCCCAATTAGGGAATCTTGCAGAAAATATCTACGCTTCAAAGCAGGCTGCATGCACTATTAGTTCTCTGCACTGCCCTTTGTGAATATTCTGGGTGCAGTAGATAAGCCAAAGTGCCTAGCTCCAGTCATTGCATTTTGCAGGCAAAGAAATATTCAAATATACCCATACCTGGACAATTGTCTAATTCAGGCAGAAAGTCAGGACATACTTCTGAATCATCTGGCATTTGTATAAAAGGTGTTAACTTGTCTGGGGTACACCATAAATGAAAAGAAATCACATCTGGTACCCTGTCAACAAATTATATTCCTGGGAGAAAGCTTGAACATAACTTCCCAGATGGTTTTCCTCATGCCAGAGAAACAAATTCATTTGAGAACTTACTTCAAACTAGTGGCCACAAAAACCCTGCTATCTGCAAGGCAAATACTGTAAGCCTTGGGGTTCATGGCCTCATGCATTCTACTAATTCCATATGCAAGACTGCATATGAGGAAACTACAGTGGCATCTAAAAAGCCTATGGTGTCAACATTCTCAGGATCAAGAAGCAATGATTCCTATCATACCTTGCCTACGGTTAGAATTCCTTTGGTGGGCAGAGGCCTGTCACCAAAACAAGGGACTACCATTCACTGTAACCCCTGCTGCCCAAACCCTAACAACAGACGCATCAGACTATGCATGGGGGGGCTCACCTGGCAGGGAAGTGCATTCAGGGCAAATGGAACCCAAGTCAAATGCACCTGTATATCAATGAAAAAGAAATGTTAGCTGTACAGAATGCTCTGACAGCCTTCAAGGACCACATTCTTCCAGGGCAGTTAATGGTAAAGACGGACAACACTACTATGTGGTACATAAACAAGCAGGGGGGTACCCATTCTTACCCCCCTCTGCAGACTAGCCATGGCTCTGTGGAACACAGCCTTGAGCTACCAAGTGCATCTAGAGGCTCAATTCCTGCCAGGAAAATTAAATACTCTGGCAAACGAACTAAGCTGAAATGTCATGGACCCACATGAGTAGAAACTGGAACCAAAGATTTTCAACATGTTGATCAACAAATAGGGGATCCCAGATATAGACCTGTTTGCCTCCCCCCAGAACTACCAATTGGACAAATTGTGCACAAGGACTCCCCACAAACAAGCTTGGAAAGTGGATGCTCTGTCCTTCTGCTGGAAAACTCTATCAGTTTATGCCTTTCCTCCTCTGCCTCTCCTCTCCTCTCCAGAGTACTACTAAAGATCAAACCGGACAAACCAAGGAAGATACTGATTGCACCAGACTGGCCATGCCAACACTGGTACCCCCTCTTGCGCAGTGTGTCACAGCTGACCCCATGGCACCTACCTCAGACCCCTACCCTGCTGTCTCAGCAGGAGAGCAAGATTCTGCACCCCCAGCTTCAAACCCTGAACCTGGCAGCCTGGCTAATTACCTAATCTCTCTGTTACCATCCCTCAGTAAACAAGTGTTGGATGTCATTTTGGAGGCAAGGAGGCCTAATACTAGAAAATCTTATGCTGAAAAATGGAAAATATTCTGTGCCTGGAACCAAACTCAAGGGATGGCCACAGCAGCACCCAATTTACATCAGATTCTTCAATACTTAACTGAGATGCTTCACAAGGGCCTTTCCTTTTCCTCCATCAAAATTCACGTCTCAGCCATTTCAGCTCATTACAACACAGAACCACCCCTCTTTTCTCACCCTCTGCTCAAGCAGTTCCTCAGAGGGGCCAAAAATGTAAGACCACCCAGGAGAGTCCCAACTCCAGCCTGGGACCTTAATTTTGTATTGGAAAACTCACTCTTCCTCCGTTTGAGCCAGCTAAAGCTGCAGAGTTAAAATTCCTTTCTTGGAAAACCGCTTTCCTTTTAGAAATCACTTCAGCAAGAAGGGTATCTGAATTACAGGCCCTTATGGCAGTGGAGCCTTTCACCATCTTTCATGCGGACAGGGTGTCCCTCAGGACCAGTCCCTCTTTCCTGGCCAAGGTGATATCCAGTGTGGCTCTTAATCAGTCCATTCATTTGCCAACCTTCTTTTGTAATCCACAGAACAAAGGGGAACGGATACTGCACTCCTTAGTTGTGCACAGACAACTTAGATTTTACTTTGACAGGACTAAACCTCAAAGGAAATCTGAACAACTGCTGGTGGCATTTGCTGCAGGGGCAGAGGGGATGGCTATTTCAAAGCAAACAATTTCTAAATGGATAGGCCATTGCATTCATTTCTGCTATATGCACCATGGAAAACCTATCCCACAAGGGATTAGACCCCATTCATCCAGGGCTTCATCTACCTCTACAGCCTTTCTCAGAGCTGTCCCTACCAGAGACATCCTAGAAGCTGCTACCTGGAGTTCTGTACATACATTCACCAAGCATTACCATTTGCCAATTTTCTCTAAATCCAGAGCTGGCTTTGCCACTGCAGTCTTGTAGGGCCTTATAGCAGGTCGTAATGCTATCTAAATTCCTCCTCGCATCCTTAGCTTTGGGAAGCTGCCCAAATGTGATGACTGCAACAGTGAAACACGAAGAACATAGTACAGTTGTGTACACTTACCATAAATGTAGATGTTCGAGTGTATTCACTGTTGCAGTCCTGGTTAACCCTCCCTTCAGCCCCTGACTTCTTTTGGCTATATCTCTCTTCTCCTCTACTGTACTTAAAAGCTTTTTGGTGTAATTGCTTTTTTGTTGGAGGTATAACCTTGTATATTTATATTTATTTGCTTCCCATTAAGGGGGGGGCACCTGACATCTGGAGCAAGAAAAACTGATGTAATGGAGTTGGCTGCATGCTTTATACCCCTGACTACCTGATGTCACAGAAGATGAGACAACAACCGACGCAGGACCCAAGACTTTGATGATCAGGCCAACTGAGGGCTACTGCAAGCAGAGAACCCAAATGTGATGACTGCAACAGTGAATACACTTGAACATCTAATTTTATGGTGAGTACACACAACTGTACTTTACATCTCTTATGGTTGTCATCTTTCATTTCTTCTCCAGCATAGCATTGTTGCAAGATATCCCCTTGAGTATCTGGTGTACCTTCATGACATATGCACAGTAATGTATTTCTGTTTAGAGTCATTTGAAGATATCTTCTGAGTCTTTGTTTGTCATGCAGAAACACATTTTGTTGTGGAACGGCACATGGTTTCATTTGAGGCTATGTCTTCCTCTTTGCTAAAATGCTGTTAAATGCTATGCTAGCAGTGTTAAGGCAGTTGCTGGTTTGGTCCATAATCTTGTATGTGACTGTATTGCCTTTTTTTCAGACTGCACAGAGTTCACCCTTGCTATGATCTTATTCACAATCTGATGTGGGACTTCAGAGATTATTCGAAGCCTGATGACTGTGGTAGGTCCTGATGACCATGGTAGGTCCTTGTTTAGAGGTCTGATGCAGGGCCTTCTGAGACAGTCAACTTGCTAGGACCTTGGTTTGTGATCTGATGCAGGGTCTTCGTTGGAACCTGTATTTAGGTAGAGGGTCTGCTCCAGGGTCTTCTGAGTTAATCACTTTGTTAGGACCTAGGTTTGAGGTATAATGCAGGATTTTTTGAGCCGATCACTTTGCTCAGTATCTATGTCTAGGGCTCTGGAGTCAGGCCTAGGGGTATGCATTATTCTGACCTTGAGCATAGTCCGTCCACCTCTGAAGTTTGTTTGAGGACCATTCATCACTTAGCAGACCAGCATCACAGTTTCAGACCTTGGCTTTCGATTTTATTCATCCGAAGTATCTGATGAGACTTCATTGATAGTTGTTAGGCATTGCTGTAATTTATGAGCCAATATACTCCACTTATATGTCCACGTGTTTCACTTCTACAGCGCAGCTACTTTCTGTTCTGTATCAGTGCTGCTCAGAGCAGTCTATTTTGTAGTTCGACACACTTTTTTTTAAGAGGAGGTCAAAATAAAAAGTGGGAGGATTTTACATTTTGTGAGGCAAAAATCATCCCTTGCCTAAAAGTCACTTGAATCCTTTCCTATTCCTCGTCATGCTTTGGGGTTGTATAGGTTTTCTTTCAGATGGGAGACTAGATTTTGTACTCTTTTATACTAAAGTGTTTTGTGTGTCCGTCATGGTCTTCATCTGATTTGCTTTCTTTATCTGGAGACTCCCCTCTGCGTATCCCTAGATCTTTTGTGGAGGCATGTATGTATTTATATGCTCCTAGGGGATACTTCTCCTGTCATCTGTCAGGGCATTTCCTTAAAGCTGGTATGTAGAATAATTTCACTAATCCCATTCATGCCCCCCTGGGGAATCATCCAGCCATCTCTTCTCCATAATTTGCTAAGACATATTATAACCTATCTCTGATTTTCTTGTAAGAACTCATCCCAGCCAAGTCAGTGGTTTAGCCTCCTTTTTTGTGACATCCTTTTTGTTATGACTTTTCTTCCATTACCTTGCGCATGACCTTTATGCTCCAATCTGTGTTTTCTGGTTTTTTTTTTTAGGGAGAGATCTTCTGATTTTTGTTTAGTCTCTTGCCAGGTATATTTGCTGACTTACATGTGCACGTATACTTGCTTCAGACATTTACAACAGGATTGTACATGGAAACCCTTTCTCCTAATTAGCATTTATGGCAGCTGTTGTATGTTTTTCTTGGACTGCTCATCTCAACCGTTGAATGCTTTTTGTTCCTGCAGCCTTTGTTCCATGGTACCATAAGGACTTTCTTAGTAACTTCACTTGTTTTCCTAATATGGTACTTTCCTTTGAAAGGTCTCAAATCAGTGGTTTCTTGAGAGGCTAATAATTTCCCTCTGATCTAGGTTCTCTTTCCTCACTGTCTTGAGGTTGTAGCTGGCTGTGGTGTAATCCTCAGCCTGCATAAACTGTTACATCTTTCTTGTATGGTCTGGTCAGCAGTTACTGTTCAGTTCTTTTTGAGATGGTGCCTGGTTGTGGTTGATGTCTTTGTACCACATACATCTCTGTAGCTCTCCTTGTTTATCCATATGACATTTCTTCCTTTGAGACCTCAGAATATTTTGCCCTTTGGAAAGCTATGTCCTTTAACTATCCTGATGGGTGTTAGTTGCTTAAGAATCTCCAAGTCACTTACAAGTGTTATGCCCATGGCATTTAATTCCTAGTGGCGTTTGTCTCCATTGCAGTATCATTTCCTGTTGTCATGTATGATGCCCTCACAACTTTCATGTTCCTTTGAGGATTATAACCTTGGTCTGCTTGTTCTCTAAACTATGTGGTAGTAAGTGTTTTGCAACATCAGCCTCCCATAACTGTGGAACTGTTGCTGAAGGTTGGCAGTCACTTTCTAGATTTATAGGAAGTTCATCGTGTTTCACTGTTGCAGTCATTACTCTTGGGTTATCCTGCTGGCAGGCTACCCTCAGTTGGCCAGAATTCCAAAGTCTAGGTCCGGTGTCGGTTGCTGTCGCCTCTTCCCTGACATCAGTGCGCCAGGGGTATAAAAGATGCAGTCGACTCCATTTTCTTCAGTCTTTCTTGCCGCGCGGTGCCCGAAGCAAAAGCAGTTCGCAAGTGCCGGTCGGCCGACTCCTGAGATTTTCAAATCCGAATTTCAGAACCAAAGTCTTCATTAGAGCTAAGTACCCCGTTGGGGAAACTTTTTTCTTGCTCCAGACCGATGTCAGAAAAAGTTAACAATTGTATTTCTTGTGGGAAGCAAATACCTCATAAGGATTTTCACTCTTACTGTATTCCTTGCCTAAGCCCTGATCACAATGTTACTATCTGTCGGTTTTGTGCTAGATTTAACCAACGCACTATTAAGCGTCAGTTTGATTTTGCATTTCATTACTTTATCCGAAGGTTTAATTATATAATGCCGTCGGAACAGCCGACAACCGGAGTTTACAAAAACTGCAAGGACAAGGAAAAGGATAGGCATCCGAGATCCAAAACCGACGACGAGGCCTCTGCTAGGCCAGTCGCCGATTCAGAGTGTGGCACTTTTGCAGACCCTGGCGCTTGCTACCTCAGAGCCACAGGCAGCTTCCGACTCCCATGTGGAGCCGACTGGGCCTCTGGATACTCAAGGTATTGAACTCTCGGAAATCATTCCCTCAGATGGGTCCGGAGCCGCTGAGCAGGCATCGGCTTCTGAGGGTGTCTTCAGACCTACACAACTATATATTAAGCCATCTTCAGCTTCAAAGACAAAGACTAAAGCAGCTCTAAAGACACAGAAAAAAGTACAGCATTCTCTTACTCAGACTTCCATGCCTAAAAAACAGATGCTCAAAATGGCCGAAGACCTAATTACTTTGATCAGGGGCTCCCATCCCCCTCCTGATAAGAGGTCTAGGCAAGAGACAGAGTATGATTCTTCTGATCAGGTTTCTATTTCCTCTGATTCCTCTTCTGAACATGATTATTCCATGCTTCCCTATGAGGATTCTGATGCTGAAGAATCCATTCCTTCAGCCTCTCCTCCTGAGGATTATTCTTTTGGGAAAACCCTGCATACCATGAGGGAGCATTACCACGGGGAGAGCCAAGGTTATTCTGAATCTAAGAAAAGGCTCAGAGACTTTCTGCTACTTCCTCAGCACAGACCCCTTGCTATTCCACCTGTTCTAGACATTGTAGAAGATGTATTTTCAGAGTCTGACCTGTCCCCTGACTCTTTATCCCCTGCACCTGCTAAGCCAGACAGATACTACAGGGTCCCGGATTCTCATAAATTCCTATATAAAAACCCCACTGCTGACCCAGAAACTATATCTCAGGGTCCCAAAGGGGTTAAAGCTTCCACTGCAAAAAACCCTGTCTCCTCTGATAGGGATTCTAGGGCTCTAGACAAATGGGGGAAAAAAGTCTATACTTCTGCTACCTTGGCTGTAAGGGCTTTAAATTGTCAGTTTCATATGCTTAAATATCAGCAGTATTTAATGTCACTGCTTAAAAAGAAATTGTTGACAAATACTGAATGTTCAGAGAACAAGGAATTTCAGGATTTATTGCATGCAGCTGAACAAGTGGGAAAGCATACTTTGCAATGTGGTTATGATTCACTGGAGGCCTCTTGCAGGGCCGCTGTTACAGGTTCTGTTATTAAAAGGCATGCTTGGTTAAAGGACCAGAATCTGCCTGATCACATTTAAAGCAAAATTATTAGATGCACCATTACAGCATGATACTTTGTTTGGTACTAAAGCAGAAGAGGTGTTGAAATAAATGGAGGATAAAGCAAAATCCATGCAGACAGTCAAGGATTTCTTACAGGTACAGCCACCCAGGTTTAGCAGGAACTGGCCTTCTAAAAATTGGTCCTTTCCAGTGTCAGACAGACCACAAAGAGGCAGATACAGGCGTCCCAGAGGCAGATCTCAGCCCCAAGGCTCATACAGGCCTAAACAATGGGGTGCTCCTACCTCCAAAAGCGGAGAAGACAAATCACAACCTTACAGGAAACAGTCCCAATGACTTTCCTCTACCAGATCCAAGCACTTTTCTTTTGGCAGTCCCCTTGGGGGGGAAACTAGCACTTTTTTCATCAAATTGGCAAATGGTTACCCAAGACAAATGGGTCCTGAACATAGTGTCCCAAGGCTACAGGTTCCATTTTCACACTCTACCAAGGTCAAAAGGTATGCCAGACCTGCCACACAGTCAATGGGCAGAGGCACAAAAACAAATTACAGCCCTCATGGACATGAGGGCCATTCAGCAAGTACCACAACAAGAGCAGGGGGCAAGGATTTTACACCAGACATTTCCTAGTACCCAGAAAGGACAAAACCTGGAGACCAATACTGGACCTGTCTATACTAAATACGTTTCTGGAAGTTCCAAAATTCAAGATGTTGACTCTACAGCAGCTACTGCCCATGCTGGGCAAGAAGGCTTGGCTCGTAACTTTGGACCTAAAAGAGGCATACCTGCATGTCCCAATCAGACAATCTTGCAGAAGATACCTCCGATTCATAGCTGGCTCAATGCATTACCAATTCTCTGCACTGCCCTTTGGCTTATCTACTGCGCCAGGGTCTTCACAAAATGCCTGGCACCAGTAATTGCATTTTGCAGACAAAGAGGTATTCAAATATATCCCTACTTGGACGACTGCCTAATTCAAGCAGAGAACAAAGACATTCTTCTAAAGCATCTGGCATTTGTAAAAAAGATTACTAATTGGCCTAGGGAACACAGTAAACGAAAAGAAATCAAAACTAGTGCCCTCTCAAGAAATAATATTCCTGGGTGCAAGCTTAAATACAACTGCCCAGATGGCTTATCTCACGCCAGACAAACAAAAGCAACTGACTTCTTACTTAAGAAATTGGCAACAAAAACCCACTTATCTGCAAGGAAAATCCTGCAGGCCTTGGGTTTCATGGCATCCTGCATTCTACTAACTCCATATGCCAGACTGCATATGAGGAAACTACAATGGTATCTAAAAAGTGTTTGGACTCAGCATTGCCACAGCCTGGAGACAGAAATTGCACTCATTCCCTGCCTGCAACACGAGTTTCGATGGTGGGCAGAAGCCTGTCACCACAACAAGGGTCTGCCATTCAGTTTACCCACAGCCAGTTAGACAGTGACATCGGATGCATCAGGTTATGCCTGGGGGGCCCATATGGCAGGAAAATGTTTTCAGGGCACATGGCCTGCAAACCAGATGCATCTTCACATCAATCAAAAAGAGATGCTAGCTGTTCAAAATGCCCTGACAGCTTTCAAGGACCTGCTTCATCCAGGACAGCTACTGATAAAGACAGACAATCCTACGGTCATGTGGTACGTAAACAAGCAGGGAGGTACACATTCCTACCCCCTCTGCAGACAAACAGTGGCCTTATGGGACACAGCATTGGCTTTTCAAGTTCACCTGCAAGCACAATTCCTGCCAGGAAAAACAAATACGAACTAAGCAGAAACCTCATGGATCCCCACGAATGGAAACTGGATCCACAAGTCTTCAGCATGATAATAAGGAAATGGGGATGCCCAGGCATAGATCTATTTGCCTCCCCTCACAACTACCAATTGCAGAGATTTTGCACAAGGATTTATCACTAGCAAGCGTGGACAGTGGACGCCCTATCCTTCAGCTGGAAAAATCTAACAGTGTATGCCTTTCCACCACTGCCTCTCCTTCCCAGGGTACTCCTAAAGGTCAGACAAGAGAAGCCAAAAATGATACTGATTGCACCAGGCTGGCCATGCCAGCACTGGTACCCAATCCTAAAAAGCTTGTCTCAAGGTCCAGCATGAATATTGCCTCAAATTTCTCACTTGCTGACCCAACAAAACAATCCGATCCTGCACAGCCAACTCAGGACCTTAAATCTGGCAGCATGGCGGATAATGTAGCCATTCAGAACACTCCTCTTTCAAAAGCTGTTACGGATGTTATCTTGGAGGCCAGGAGGCCCAGTACCAGAAAATCTTATGCAGAAAAATGGAAGAGATTCTGTGCTTGGAACCAGGAACACAGCATTGACACATGTGTACCAAATATCCCTCAGATTTTACAATACCTAACTGTGATGCTGAACAAAGGACTTTCTTTCTCATCAGTTAAGATTCATGCCTCTGCCATTTCAACCCATTACAATACGCAACCACCTATCTTTTCTCATCCTTTAATAAGGCAGTACCTCAGAGGGGCCAAAAACATTAGGCCTCCAAGGAGAGCACCAGTTCCAGCCTGGGACCTCAGTTATGTTTTGGAAAAACTCACACTGCCTCTTTTCGAACCAGCATCAACAGCAGATATAAAATTCTTATCCTGGAAAACAGCTCTGCTCCTAGCAATAACCTCTGCAAGGCGAGTCTCGGAGTTACAAGCACTCATGGCTGTGGAACCTTTTATCATTTTTCATCCAGACAGGGTTTCTCTGAGAACAAACCCTACATTTATGCCTAAGGTGGTGTCCAGTGTGGCCCTCAACCAAACCATTCACTTGCCTACCTTTTATCCAAATCCACAGAACAAGGGTGAGAAAATTCTGCATTCTTTGGACATACACAGACAGTTACGCTTCTACTTGGACAGAACTAAAGCTTTCAGAAAGACTGTGCAACTTTTAGTGTCATATGCTGCAGGATCACAAGGAAAGGCCATCTCAAAACAGACTATTTCTAAATGGATAGGCCATTGCATCCGTTTCTGCTATTTTCAACATGGCAAATCAGTGCCTAAGGGCATTAGACTTCATTCCACCAGAGCAGCAGCCACTTCAGCAGCCTTCCTCAGAGGAGTACCAACCAAAGATATCTTAGAGGCTGCAACTTGGAGTTCAGTGCACACTTTTACAAAGCACTACCACTTACCTCTTTACTCTAAGTCCAGAGCAGGCTTTGCCACTGCAGTTCTGCAGGGCCTCATAGCCTCTCCTAATTCTATTTAGCCCAGCCACCCATCCTCAGCTTTGGGATTCAACCCAAGAGTAATGACTGCAACAGTGAAACACGATGAACATAGTACAGTTGTGTACCTACCATAAATGTAGATGTTCAAGTCTATTCACTGTTGCAGTCCAGGTTACCCGCCCACCATCCCCCTTTTCTTTGCTGGGACTTATCTGCACTTCTCTATCCTATACAACCTATTTGGTGTATTTGCTTGTAGATAAAGGAAATGTTATTTTTGTGCATGCATTTTTATTGGCATATTTTTCAGCCTACCAATTTTGGTGGCACCTGACATCTGGGGCAAGAAAAACTGAAGAAAATGGCATCGGCTGCATCTTTTATACCCCTGACGCACTGACGTCAGGGAAGAGGCGACAGCAACCGACGCTGGACCTAGACTTTGGAATTCTGGCCGACTGAGGGTAGCCTGCCAGCAGGATAACCCAAGAGTAATGACTGCAACAGTGAATACACTCGAACATCTACATTTATGGTAGGTACACAACTGTACTTTCACAGGTGTGTACTAGGCTAACAACCACTGCATTTTTTTAAGCCTCCCCATGCATCCCATATCTCTGACAAATTTTGGTACCCTTGGTAGTATAAGCAGGGGTTTGGAAGATTACATGATGTTGCATTTAGGATAGAACATTGCATAGCCTTAGCTCATATACCTTTTATTGCCGTATGTCAGTATATGCCTTTGACTTTTGTGAAACGTATGGCCATGGTCACTAGTTGGGCATTGTCTGCACATTAGATTATTCCACTTTCAGGTTGTATCTTGTGAGTTTTCTGTCCAGGACTTTGCCCTTTTCAGGGTGAGCATTTAACTTTAGGAGTCTGTCCTCCATGTGAAGGATATGAAACTACCAACATCCGATATTAAAGTTAAGAAACAAATGGATCTGCACTGGTTGTTTCATGCCCTTCACCATTCCCACTATGCTTTCCCCATTCTTTGGGTCTAGGGGAGGCTGTTGCATTATTTTCTTTTGTCTGCTTTCATTTTTCTCCTTTTCTGTTGCTTTATCCTCATAGGTTTCAGAGAACTGGAGATGGATCCTTAGGCACTATATTGTAGATAAAGGGGTGGGACTGTAGTGGCCTTGGAAAGTTTTATGAACTGGGCTGACAGGAGAAGAATATGAAACTGCCAGCACAGAGCTATCATTACAGAAGTACATAAATTTCATATATCCATGATGAGGCACAAAGAGGCAGGATTTGTAAGTTGGCTGTGATGGCCTTCATTTCTGAAAAGCATGCCATTAGTGTTACTACAACAAAATAGATAGTAGTAGCAGCACTGCCACAGGCTCTGTTATACATAGGCATGGTTGTCTTAGGGTCAAGTCACTGCCGGGTGTTATTAAGGAGCAGCTGGTAGACCTCCCTTTGGACAAAAACAGTATTACGCAAAAAAAAAACCAAGTTATTTTACTGTCAGTTTGCCGCATACGTAGGAACTACCTCACAAGCAGTGGTCCTCTTACTTTTACAGAAGACAATCCAAGACTGACCATTTTAACTAAGTGGGCCTTTGAAGAAGTCAGGCTTAGAGAGGCAGAAGAGACAGTTAAAGGCTGCAAGGAAGAGAGTTCCTATCTCAAGGGTTTACAGTGCTGATTATGTATGCACATATTCCATTCCCCCACCCCTATGCATATCCAAAATTGGAGGATCTCCTGTTTTAAAGAAAATTGTCTTATCTTAGAAGTGTATGGAAAATGGGTAAAGACTGCATCTTCAGGCTGCAAAATATAATTCGGATATAAATCTCTTCCTTGGAATGCCTTCTTACCTACCACCTGCTCCAGATCAGATGGAGCTGGCAAAACCCATCTTTACTTAACTGTTGCAGTATGGAGTTTTAGAGGGGTCCCATAAGAGAAACAAAGGAAAAAATTATTCTGGGCTCATCCCAGTACAAACAAGGGCACTCCTTGGAGACCAGTATTAGACCTATCACGGTGCAGCAAATTTCTGAAGGTGACCAAGCCCAGAATGCTGACCCTACATATGCTCATAAGTAGATGTTCATCGTGTTACACTGCTGCAGTCGTTACACTTGGGGTTATCCTGCCATCAGGCGGTCCCTCAGTCGGCCAGAGTTCCAAAGTCTTGGTCCGGCGTCGGTTGCTGTCGCTTCTTCCCTGACATCAGTGCACCAGGGGTATATAAGATGCAGCCGACGCCATTTTCTTCAGTCTTTCTTGCCGCGCAGTGCCCGAAGCAAAATCAGTTCGCAAGTGCCGGTCGGCCGACTCCTGAGATTTTCATTCCGAATCCAGAACCGAAGTCTTCTACAAAGCTAAGTACCCCATTGGGGAAACTTTTTCTTGCCTCAGACCGATGTCAGAAAAGTTAATAATTGTATTTCTTGTGGGAAGCAAATACCTCATAAGGATTTCCATTCTTATTGTATCCCATGCCTAGGCCCAGACCACGATGTCACAGGTTGTCGGTTTTGTGCTAGGTTTAACAAGCGCACTATTAAACGTCGGTTTGATTTTGCCCGACATTATTTTGGCAGAAAATTCAATTACACCATGCCATCGGAACTAACGACGACCGGGATACACAAAAAGCGCAAAGACAAGGACAGGCATCCGAGGCCCAAAACTGATGATGAAGCCTCTTCTAGGCCAGTCGCCACTTCTCCGGTTTTCAGCGAGGTGCCTCCACAGCCCCTGATGACTGCTTCTTTGGAACCACAAGCCGCCTCTGACTCCCACGTGGAGATGGCTGGGCCTTCGGATACACCAGATTTATGGCCTACCGAGACTAACCCTTCAGAGGGATCTGGAGTAGCTGAACAACCCGCAGCTTCAGAGGGTGTTTTCAGACCTACACAGTTAACCATTAAATCTTCTGCTAAATCTAAAACCCCTTTAAAAACAAAGAAACAACTTCAACATTCACCAGGACAGGCCTCCATGCCTAAGAAACAGATGCTCAAAATGGCTGAAGACATAATTACTCTGATCAGGGGGTCCCACCCTCCTCCTGATAAAAGGCCTAGACAGGATGCAGACTATGACTCATCTGACCAGGTGTCCATCTCTTCAGATTCATCCTCAGACCAAGGATACTCTTTACCCCTTTATGAGGATTCTGATGCTGAGGAATCAATTCCTTCAGCCTCTCCACAAGAGGACTACTCTTTTGGGGAAACCTTACATACCATGAGGGAGCATTTCCATTGGGAGGGCCAGGATTATTCAGAATCCAAGAATAGGCTCAGAGATTTTCTTTTATTACCTCAGCACAGACCCCTTGCTATTCCGCCAGTGTTAGATATTGTGGATGAATCCAGTTTAAATCCTGATTCTTTACCTCCTGCTCCAGTTAAGCCAGACAGATACTACAGAGTCCATGACTCTCACAAATTTCTTTATAAAAGCCCTGTTGCCTGACCCTGAAACTATTTCCCAGGGTCCCAAAGGGGTAAAGGCCTCTGCAGCAAAAAAATCCAGTCCCCTCTGACAGAGATTTCCAGAGCATTAAACAGATGGGGGAAGAAAGTATATACATCTGCTACTTTAGCAATGAGGGCCTTAAATTGCCAGTTTCACATGCTTAAATATCAGCAATATTTGATGTCTCAGTTGAAACAAAAAATGCTTCCAAATTCAGATCTTCCTAACTATAAGGAAATGCAGGATTTATTGCATGCAGTTGAACAAGTGGGAAAACATACTTTGCAATGTGGTTTTGATTCATTAGAGGCCTCCTGTAGAGCAGCAGTTACAGGGTCTGTCATTAGAAGACATGCTTGGTTAAAAGAGCAGACTTTACCATATCATGTTAAAGCAAAATTATTGGATGCACCTTTGCAGCAGGATGTTTTATTTGGAGTTAAGGCAGAAGAGGCATTAAAGAAAATGGAGGATAAGGCAAAATCTATGCAAACAGTGAAGGATTGGTCCTTTTCAGTTTCAGACAGACCTCAAAGGGGCATATACAGACATCCAAGAGGCAGAGGTCAACCACAAGGTTCTTACAGGCTTCGACAATGGGGTGCTTCAACTCAGAAAGAAGGAGAAGACAGGCCTCAACCTTATAAAAAACAGTCCCAATGACTTCCCACTACAGCTGCCAAACATTTCTCTCTTGGCAGCCCCCTTGGGGGAAAACTGGCACTTTTCTGTCACAATTGGCATATAATCACCAAAGACAAATGGGTTCTCAATATTGTATCTCAAGGTTACAGGTTCCACTTTCACACTCTGCCAAGGTTAAAAAGGAATGCCAAATCTGCCACCAAATCAATGGGCAGAGGCTCAAAGACAAATTACAGCACTCATGAACATGAGAGCTATTCAAAAGGTACCAACACAGGAGCAAGAAAAACTGAAGAAAATGGCGTCAGCTGCATCTTGTATACCCCTGGCGCACTGACGTCAGGGAAGAAGCGACAGCAGCCGACACCGGACCAAGACTTGGGAACTCTGGCCGACTGAGGGACCGCCTGACGGCAGGATAACCCCAAGTGTAATGACTGCAGCAGTGCATACACTCAAACATCTACATTTATGGTAGGTACAAAACTGTACTTTAGTAGGCATGTAGTCCAGGAAAAAAATTAGAATCCTACCCCAAATTCCATATTCCGTCAAAGCACTCCCTGGTTAAGTGACTTGCCCAAGATCACAGAGTATGCAAATGAAGGCAGATGGATTTAAACCTTGTACCCAGGAAGTAGTTCATTAACAGCTCATAGCCTTAGTCCTCTATGCTAACTAACCAGTCACTTCTCCCTTGTTTTTCTCAGAGGAACTGTTGGTCATCCTGGACCTTAGCAATGCATACTTTCATATTCCTATCAGCAAACAACTCGGGAAATTGCTGAGATTCAGTGCAGGGAAAGAACAATTTCAGTTCACCTCCTTACTTGTTGGCCTTTCCACTAAACACACAGTATTCACCAAATGCTTGGGTTAATTGTTCACCCACCATATGGCCCAAGGATCCCTTATTTTTCCTTACCTGGACAACTGCTCGACTCAGGCAGGCACTGAAATACTATTTACCCTGCTGAATAATCTGACATTTTTGTTCTTATCTGACAACTACCAAATTATCTATGTTCATTTACTTCTCGACATAACTAATCTGTATTTCCTTCACTGTCTTATCTCTTACAATCAGTACCTTAAATTACTAACCTCTCTTGTATCCAAGTGCTTAAATGAACAGATTGCTATTCTTCTTCCTGAATACAATATTGTCATTAAAATACTGTATATGTAATACCAACACCTTACCTAACGGTATAAAATATTATACTTTGTTTATTTCTAATTACTAAAAATTGTAAACATTTTTTTATCACAGTTTTATTATTGTAATAGTATGCCTTTGTAATAATCTTTGTACTGTAACTGGAGCTTTTCTCCCTGGGCCTCCACTGAAAATGGGTTTCTGACCCAGTGGACTTTCCTAGTCAACAAATGTCAATAAATAATAATAATAATTTAATACACTTCAGCTTTCCTGGGATTCTCCAGGAACCCACCAGAATCAAACCTGGTACCAGAAACATCAAAGGTCTTATTGAAGTTCTTCCTGGATACACAACTGTCCAAGCTGTTCTTGCTGCATGAAAAAGCAAGGCACGTGGGGAAATTCTTTGCTGATGCTCCATGTCAGCTTCCATCCTGGTGGTATACCTAGCCAGGTTGCAGTTGAGGAAAATCCAGTGTTACCTAAGGAATCTATGGAAACACCATCACACATTCTGATTATCAGGCAAATGTTCCCATGGTAGTCTTGGAGAACAACCAGAAAAGGCCATTTCTAGCATGCAAGAGGTACTCGGAACCCCATCATGGATTCTTTGGACCTGGAATGGAGGTTCACAGTAACAGCCTCAGATGCCCATGCAAAATAGTGTGGCAGATGTCTTTATCGTCCCATGTACAGGGAGTCTCTTTATGCCTTTCCTTTCTTGCCACTGCTTTCTTGGATCATTTAGAAAAACAAGGAAAAAGGTGACCAATCTGATATTGGTAGCCCCTTATGGGCAAGCCAGCCATGATTTTCGTAATGCCAGTCTGTAGTGGTCCACAGTGCTTCTCCCACAGCCTTATTACCCTCTTGGTTAATACACCACAGTTAAACATCTACAGTTAGATTTTGTATGGAAAAGCAGACTTACCCAGGATAGGTTGGATACCAATATGTGTTTTTATTTTAAGGTTCCCCCCTGATGTTAATCTCTGTCAGATGGAAAGCGGTGTTAAGGTGGAAGCAGCTAATACCCTTGCTTTATAGTAATAGAGGAGAACTGTGTGAAAGAGTTTGTTATTGTGGTTCTGTGTGTCAGCTAAAGAATGTAGTAGGAGCATGTGTCTGCAATGCTGGTTTCCTTCTGTCATGAAATCAAAAGATCTGATGTCAGTTTTCATTCTATTGTAACAACCAATAAAACGATTAGGGAACAAATGAAAGCCGCAAATGCAAACCCAGAGTAAATACTAAACATAAAGCATGAACGACTACCATGGTAGTAAGAATAAAAACTTTAAAGCATCCATAAAACAATAAAAATAAGGAACTTACATTTATGTTGCTGGAGTCTTAGTTCATAAGCAATAACTTTCATATGTGTTTCATTATGTTCAGTATTAATTTTCATTCTATCCTCAACTGTTGGTTCAGATATGATCTTGGGATCCGACTTGGTCGTTACTTTAGTTCGTGGCCACCAAAAAGCTCTTGAGCTCCTCCCTCACCCATAGTGCACCAACTACTAACATACCTCCAGACTCAATTGCCACTTCGCAAATAAGACATTGTCTCCATTTCAGCTGTCAAGTTGTTTAGAGATAAATTTCTTTGAATTTATTTCATAAGTCTTAATATTTTTCAGATATTTCCTCCCTTTTTCTACAAAACTAGTTGTAATTCTTGTTAACATAGTTGGCATTTATATTTTCCTTTTTATATAATTTACATGTTTTGTGTAATCTTAGTACCATTGTTGATATCCCCATGTCTCTTTTATAAGCAAAAAAAACTGCTTCTTTTTTTCTGTGTAATTTCTTACAGTTCATCAGAAGGTCAAAAAAGGTCCTTCAGTGTTCAAAAAAATGTGAAAAATGTGGGCACAAGCTGCTTTTATCAGATATGCATTCCCTATGTGTATCCTGGATAATTTCAGTGCTGGGTTCAACTCCTCCTCCTTCAGTTCAGAGCACCTTGGATCCGAATCCTTTACTTAGGACTAGGTACTCTCCTACTGTAGACTCTGTACTGTCTAGAGTTTCATCTCCATTTCTAGAACTCCGATATTCAAAATCCCCATCTTAGGTATCCTCTCAGTCTTCCAGAAGTCTAACCAAAGTCAATGTGAACAGGATGATGAGATATATCTCACGGCACAGATTCAGATGGGAGTTATCCCAGCTTCTTCTCCTTCAGATCAGGAAATCCATTCTTGTGTCACTTCACCAATAACTCCTCTGATCTGACCCATCGTTTTAGAGGCCTTTGATCCGAGTTTTCCGGGTCTGTCTGGCTCAGATCTGAACTTGGTCTTATCTTCGGATCTGTGGATATCTCTGAATGCACTGGCTCCAAATTCCTCAGAGCCGGATGACTCTTCAAGGTGAAGCGGTCCTGTCAGGTTTGAGGTGTTGGAGTTGACTCCGAAGTTTTCAGAGCTATCTCTACCCCTCAGAGTTTCGGCACTGGACATCTCGACTACAACTTCTGCCTCTGGTAGATTGCTTTTGGGGCAGAGTGAGTCAATGTGCCAGATGCCAGGCTTCTTGGCTCCATTGTCTTCTTTCTCCCCAGATCATTCTGCTTTTCAAGTGGTAAACAGTGTTTTGTCTGCTGTGGCAGAATTAATGTATCCTAACCCCCCCAGATATTCCTTCCAGATTTCATATGTCACTGTGCCTTGGGCCACATCATTGTATGGAACAGGGACAGCCAGCCCAAAGTCTTCAGACCACCCAGCAATGTTTCACTGTCACTTCCGATACTTCACTGGAGCATTCCACCGAGGAAGTCCCTAGGAAGAGGAAGTGCAAAAGGAGGCACTTGGACTGCCTTCAGGAGTCAGTCACCAAGGATACTGATTTTGATGAAAGGTGGGGTCCCCACAATCACCTCCTGAAGGCGTCTCATTTGGAGACATTCTTGAGATTGTTAAACAGAGAGGTGGTTGGTCCTGTGATAATCCTTCCCCAGAGGAGTCACTATTCCTGGAAGCCTTTGGAGCTTGGCCCATCTACCTCTTGGATTACTCCGCCCACTGATGAGCTCATTGACTTGATCTCTAGGTGGGGGTGGAAGGAACCTGACTGAGTTGAGCCAGTCCTCAAGAGACCAGATCGGATTCTGGCTCCACCAGCAGGTAAAGAATTCTGAAGTAAGGGGGTGCCCATAGAAGACATGGTTGTGGCAGCAGCCACCAAGAAGGAACTTGCTGAGCAGAGTTCCTCTGTTCATCCCCCTAACAGGGCATCTAGGGGATTGGACAGTTTTGGGAAGCATATGTAGGCTTCAGTGACCTTTGCCCTTCAGTTGCTGATCTGTTTGGCAGACTTTACGAGACTACAAAGGGACATGATCAAAAAACTTTCAAAATCCCTTGTAGGGACCACTGCTGCTGAGTCTCAATCGTCTGTGACTTCACAGTTGGCTACCCTTCAGTCTATTTCAAATGCATCTATGAGGCTTATCTTTTGCATGCAGCTGAAGGTGCCTCAAGAGTGGGGAGTTCAGGCATTTCCATCAGGAGGCATGCTTGGATGCTCTTGTGTGATTTTGCAGAGCTCTTCACGTCTTCATTTCTCAATGCACCTTTTGATAGCAGTTTGTTGTTTGCCCAAAAGTAAAGGAAACACAATCCAGGTGTGAAAAAGATGGAAAGACCCTTTCTGCAGTGGGCATACATTTTTCAACCCCTCCCCCCAAAAAAAAAGATCCTTTTCTAGGAATCAATGAGGTGGTCGAAATATGTGGTTCAGGAAGTCCTAGGGTCCTTTCCAAGATCCATGTGGAGATAGTTCCCCCAGGAGCAGAGGGAAACTCACATGGAAGACGATGCCCAGGGAAGCCCCCAGAACCAGTGGTCCAGGGATTCTTTCTCTGATGGACTCTGTCAGCACTCCTGAAAGGAGGCCTGATTTTTTCCCCCTCTGAAGGCAATTGGGAGTTGGCTATCCCTGCACCAGAGAGCCTGGCTAGAGATAACAAAAGATACATGGGTACAGAGGATTATTTCCAGAGGTTATATGATTCCCTTTTCCCTACCACCTCCACATGTATGCAAAATTCCTGATGTTCCACCCAGTCAGAAGAAAGCAGCAGCACTAGAAATACAAAAGCTGCTAGAAAAAAAGAGTCATCCAAGAGGTCCCACCAGACCAGACAGAATGCAGAACTTACTCAAAATTCTTTTTAGTGCCAACAAAAACAGGGGAATGGAGACCAGTTTTGGATCTGAGCGACTTGAACAAGTCAGTTCAGCACACAGAGTTTCTGATGGTCATGGTTCAGTCCATTCTGCCCTTTTTGGGCAAGGATGGCTGGATGTGCAGAATAGACCTTCAGGATGCGTTCTACCACAAAAATGAACAAACTCCAGAAGGTATTTATGCTTCTGGCTGGGAGCTAGTCATTATCAGTTCAGAGCACTGCCCTTTGGCCTCACCACAGCCCCCAGGGTGTTAACCAAGTGCATGGCAGTGGTAGCAGCTCACTTGAGACTGCAGGGATTCCGAGTGTTTCCATACTTAGACAACTGGCTCATTACCGCCCTGACCAGGCAACCACTAATAAGAGCAAGAGATTACATACTCCAGACTTGTTCTCATCTGGGGATATCCATAAATTACAACAAATCTCAGTTACAGCTGACTCAAACATTGAAATTTTATAGTTTGATGTTCAACACACATCAGTGACAGCTTCCCTTCTTCTAGCATGAGTGCAAACTGTCAGATTCCAGGTCAGAAAAATAATTCACAATACCAAAATTTTATCCCGGTTGATTCTTCGAGCTTGGGGGTCAGTGCCAGCTGCCATAATTTTAGTTCCCCTAGCAAGATTTCATATGAGCATTCTTCAGTGAATGCTCGCAACACAGTGGTTGACTCTTAATCATCAAATGTCAGCCGAAATAAGAATCACTCAGGCATGCAAGAAATACTTTTGTGGTGAATTCGATCAGATCAGGTTCTACAAGGCCGTCCTTTCATTCTCCCTCAACCCAAGGTCATAGTGACCATGGACGCATCCCTGATTGCGTAGGGGGAGGCACTTCTTGGGGGAAGACAGTCCAAGGCACTTGGTCCCCCAAAGAGGCCAACACACATATCAATGTCCTGGAAATGAGAGCAGGCCTTTCAAGACTCTCTCCCTTTCAGTACAATTACGATTCAAACCGACAATATGTCAGTAGTTTGGTACATCAACAAACAAGGAGGAACTAGGTTTTACCCCTTGTGTAGAGAAGCTCTGAGAGTGTGGCAATGGGGCGATGTCATCCAACCACTTTTTGATACCAAAGCACATTTTTGGAGAAGTCTAACATGATAGACAAATTGAGCAGGTCCATTTTACTACCTTAACTGTGGTCTCTTAACATGAATATGACAGAAATTTTCTGTCGATAGGGTCTTCCTTGCTGCAATCTTTTTGCTGCTGCCCTAAACAACAAGTGTAGTAACTTCTTTGCCCTGATTCTCTCCTCCAGGTGAACCACTGAGGGATACTCTACTCCATGATTGGGCCCCCAGTCTCCTGTATGCTTATCCTCCACCTCCCTTGATCCACAAATTTCTGCAGAAAGCTTTCAGGTTAAAGAGCAGAGTCATACTCCTTGCACCTTACTGGCCTCGACAGATTTGGTTCCCCTTCCTTTGGCCTCACCTATGTTACCCACCTTGGATTCTGGATCCAATTCCAGATCTCCTGTCTCACGTGACACGCATAATTAATGCAGATATCATAAACATCAAGCTAACAGCATGGCTTCTCCAATTCCTTTAATGGCCAGATGACTGATGCTCTCTTCTCCTCTCCGTCACATATTTTATCTTCCTGTAAGGCTTCTACAAGAAAACTTTATAGAAGTAAATGTAAAAGACTTGTTTTTTGAGCACAGCAGAAACACACTGACCTCTTCTCAGTGCATGTACAAAGTGTTCTTAAATTTTTTGCAGCAGTCTTTAATAAGGGAACTAGCTCCTCAACAGTTAGGGTTCAGTTAGCAGCAATCTCTAATGTTCAAATTGGATTTAAGAATTTTTCCTTGGTTTCAGCAACCTTTGTAAAGCCTTTTTGTGAGGCACCCTCCCTGCTGAGATCTCCATATAAAGATCCTACTCCACACTGGGATTTAAATCTGGTGCTGCAGGCCTTAATTAATTCTCCCTTTGAACCAGCAGCTAAATGTGATCTTAAACTCCTGACTTGAAAGACAATCTTTTTAGTGGCCATCATCTCCGCTAGAAGAATTTCAGAACTTCAGGCATTATTCTGTAAACCTCCCTACTTGATTTTTCATAAGGATAGAGTAACATTACAGGTCCTTACATTCACTGCTGCAATATTCTTAACTATATGGGACTCACTGCCGTAGAAGCCGAATCTCTGGCCAGTCTTCCAAGTACTTCTGAATTAAAAAGGTATGTCGAACATCACCATGCATATGGTCTAAAAGTGACGTTTAGGCTTACCAAAAATAGATCTTTTTGCCGCCAGTCTGAACGTATCTTTTACACTGTCAGTCTGTTTACTTGCGTACATTGTCTGCCAGTTAAACACATTTGCATTCTCCAGGGACTTCCGCCTATTTGCGATGTCCTTGTATTCCTATGTTGCAGTATTCTTGTTGTGGGATTTTCCGCCTTAGGCGACACATACGTCGTTCTTGTACAAAAGCTTCAGCTTGGTTGTTGCAGTTGACGTAGGGCCATAAACCAGGGTCCTTTAAATGTGACGTCTGCACACACAGACCTCAGAACTTTTCAGCCTCAGACGACCGACACATCGTGTGCTTCGCTCCTTCAATGCAAATGTCTAAAAACCTAAGTACCCAGTTGGGCTTTTTTCTTCTAATTATCTTGCTAAAGCTTGGTTTGTTGTAGCTAGCCATAGCCTATGTCAGCAAAAAAGGGTAAATGTCAATGCGGCACCAGATTCCCCATAAAGACTCGTACGACCGCTGAGTTTTTTGCTTAGGCTGGGAGCACAACCACAATGCCTGCTCCAATCGCCAATCATTTGTAACTAAGACCCTGCGCAGCCGTCTGGCAGCTCGTAATCTGTACTTGGAGAACCAACGGCTTAAACAATTAGCCCTTAGGATGGATCCCGCCTTGGAGGCCCCGACAGAACCTCCACATAAGAAGGCCAAGATTCCTAGGCCCTCTACCTCTGCCGCTCTGCTACCAGATGCCTCACCATCTTCCGATTTAGGAGTTGAGGGGCGCTCAGAAGACCCATCAACTTCAGCAGCGACTTTTGTAGAAGCCGTTTTGCAGCCGACGACCAGCACTTCCCCGGAGCCAGCCCAAACCCTGACTACCGCCAAGGTTGAGGGGGAACCAGACTTAGCAGGGCTTCCGATCGGGATCCCGCCTCCGGACGCGACTACTGTTGGATCATCATCTGACTCCAGGCCTACGCCTATGTCCAGACCATCCAAAAAGAAACAAAAAAAACAAACATTTGACCATGACCATAGAAGGCCTGCCTGACTGGCAGTCCTTCACTTCCTCCTTGATGCAGGCCTTTATGGCCCTTAGGCTTCAGTCTCATCTTCCTCTACTCTACCACTGCTAAGCCCTAGACCTGCATCTGCTTCTTCTCTCCCTCCTCCAGCCTCTCAGGACAGGGAAGAGGAGCAAGACACCTATTACTCCTCCTCTGAGGAATCCATTTCTTACACCTCCCAAATTGTTTCACCTCAGGAGTACTACTCCCCAGATGAAGAATCTATTGAGGGAGACTCTCCTCCAGAGGATATTACATTTGGAGAAACTATCACCAAAATGAAAGACTATTTCAAATGGGGCACCTCTCAAATGTCTGAAACTCAGAAGAGGTACTTTGAACTTTTACAGGCAGAATCCCCCTCACCTTCTGCTATCCCACCTGTCATTCCTGCATACTTTGATGTTTTTGCCTCTGCATCAAAGACACCAGACTCTCAGCCACCTGCCCCTAAATGCCCAGACCACTTCTACAAGGTGCCTGGTGACCTAAAATTCCTAGTCAACCCCCACCCTCCTGGCAGACTCAGCTGTGATTGCCACATATTCGGATAAACAATCCAGACTCGTTCCGTCTGCCTCACTCTTACCCACTGACAAAGACAGCAAATCTATGGATAGGATTGGTAAGAAGGTCTATACCTCTTCCACACTGGCTTTTAGAGCCATCAACTATCAGACTCATATGACCAAATATGCTTTGGACCTGGTGTCTCAAGCTGGCACCTTGCTGGCCAGTACTCCTGACTACTCCACAAAAGCTGAAGTCTCTTCTAAACTTTCTCTGGCTGCCCAAGTAGCCAGACACTCAATTAGACGCAGCTATGATGCTGCAGAAGCTTCTGCTCGCTCTGCAGCATCTGCCTGTGTTCTCAGGAAGTATTCCTGGCTAAGACTTCAACACTTACCAGAGGACTTTGTCTAAGATCTTGGATGCCCCCCTGGACCCTAATTTCCTCTTTGGAAAACAATCTGCAGATCTGTTCAAAAACCTGCAAGAAAAGAATAAGAAATTACAAGACATCAAACATTTGTTGGTGTCCCCCATCCCCAAATATTACAGGATCTACCCCAGCCAAGGCCACATTTGTCAGACGTAACCCAACCCCTACTGGATCTACTTCTTCCAGACATAGAGGAGGTACCAGAAGACAAACCACTTCCAGGCCAGCTGCCCCTCAGCCTCCCCCTAGGCAGCCCTTTCAAGGCAGAGGAGGCCCCAACAGTGCGTGACTGCCTTGCCCCCCTACCCCTCTCTGCCTGTCTCACTGCCTCCCCTTTTGGAAAACCATCACCACAGACAGATGGGTGTTGGCCATCATCCAAAAAGGATACTTCCTCTCCTGGAAAGAAAGGCCACCCCTAAGAGCCATTCCCTTTCCCCCCAGAAATCAAAGACATCTTGTGCCACAAGTCCTGACAGACCTTCTGAACTTGGGTACCATAGAACCTATCCCCTCAGGGCAGGAGGGAAAAGGCTTCTATTCTCAACTGTTCCTGGTCCCCAAAAACGACAGACCATAGAGACCTTTTCTAGACCTTTCTTTCTTAAATCTGTTCTTAAAGGTGCCCACCTTCAGAATGATGTAACTCCCAAGCCTCCTTCCCCCTCATTCCTACCAAGGCTTTCATGGCCACATTGGACCTACAAGAAGCCTACTTGGACATACCCATACTACCCCCCCGCAGAAAATGTTTACACTTCTCTGGGCTTTCCTCTCATTTCCAATTTACTGCCTTGCCCTTTGGTCTGTCCACTGCCCCCAGAGTGTTCACAAAATGCTTGGCCCCTGCCATTGCCCATTGCAGAACACAGGGAATTCAGATTTATCCCTGCCTAGACGACATCCTGATCCTGGCAGACTGCAAAGAAACCCTTTCAACCCATCTGCTATACACCATGTTCCTTCTACAAAATCTGGGGTTTACCCCCAATCTCCCAAAGTCTTCCCTGACCCCAGAGCAAGAGAAGATATTTCTGGATTGCAGAATCAGGACAGACCTAATGAAAGCCTTTCTACCCCAAGACAAGGTCAGTTCCCAGACCTCCCATTTCAAAGCCCTGCTGCAGACACATGTAATCACTGCAAGGCAATTCCTAAGGACCCTGAGCCTAATGGCAGCCACCATACCTATGCTTCCACTAGCCAGAATGCATATGCGGAAGCTACAGTGGTATCTAAAAAGCATTTGGTCCCAACACCAGCATTCCCTGGAACAAGAACTCACACTCCTGCCCTGCCTAAAGATGGAGGTCTGCTGACGGATTCAACAAGTCAGCTCAGTCCGGGCCTTCCCCTTCAGCCCACTCTTCCATCCCAGGTAATGCATACAGATGCATCAGACTCAGGATGGGGAGCCACCTTGGCATCCTACAGGGTTCAAGCAACATGGCACCCTTCATTAAAGGCCAAACACATCAGTATGAGAGAAATAACAGCAGTCCTCCTGACTCTGAAACCTTCAGTCCCCTGCTTCTACCAGGTGTTCTCCTAATAGTTACAGACAACACCACAGTTATGTGGTACCTCAACAAACAGGAGGAACAAGAGCGTACCTCCTGTGCAGACTAACATTACTGATCTGGGATCTAGCCTCTCGCCACAACTTGTCCCTGCAGGCATCCTACATCCCCTCGCAGGACAACAAACAGGCAGACCTTCTGAGCAGGACATCCTGTCCACAACAGGAATGGATGCTGTAGAGGACAGTCTTCCTAGATATAGTCCACCGGTGGGGCACTCCTCAAATAGACCTATTTGCCTCCCCCCAGAACAGACAACTTTAGACCTTTTGCACCAAGACCTACTCCCCTCTTGCCTGGAGAGTAGATGCTTTCAGCATTTCTTGGAAGGGAAAGTTTCTATATGCCTTTCCCCCCCTTCCCACTGATTCAAAAAGTCGTCCTGAAAATCAGGAGAGACAAACCAAAAATCTTGTTGGTGGCTCCCTACTGGCCAAGGCAGCACTGGTTCCCCCTAATTCACAGTCTAGCCAAGGGCAGTTACCACAACTTACCCCACAAGGTGGACCTTCTGACACAACAAAAGAGAACCCTCATCCACCCACACTTGCAGATGATGTCACTGACACTGTGGGTGATAAACTTTTAATTCCCTTCAGGCACCATTACTCAGAGGGCGTGCTTTCAGTCCTGAGGGAGGCCAGGAAACCTACTACAAGAAAGTCATACCTATCTAAATGGGAAAGATTCTCAAAGTGGTATCTGCAATGCATGGGCCCTTACCCTTGTCCAGACACCATTTTGAGAATCTTTCCCATTTAGATAGGTATGATTTTCTTGTAGTAGGTTTCCTGACCTCCCTCAGGACGTGCTTTCAGTCTTTCAATAAATGGGAAAGATTCTCAAAATGGTGTCTGGACAAGGGTAGGGACCCATGCATTGCCGACCGCCCCCCCCCCCCCAGTTCTAACATACATGTGTCAACTTGTAAAAGGCAGACTGTCATACTCTTCAGTTAAAGTTCACCTTTCCGCTATCTCCGCCTGCCTACCTCTAGAACCCCCCTTGCTAGCCAGGCTCAATGTTAAGCTTTTCTTAAAAGGGGTACTACACATAAGGCCTCCAAGAAAGCCCATTCCACCACCCTGGGACCTGAACTTCATTCTGGAAACGCTAACCCAGCACCCATTTGAACCTGCTGGGACAGCTACTTTTCAGATGTGTACATGGAAAACAATTTTGCTAGTGGCCATAACTTCAGCCAGAAGGGTGTCAGAACTACAGGCCCTAATGGCTTGGCCCCCTTACACTACTTTCCACAAGGACAGTGTAACACTAAGAACTAACCCCTCCTTCATGCCTAAGGTGGTCAACGATTTGTCATTAAACCAGTCTATTCACTTTCCCACTTTCTACCCCTCTCCCACCAATGAAGGGGAAAGGATACTTCACTCCCTGGATGCACACGCACAGTTGAGATTTTACCTGGACAAAACAAAATCCATTAGGAAATCCAGTCAACTCTTTGTTTCATACCACCCAGGGCCATGGGCAAGGCAGTCTCCAAACAAACCGTTGCCTGCTGAATCAGAAAAGCCATTGCCTCTGTTACTCTCACCATGGCAAAAAACTCCCATTAGGAGTAAAAGCTCACTCCACCAGAGTAATAGCAGCCTCCAAAGCTTTCCTCAAAGGCCTGGACACTGCTTCCATTTTGGAAGCAGCCACATGGTCCACCATACACACTTTCAACAAACACTACAAACTAAACAATGTGTCCAGAGCACGAGCAGGATTTACCGGGGCAATCCTACAGGGATTTTTAGAATCTCCCTCTCCTTCCGCCATCCTTCCTTCCAACTAAGCTGTGGTGCTCTCACACAACAAGAATACTGCAACATAGGAATAGAAGGACGTAGTATAGTTGTGTAAAATCTTACCATAACCATAGATGTCTTCTCTTCCATGTTGCAATATTCCTTCCCACCCACCAAACCCCCTTTTTTTTTCTCTTACACACTACAGCATATCCTTAGGCTCCTGGTACCCTTTCTGACTTCCATTACTGCCAGGGAGTTTCTGAAAGTTCTGGGTTTCATGGTATCCACCATTTCGATGCTTCTTCTGGCCAAACTTCATATGAGAAAATGTCAGTGGTTTCTGAATTCAGTCTGGCTTCAACATGCTCATCCTCTACAATTTGTAGTTCCTCTTCTTCCTTGCCTCAGACAGGAACATCTCTTGTAGATTCAGCAGTTGTCTCTGAATCCAGGGTTCGGTTTTCATTCCCCTCTTTCCTCTCAGGAATTGTTCACAGACACTTCAGACATGAGATGAGGGGCGACCTTTGGCTCCCTACAGGTACAGTGGTGCAGTCACCTTGTCAGCAGAAGGAGCGCATCAGAGTCAGAGATATGAGAGCTCTTCTGCTGGCTCTTCAGGCTTTTCATTCTCTCTTCTCCGGGGCCTCTCAAGGTATTCACAGACAATACTACAGTGATGTGGTATATCAACAAACAGAGAGGAACAATATCTTATTTTCTTTGCTAGTCTGCACTTCTAGTATGGGATCTTGCTGTCAAATGTCAAGTGACTCATCAAGCAGTTTGTATCCCTGCCTGTCAGAACATTGTGGCAGACACACTGAGTAGGTCCTTAACTCAGTCCCAAGAATGGATGGTTCATAGGAATATGTTTCTGGACATTATCCATCAGAAGGGTATTCATCAAGTGGATCTTTTTGCCTCCCCTCTGAACAGACAACTTCCTCTGTTTTGTGCCAGGTTCCAGGTCCTCTGGTGTGGAAGGTGGATGCCCTCTCATTCTTTTGGAAGGGGATGTTTCTTTAAGCATTCCTTCCCCTTTCTCTCATTCCGAAAGTCCTGTTCAACAAGATGCACCTAAAATCTTGAGGGTGACTCCGTTTTCGCGGTGACAGCACTCATTCCCTCTTCTGCATCTAGCCAGGGGCAATCATCACAAGCTACGTCACAGGGTGGATCTAATCATACAAGACATTGGATCTCTTATCCATCCCCACCTGTCCACACTTAAACTGACACTGTGGGTGATAGGATTTTGATTCCTCATAGACATCTTTTTTTCTGAGGACGTGCTGCAAGTACTGCAGGAGGCCAGGAAACCTACAAATAGGAAATCCTAGTCATCCAAATGGAAGAGGTTTTCTTTTTGGTGTCTCTTTCATAATCTGGACCCACTTATTGTGGATCCTCCTTTGGTTCTGTCTTATTTATGTGAGTTACTCAATGCTGGTTTGGCCTATTGTTTTGTAAGATGCACCTATCTCTGCTCGTCTGCTTTTTCTCTTCCTTGAACTGCTAGATTTGAGGTGAAACAATTTCTTAAAGGTGTCCTTAATGTTAGACCTCCCAGGAAGCCTGTTCCTCCTCCCTGGGATCTTCATTTTATTTTGGAGAAGTTGACTCAGACTCCCTTGAGCCTGCTGCTTCAGCTTCTTTGCAACATTGTTCCTGAAAGACTGTTCTGTTAGCGCTTACTGCTGCCAGATGGGTGTCTGAGTTGTAGGCCTTTATGGCTTGTCCTCCTTTTTTGATTTTTCATAAGGGCAGTGTGTCCTTGTGCGCTAACCATTGTTTGTATGCCGAAGGTGGTTAATGAGCTATCTCTTAATCTGTCTGTTAATCTGCTTACTTTTTCCCCTCTCCAGAAAATGACAGTAAGAGGGTGCTGCATACATTGGACATGCATACTTAGAGTTTATTTGGGTATGACCAAGGCTATCAGAAAATCAGATCAGTTATTTGTTTCTTTTCATCCTAGATCTTTGGGGATTGCTGTATCCAAGCAAATTATTTCTTCTTGAATTTCTAAGGTTAGTTCCTCTTGTTACAGTTTTCATGGCAAGAGCATTCCTTTTTCAATTAAGGCTCATTCTACTAGAGCTGTGGCTTCTTCTGGTGCTTTTTTCAAAGGTTTAGATACCAGTTCTGTTCTTGAAGCAGCTACCTGGACTTTTGTGCATACATTTACCAAGCACTACAAGTTGGATGGTATCTCTGTTTTGCTAGTTCAGTTCTTCATGTTTTTTAGGGGATTCTTCTGTCCCTTCCTCCTCCCTAGTTTCCTCTTGAACATTGCCACCCTCCCATATAGTTAAGAATACTGCAGCAGTGAATGTAAGGACATAGTACAGTTGTGTAAAGTATTGCCATAACTGTAGATCTCCTTGCCTTCACTGATGCAGTATTCACTCCCACCCTCCATCCCCCTAGTTGTCCTATTCATCTGTTGCAGTATTCCTGACATAAGGGAGTTGCCTGCCAGGGCAACGACCAGATGTCAGCCAGTATAGCAAAGTCTTCTACTACCTAGGGTGTGGGATACGTCTGAAGTAGACCACTAGTACACGTCAGCCATAAAAGAGACATACGTGTGCACCATCCTCAGACCTTCTTTGCCACCAGTCGGATTGCCAGTCCCGGACTTCGTTCTGCTGCCGGAATTGCTTGCTAAACTAAGATTAATTCCCGGTCAACAAATGTAAATAAATAAATAAAAGATAAGTGCCCTGTTGGGGAAATCTTTTTTTGTCTTTTTCTGCTACCTTGTCTTTTGTTGAGGTTAATGTCATCTAGGAAAGGGAAGTGTGACTGTAGAAGACAGATTTGACATAAGGATAGTCATTCCCAGTGCCTCTTTTTTGCGTCAGGCTCCAGCACGACCATAAAAACTGCTCCATTTGTCAGTCTTTTGTACCTAAAACCCTCCGAAGTCGGTTATCCTCCCTCGTGATCTAGTTAGAAAACCAATGACTTAAGCTTTAAGCCAATAGCGAGATGGAATCCTCCTTGGACCCAACAACCAAGCCTGCTAAGAGTAAGGCCAAAACATAGGCCCAAAACTGAAGCTGCACCTGTTAATATGGACATCTCTCCCAAAGCACATGAGTTCAGAGACATGCGCCGTCATGGATCTGGATCCACAGGCCGAGCCCATTTCGCAGGCCGCCTTGGTACCAGATGTGTGGACATCCACCCCGACCCTCAGAAGGAATGGCAAAATTTCACACAAGGCCTGTTTAAGGCCTTTATGGCTCTTAGGTGCCTTACTGTGGTCACCGTGCTTCTCCTCTTGCCAGGCCTGCCTCCCCACAGAAAAGACCTAGGTCTCAGGCCACTTATGAGGAAGATTCTTCATCTGAGGAGGACAGTCATCAACTGGATTATTCATCACAAATCCCCCCACCTTTAGATTGTGCCTCCCCTGAAGAAGATTCAAATGGAACAGAATCTCCTATGAAGGAAATTTCTGTAGAGGAGACTATCTCCAGGATGCATGACTACTTAAAATGGGACAGTACACAAATGTCAGAGGTCCAAAAACATTATGATTTCCTCCAAGTACAGTCCCCTAGCCTTTCAGCCATTTCTGCTGTTATACCAGCCTTTTTTAGATGCTTTTGCATCTACTTCCACTCATCCTGACTCTCAGCCTCCAGTGCCAAAAAAGCCGAACAGGTACTACAAAGTACCTAAAGACTGCAATTTTCTCTTCAAGGCCCCAGTTGCAGACCCTTCTGTGATTTCAGTAGCCTCTGATAAGGCCTCCAGGTCACTTCCTTCTAGCTCTGTGCGAACTTCAGATAAAGATAGCAGACATTTGAAGAGGCTGGGCAAGAAAATCTGTACCTCAGCCACCCTGGCCTTCAGAGTTCTGAATTACCAGACCCCACATGACCAGGTATAATTTGTAACTCTTGTCTCAAATTTCAAAACTTATTTCAGACATGCCAGACTCGGAAAATAAGGCCTTGGCATCCTCCCTCATTGCTACCTCTTCTCAGGTAGCCAGACATTCTGTTAAATGCAGCAACAATGCTGAATAAGCAATCCCAGGAGCTGCAGCTTCCTCTTCTGCCTTAAGAAGATTTGCCTGGCTAAAGCTTCTCCCGGAGGACATTAAAGTAAAACTAATGGATGCCCCCTTGGACAACTCTGCCCTTTTTGGTAAACCTTTTGCAGAACTATTCAAATCTTTGCAAGAGAAAAGTAAGGAACTTAAAAGACCTTAAGCACAGTGTGGTATCTCCTGTGCCTTAATTTCACAGGAATTACCCTGCAAAATAAGTATTTATACGCAGGCAATCCAGAACCCCACAATCACAACTTCAAAAAAGATGTAAAAAACTCATCAGTTTCCTCCTACATCTTCCTTCTCTTCTCAACTTGCTTAAGCAGCCTTTTCCTGATTGGACAGGCTCCTCTTCATTACTTATCAAGAAGTCAGGACACCCCTTCCCTCTCCCAGCAACTAACCCTATTCCTTCCATCCTAGGAACTCGTCACCCAAGACTCTTGGGTGTTAAGTATCATCAAGAGCGGGTACTTCATGGTCTGGCACAAGTTGTCTCCCTTCAGGGGTATACCCCAACCTCCAAAAAAAACAAGAGCCTCTTTTTCCTCCAGTCCTTCAAAACTTGCTCAAACAGGGCACTGCTGATCCTGTGCCCCCAGAACAAGAGAGAAGAGGCTTCTACTCTTACCTGTTCATAGTTCCCAGGAAGGAAGGTCCTTGGAGACCCATTCTAGACCTCTCCTACCTCAGTGACTTTTTCATAGTTCCCTCATTCAAAATGCTTACCTTACAAACTTTATTCCCTCTTATCCTCCCTCAAGCATTCCTAGCCTCCATAGACATCAAGGATGCTTACCTCCATATACCCATTCACCCCAGATACAGGAGATTCCTACGTTTCTGTGTGGGATCCTCACACCATCAGTTCTCGGCTTTGCCTTTTTGACTCTCCACTGTCCCGAGAGTTTTCACAAGATGCCTAGCACCTGTGGTCACCTTCTGCAGACTCCCAAGGTATACAGTGATCTTCCCCTACCTAGACAACCTTTTGATTCAAGCCAATTCCCAAACAGAATTGAATGAAAATCTCCAGTTGACAATTGTCATTCTACAAAACCTGGGATTCATCATAAATTTCACAAAGTCATCCCTGGTCCCATCCCAGGACCATGCCTTTCTGAGGTGCAGATTTCAAACCACGAGTATGGTGGTCTCTCTTCCACCTACCAAGGCACAGGAGATTTCTCTGCTCTTTGCAGAGATTCTCCCGCTTGATCTGCTGTCTGCAAGACATTTCCTGAGAATTTTGTGGTTGATGGCATCCACCATCCCTGTGCTTCCTCTAGCAAGGCTACACATGAGGAAATTCCAGTAGTTCCTAAAGTCAGTGTGGTCTCAACATGCCCACCCTGTGGAGTACCAAATACCTGTTCTACCCTGTCTCAAGAAGGAGCTCCAGTGGTGGATAACACAGCTATCTATAAACTCAGGCGTCACCATTCACCCACTGCCACCAACCCAAGTGCTGTACACGAATGCATCTGACACGGGCTGGGGAGCAGCCCTGTATCACCACACAGTACAAGGACAGTGGGCACCCTCCCAGAGAAGGGTTCACATAAACATCAAAGAAATGAAGGCACTAATCCTTGCCCTTCAAACCTTCCAATCCCTGCTCAGGCTGGGAAGGTCACGTATGCACACACACAATATGACAGTCTTGTGGTATATTAACAAACGGGAGGACAAGATCCTACCTCCTGTGCAAACTAGCCATACAGGCCTGTGATCCAGCACTCCTACTGTATATCCTCCAGGCGATCTACATCCCTTCCAGTCAGAATGCTGTGGCAGACACTCTAAGCAGATCCAGAACATAGGCCCACAAATAGATGCTTCACAGGGATGTGTTCCTGGGCATTGTCTACCAGTGGGGTATTCCACCGATAGACTTGTTTGCCTCCCGAGGAACAAGCAACTTTCAAAGTTTTGTGCCAGAGAACCTCATTCTTAGGCATGGAGAGTGGATGCCCTATCAATCTCCTGGAAGGGGAAATTCCTGCATGCATTTCCCCACCCTTCCACTTATTCTGAAAGTCCTGCTGAAAATTCAACAGGACAAACCAAAAATCTTGCTGGTGACTCCCTGATGGCCAAGACAGCATTGGTTCCCCCTTCTCCTTCATCTAGCCAAGTGCAGTCACCACAAGTTACCCCACAGAGTGGACCTACTAACCCAGAACAAGGGCTCACTCATCCACCCACACTTATCCAACTGACCCTGTAGGTGCTAGAGCCCTGATTCCTTTCAGACACCTTTTTCTGAGGATGTGCTTCAAGTCCTGCAGGAGGCCAAGAAACCTAATACAAGAAAATCTTACCTTTCCAAATGGAAGAAATTCTCACTTTGATGTCTTAACAAAAAGCAGGACCCACTTATAGCGGATTCCGCTATTGTTCTGTCATATTTGTGTGAATTGCTTAATGCAGGATTAGCTTAGTCCCTCGTCAGCCCAGCAAGTTTATCACCTCCTCTCAAGAGAAGATGCTCCTCACTAAGGGAGTCCCCATTGATGTCATGGTGGTGGCGGCGGCCACCAAGAAAGAGATGTCAGAAACCTCTTCTACTGTCCATCCTCCTAATAGGGATTCTAGGACGATGGACAGATATGGGAAACGCATCTTTAGTTCTGCGACATTTGCTATGTGATCGCTTAACTATCTGACTCATTTTACCCATCTTTAAAGAGATCTCCTGAAAGAGCTTGGAGATACTCTGCAGGGTACAGATGGAGCTGTCTCTGACAAAGTGACAGCACAACTTAATACCCTTAACTCCATTGTGAACTCGTCCATGCGTTTCATTTCCTATGCAGCCAATGGTTCTAGTCGGGCAGTGGGTTCAGTGATAGCTCTTAGGAGACCGTCCTGGATGCGCTTATGCTCCTTTGCGGAAGCCTTCAAGTCTTCCTTTGTCAACACACCATTCGATGGCTCTTCTTTGTTTGGGCCCAAAGTCAAGGAGGCTCTTTCACTAGGTGTGAGCATTAGGGAAAGACTCTATCTGCCGTAGGAGTCCGTTTTTCCACCCCTACCAGACCATACCCCAAAGGGCAGAAAGGTGGAAAAATGTGGTTCCGAAAGTCCCAAGGAGCTTTCCAGAACACACGCAGTGAACCCTCCTCCAGGGGCAGAGGAGGGGGCAATAACGGAAGATGCCACCCCGGCAGCAGAGGGGGTCCGCAGAACCAGGGCGACAGAGATCAGTTCTGTGGTAAGCCCTATCAGCGCTCCTGAAAGGAGGCCTGACTGTCCTGCTCTGGAGGCAGTCTGAGGTTGCTTGGCTTTGTATCCAGATGCCTGGCTAGGAATTACAACAGATTCTTGGGTACAAAGCATCGTTACCAGAGGATACATCATCCCATTTCTAGAAACTCCACCTGTTGGCAAAAAAATCCCAGGCGTTCCACCCAGTCTCAGGGATCAAGCAGCCATAGAAATCCAGAGGCTGCAGGAAAAGAAAGTCATCCATCCAGTCCCAGCAGACCAGATAAGATCCAGAACTTACTCCAGATTCTTTTTAGTTCCAAAGAAGACAGGGGACTGAAGGCACATCTTGGATCTCAGCAGACTCAACACATTTGTAAAGGAGAAGTTCCGGATGGTCACACTTCAGTCTATTCTCCCATTCCTCGGAGTGGGCAATTGGATGTGCTCTGTAGATCTCAAGGATGCGTACTACCACATCAAAATGGCCAGGCCATTCAGAGATCATCTGCATTTCCAGCTGGAGGTAGTCACTACCAATTCCGAGCACTGCCCTTTGGACTCACAACAGACCCCAGCGTGTTTACCCAATGCATGGCAGTGGTTACGGCTCACTTGAGGTGTCTAGGATTTCGAGTGTTTCCGTATCTGGACGACTGGCTTCTCACCCGTCTCCAGTCATCAACTAATTCTGTCCAGGGATCACACTCTCAATCTCTGCTCTCAGTTAGGCACCACTATCAATTTAGAAAAGTCTGTGTTGTCGCCATCACAGCGTATCTCCTTTATTGGAGCAGAACTAGACACTACCACCGCCACAGTAAGTTTACCCCTGGACAGAATAGCCACTCTCCAAAATCAGATCTCGGACATTCTGCAGAGAAGAAAGGTACCAGCCCATCAAGTACTGAAACTCCTAGGCACCATGGCAGCTACGCTCATAGCAGTTCCTCTGGGACATATGCACATGAGGATTCTTCATTGGTTACTATTCACCCAGTGGTCATACCAACAACTTCCCATGTCATTGTTAATCATGGTTACGGACTCTTGCAAGAAGGATCCTCACTGGTGGTTGACCAGCCAACAAGTTACAGTGGGTCGACCATTTCTTCTCCCCCCGTCAGCCACGGTGACCACGGACGCTTCTCTGATAGGGGGGGGCTTTTTCAGGGAAGAACAGCCCAAGGCACCTAGTCGGAAACAGAGTCACAGTTGCACATCAATGTTCTGGAGCTGAGAGCGGTGCTTTTGGCGTTGCAGCACTTCCACGACTCTCTGCCTCTAGGGTTGATTGCGATACAGACGGACATGTCAGTAGTCTGGTGCATCAACAAGCAAGGGGGAACCAAGTCTTACCCCTTGTGTCGAGAGGCTTTGAGAATTTGGCAGTGGGCTGTGTCCACCAGGCACTTTCTGATAGCAACGCATATCCCGGGGAAATCCAACGTGATAGTGGACAAATTGAGCAGAGCCATTCTGCTACCGCACGAGTGGTCTCTCAAAAATGAGGTTGTGGAGAAGATTTTCCGCAGTTGGGGCCAGCCTTGCTGCGAACTGTTTGCATCCCCTATGAATGCCAGAAACTACTTTGCCCTAAACCCCCCACCAGGGGAAAGCCCAAGGGACTCGCTCATACATGATTGGCCCCTGGGACTCTTGTATGCCTTTCTACCTATACCCCTGATTCCGAAATTCTTGAAGAAAGCCAAAACCCTGGGAAGGACTGTAATTTTAGTAGCCCCTCTTTGGCCTCGTCAGATTTGGTTCCCCTTCCTTCGACTCTGTCAACTGAAGGAACTTTGGATTCTGGACCCAGTTCCAGACCTACTGACACATTCATCAGGGGCCCTCCATCCCTCCCCTCGTTCCCTCAGACTGACAGCTTGGCTGGTCCGATTTTCTACCTAACCAGGTCACACATATTTTCTTCAGAAGTACAGCACATTCTTGTATCTTTGCATAAAGCTTCTACTATAAAGTTGTATGCTAGTAAATGGAAGCGATTTGCTTTTTGGGCCTGTAAAAATAACATTGATCCTTGTGTTGCCCCGATTGCTAGTATCCTAGAATTCCTATCTAAGATTTTTTCACGAAGGTGCTGCAGCTGCCACTATTAGAGTTCATTTGGCTGCCATCTCGGAGCTGAAGGTTCTAATTTAATGTCTCTCAGATTATGTAGGGCCTTTCTTAAGGGCACCATTCATCTTAGGCCACCTGTTAGACAACCCTTTACTCCCTGGAATGTAAATTTTGTGTTGTCGCGTGTTATTCTTCCCCACTTTGAGCCTGCATCATCCTGTCAGATGAAATTTCTTTCTTGGAAGACTATTTTCTTGGTGGCCATTACCTCATCACGCAGGTTATCTGAGCTTCAAGCCCTTTCTGTAAAACCCCTGTATTAGGTGTTCCATCCAGACAGGGTATCACTGCAGACTAATCCTTCATTCCTGCCAAAAGTGTGTTCTGAGACCAGTCTGAACCAAACTATTGAACTTCCAACCTTTTTCAGTAATCATTCTAATCAGTTGGAGTACATGTTGCATAAACTTGATGCCCACAGACAATTGAGATTCTATTTGGACAGAACAAAGGAATTTAGAAGATCTGACCAACTCTTTGTATCTTATGCTGATGCTAAGAAAGGATTACCAGTTTCTAAAGTTATCCTTTCCAAATGGTTAACCGACTGCATCAAACTTATCTACTCTTCAGTGAACCAAACATTAGAGCATGGTGTGAAGGCACATTCAACTAGAGCCGTCTCCACTTCTTCTGCTTTTACGGCTCATTTACCTTTGGACACTATATGTGCAGCTGCCACTTGGTCTAAGCCTCATACCTGTATCACTCATTACAAAGTGGACAGGGCCTCCAGGGACAGGGCTTCCTTTGGTTCCACTGTCCTCAGGAATATACTCCCTTGAGCCACCCAGGATTAGGGTGCTTGGGACGCTACCTATGTGTAAGAATAAATGGCAAGATTGAACAACTTCACATAAAGAAGTTATGTACTTATCATAACGTTCCATGTTAGTTGTTCATCTCGCCTTTATTCTTACATTCCCACCCACCTTCCCCCTCCAGGGTCTCGAAGAGCAAGTAGACTTGGGGTCTGGTAGTCTTGTTCTGAGACTTTTTACTCCGGCTGGAGTATTTAGTGAGTTATACTTGCTCATGCTGAGTTCAGCAAACTAGATCTGAGGTAGGACAGAGAGCATCATGGGATAGGGGTCTGGCCTCGAGCTACTCTTAGATCTTTAGCTAGTAAAGCGGCCGACTCGGAGCCAATGGTTCGGCTCCGAACTGATGTGTAAGAATAATGGCGAGATGAACAACTCACATGGAACGTTATGGTAAGTACATAACTTCTTTTTTTTCGAGTTTCAAACCTGAAGTCTAAAGCTAAGTACCCCATTGGGGATTCTTTTTTTCTTGCTCTAACCGATGTCAGAAAAAGTTAACAATTGTCTTACCTGTGGAAAGCAAATACCTCACAGAGATTTTCATTCTTACTGCGTCACCTGTTTAGTCCCAGACTACAATGTCCTTTGCTGTCAGTTTTGTGCCTTGTTTAATGCCCAAACTATTCGTCGTCGGGCTATCTTTGTTGCTAAATTATTTCGCTTTCGTTCTCCATATTCTGAAATGGCTTCGGTAAGCCATCCGACTACTGATCTTCCGAAAAAATGTAAGGATAAAGACAGAGACAGACCGCATAGGTCCAAAACTGCCGATGATGCTTCTGTTAAGCTAGTTGCCAGTCTGCTGGTACTCCGTGAGGTGCCTTCACAGCCCCTGATACCTGCTTCTACAGATTCGCAGGCCTCTGCTGAGACCCATTCGGAGTCCGGTATGACGCAAGATACTTCTTCGATTATGGAACCTGCGGATGTCTCTACCTTGGATGGCTCTGGAGCCACTGTGCAGGCACTGGCTTCTGAGGGTGTAGTCCGACCTTCTGATCTTTGTATTAAACCGACTACTTCGTTTCAGACTAAAATGACTGAGTTTCTCAGACCCAGAGTTCGCACTACATCTAGAAAACCGATGACCAAAGCACATGCTCAAGTCCCCATGCCACAGAAACAAATGCTTAGAATGGCTGAAGACCTTATAACTCTAATTAGGGGAAGCCAGCCTTCCTTTTCTAAAAGACAAAGAATTGATTTCCCTTCTGATTCAACAGACCATGAGTCTGATCTCTCTGATTATCAGGACATACCCTTATCTACCTATGAGGATTCAGATGCAGAGGATTCCATTCTCTGTGGCTCCCCTCCAGAGTACTTTTCTTTTGGTGAAACCCTGCATACCCTAAGAGAGCATTTCCGCTGGGAATGCCAGGACTACCCACAGTCCAAAAAGAGACTCAGAGAATTTTTAGACTTGCCTCAGCACAGGCCTCTAGCTATAACCCCTGTCCTGGATATTGTCGATGATGTTTTCATGGAATCCAGTCTTACTCCTGATACTTTACGACGAGCTCCTAGAAAGCCTGACAGGTACTACAGGGTACCTGACTCTCACAAATTTCTCTTTAAGAATCCCACTGTAGATGCAGAGACCATTTCCCAGGAACCTAAAGGTATTAAGGCTACTACAGCCAAAACTCCTACCCCTTCGGACAGGGATTTGAGGGCTTTGGACAGATGGGGCAAGAAGGTATATACCTCTGCAACTCTTGCCATCAGGTCTTTAAATAGCCAGTTTCACATGTTGAAGTACGAGCAGCATATTATGGAACTAATTAAACAAAAAATGTTGTTGCTTCCAGATTTTGCAGAAAATAAAGATTTACAAGAGTTACTGCATTCTGCAAACCAAGTCAGTAAACATACTTTGCAGTGTGGTTTTGATGTCTTAGAAGCATCTTGCAGGGCTGATGTCACGGAGTCTGTATTGAGAAGGCAAATCTTGCCAGACCGTGCCAAAGTAAAATTACTAGATGTTCCATTAAACCAGGAATGTTTGTTTGGCACAAAAGCAGAAGAGGCTCTTAAAAAGATGGAGGCAAAAGCTAAATCTATGCAAACTGTTAAAGATTTCTTACAAGTACAGCCACTTAGATTCAGTAGTCATTGGCCTTTCCAGTCCCTATCAGGTCTTCTCAGCCCAAACCCAGGGGCAACAGACCACCAAGGCTACAGTCTCAGGGTAGGCAGAGATCTAAACAATGGAGTGCCCCCCCCCCCTCCTCAAAAACAGGGACTGGTAAGCCACCCCCTTATGGAAAAAAATTCACAATAACTTGTCTTATCATCCTTCCAAGCCATGCCCAAGTATTTGCACCCCTAGGAGGAAAACTTGCCCTGCATGCAAAAAACTGGATGTCCATTACCCAGGACCGATGGGTCCTAAACATTGTATCCCAGGGATACAGATTCTACTTCCACTCACTGCCAACCCCAAGCGGGTTGCCAGACCTTCCTCCAAACCAGTGGGTAGAGGCTCAAAAGCAAGTACTTTCTCTTCTCAGTATCAGAGCTATTCAGCCTGTTCCAATAGAGCAAATAAGACAGGGTTTCAACTCCAGACTGTTCCTGGTGCCCAGAAAAGAGGGCTCTTGGCGCCCTATCCTGGACATGTCCATTCTCAACACCTTCCTGGTGGTCCCCAAATTCAAAATGCTTACACTACAACAGCTGCTTCCTATGCTAGCCAAGAACTCCTGGCTAGTCACCCTAGACCTAAAAGAAGCTTATCTGCACATCCCCATAAGGGAATCTTGCAGGAAATATCTACGTTTCAGGGCAGGCTCTATGCACTATCAGTTCTCTGCACTTCCCTTTAGTGTATCTACTGTGCCTAGGGTATTCATAAAGTGCCTGGCTCCAGCCATTGCATACTACAGGCAGAGAAATATTCAAATTTATCCATACTTGGATGATTGCCTGATTCAGGTGGACAGTTAGGAATTGCTGCTTCAGCACCTGGCATTTGTAAAGAGACTTCTAACTTCTCTGGGGTACACCATCAACAAAAAGAAATCACATCTAGTGCCCAGCCAAAAGATTGTATTCCTGGGAGCAAGCTTGAACACAACTTCCCAGATGGCATTCCTTACTCCAGAAAAGCAGGTTTATTTGACAAACTACTTCAAACTAATGGCCACCAGAAACCAAATGTCTGCAAAAAAGATACTGCAAGCCCTAGGGTTCATGGCCTCATGCATTCTTCTAATTCCATATGCAAGACTGCATATGAGGAAACGTCAGTGGTACTTAAAAAGTCTCTGGTGCCAACATTCTCAGGACCTGGAAACAATTATTCCTATCACCCCTTGTCTAAGGGCAGAGTTCCTTTGGTGGGCAGAGGCTTGCAACCACAACAAGGGACTCCCTTTCACTCAACCCCTCGCCACCCAAACCCTGACAACAGATGCATCAAACTATGCTTGGGGGGCTCACATGGCTGGCAAATGGAGCCTAGGACAAATTCACCTTCATATCAATCAAAAAGAAATGTTAGCTGTACAGAATGCTCTGACAGCCTTCAAAAACCTTATCCTTCCAGGACAACTCTTGATAACGACAGACAACACCACAGTTATGTGGTACATAACCAAGCAGGGGGGAACTCATTCCTACCCACTCTGCGGGTTAGCCGTGGCCCTGTGGAACACAGCGTTGAGCAACCAAGTGCACCTGCAAGCTCAATTCCTGCCAGGCAAACAAAATGCACTGGCAGACGGCTTGAGCAGAAATCTACTGGACCCACACGAGTGGAAACTGGAACCCAACTCATTCAAACTTTTAACCCGCAGGTGGGGGACACCAGAGGTGGACCTCTTTGCCTCCCCCCGAAACCATCAATTGAGCAAAGTTTGCACCAGGAATCCCCACAGCCAAGCATGGAAAGTGGATGCCCTATCCTTTACATAGGAAAACCTCTCAATTTGTGCCTTTCCCCCTCTGCCCCTACTCTCAAAAGTACTACTCAAGATCAAACAGGACAAACTAAGGACAATCCTTATTGCCCCGGACTGGCCCCGCCAACACTGGTACCCACCCCTACGCAGTCTGGCAGCAGTTCCACCCTGGCACCTACATCAGACCCCTTCTCTGCTATCACAGCAGGATGGACAGAATTTGCATCCTCAGCTGCAAACCCTGAACCTTGCAGCCTGGCTTATTCCCTGAATACTCCACCAGCAACCCTCAGCAAACAGGTGCTGGATGTCATCCTTGATGCCAGACGGCCTAGTACTAGGAAATCCTATTCAGAAAAATGGAATAGATACTGTTCTTGGGGCCAGTCTCAAGGAAAGGATACAGCCGTGCCCACCTTACCTCTGAGCTGCTCCACAAAGGCCTCTCCTTTTCTTTTATTAAGATTCATGCCTTGGCCGTCTCAGCTCATTGTAATACTGAGCCACCTCTCTTTTCTCACCCTCTGGTCAAACAGTTCCTGAGAGGAGCTAACAATTTAAGACCCCTGAGAAGAGCGTCCACCCCTGCCTGGGACCTTAACTTTGTACTAGAGAAGCTCACACTTCCCCCTTTTGAGCCTGCTGCTTCAGCACAGTTAAAATTCCTCTCTTGGAAAACAGCCTTACTTCTAGCTATCACTTCAGCAAGAAGAGTGTCGGAGTTACAGGCACTAATGGCTGTGGAACCCTTCATTATTTTCCATGCTGACAGGGTTTCCCTCAGGGCTAACCCATCTTTTATGCCCAAGGTCTTATCCAGTATGGCTCTAAACCAATCCATCCATTTACCAACCTTTTTCCCTAATCCTCAGAATAAAGGGGAAAGGATCTTGCACTCCTTGGACGTGCACAGACAACTCAGGTTCTACCTTGATAGGACTAAGCCTTTCAGAAAATCTGACCAGCTGCTAGTCAGCTTTGCTACAGGGGCAGAGGGCAAGGCCATTTCAAAGCAAACCATTTCCAAGTGGATAGTACACTGCATCCATTTCTGCTACAAGCACCATGGAAAACCTACCCTACAGGGGATCAGAACTCATTCCACTAGGGCTACCTCAACCTCTACAGCATTTCTTAGGGGAGTCCCTTCCACGGACATCCTGGAAGCTGCAACCTGGAGTTCTGTACACACCTTCACCAAGCATTACCACTTACCTGTCTCTTCACCAAGCATTACCACTTACCTGTCTCTTCTAAATCAAGAGCTGGATTTGCCACAGCCGTCTTACAAGGCCTGCTAGCCATCCCTATTTCTAGACTGCCTCCACCCTTCCTCAGCTTTGGGAATCAACCCAAGTGTGATGACTGCAACAGTGAAACACGAAGAACATAGTGCAGTCGTGTACACTTACCATAAATGTAGATGTTCGAGTGTATTCACTGTTGCAGTCCTGGTTACCCTCCCTCCAGCCCCCCTGACTCTTCTAAGCTTTGTACCTATCCTCCTTTTGGCCATATCTTATGGCTATGGTATTTACTTTTTTACTGGAGGTGTTCCACACCATGTAATTGCTTCCTATTTTTGGGGGCTCCTGACATCTGGGGAAAGAAAAACTGATGTAATGGCGTTGGCTGCATGTTTTATACCCCTGGTGACCTGACGTCATGGAAGAGGCGACAGCATCCGATGCAGAAATCCCAAGACTCTGGTATTCGGGCCAACTGAAGGCTACCTGCAGGCAGGTAACCCAAGTGTGATGACTGCAACAGTGAATACACTTGAACATCTACATTTATGGTAAGTGTACACAACTGTACTTTCTCACACTACCATTGTTTTTGTAGATTTCAGTTACAAGCCCTTGTGTACAAGCCATGTCATTATATGTTTTTTCCTTAATAAAAATGTATCATGAAGAATGGTCCTTCATTTTGTGTAAGGTTATCTCTGCAGACTCTCTCAACCATCCATTCATCTCTGGGCATTTCTATCTAAACCATCAAAAAGAAGGAGAATATTTTCTGTATAATAAAGTATATTCATTGGCAGCTTTCCCTGCACCAAAAATGCACATTCTTTTATGAATACATGTTTACTTTTTGCCTTCCTCAGAAAAGGCAGAGAAGGCGTGTTTATGACCAAACTTTGTTAAAATTGCTAGCCTAGTGTATTACCATCCTCTGTGATAAGTGTATTAAACCACTGGAGAACATTGTTAGAGCACTTATCAGTCTTGGCCAGAATTTCTTTTCATGGAACTACACACAAGACCCAGCAAGGCTGGTTAGACCTTGTTGAGGAAAGGCCGTCAGATGAGCCTGTGTCAGGGTCTATGGCCAGGACCAAGATCTGAAACACCTGTGTCTTGATATGAAAACTCAAACTTAAGGATGCTGGTACTAAGCGTAGTGCAAATCTCTTCCATTCTGTCACAGTCTTTGGTGTCCTCCGCACCTGCCAGGTACTGTCACTTGCTAATATGAACCTGGATGTTTTCCCTTGTCCTAGGTTGTAGGAGAATGCAGGCCTTCCACCCCCATGTGTTCACCTTGGAGGACTACCTCCTCTGATGGCCTTTTGAGGATTCTTTAAAGCTCTGGAGACTGGTCTGTTGTGGCCTACATCCCTCTTAAGAGCTTTTGAACCCTTTATTCATCTCCCTGCTTAGATCCAGCAGTTAATTGTGCTGTCTTGGAAGCCTGGATGCACCCCTTCTCTCTGCTGCTGCAACCTGAAGAAGGGTAGCTGCTACTATAGGGCTGTAGATGATTTATATGCTTACATATGTATTCTAAAACTGACTTCTGTGTAATTTTTGTGGGGGCTAGTAGTCCTCTGGACTGCAGACACTTTTTCCTCCACCACCTGAGAAGGAGTTTAGAGCTATAGACCAGTGCTGCCATATTGGAGCTTAAGCTTCAACTGTGCATGTCAAAATTCCTGTTTGTCCTAGTATAACTGGCAGAGGCAAATCTCAAGTATCTCTTGGAGACGGTGTTAAAGGAGCATCTCTACCAGTTCCTGTCTACAGATGCTCAAGTGAGCGTCAAGAAAGTCTTCTATAATTAGGACCGTGTGGATGCCATGGGTAAGGCTGTCGACTTGGACATGTGCCTGTGCAGAATGTTTTAGTTGAAGACTGCCTCATCTACTGGGACTGTATTTTTTGCCTTTGAGAAGGCATTAAAGACCTGCTCACTGGTGATGAGGGGAGGGAGGCAGGTCCTGGGGATGGCCTGGTTTACTGATGGGGGGAAAGGGGGTGAAGTTTTCACTGAACCTATCTGCCAGCAGGTTGGCTATATCTACGACATTTGTGTATGTGGTGTTCTTGACCACCAGTTCAGAGCAGATTTGAGTGTTACCTTTGAGATTGCAGACTTATGTGAAGAAGATCTTGGGTGGCCTAATGGTTAAGGTGTTTGCCTTACAAACACAAGGTGCAGGGTTTGAGTCTCACAAGGGATAATTGGCTAAGCTTAAAATGGCTCACAAGGGCAGTTAGCTTAGTACTAACCTATGATTGTCCTTAGTAGATGTGGCCAGTTTGAACTTGAAGTTAGCCTTAGAGGATTTCACCAGTGACCGTATTTGCTTGTTCAGACAAAGGAGAGATTGCTTCTAACTTGGCACCTGCTCCGTTGTGGTCATGGACAGCAATTTTTTCCTTTTATTATAGAGTTTGTTTATTGCTGCTGTCCACCAGACAGGTTTACTCTTCTTTGAGGAAGATGATTTGGCCCTGTCAGGTATTGCTGAGTCCATACAGCTATGTAGGTGCTCATATAGTTTTGTGGTGTAGGCTTGGACATTAGTGCTAGTTCCGACTGAAGGGGTGGTGGCTGTAAAGCTGCTTATACCTGCTCTCAGAATTGTAGTCAACTTTGGAAAAGTTATTTTCTTTGACCCTGACAAGGGGAGGGGGCAGGGGAGATGGTGACTTGAAAAAGTGATTGCTTTATGGTCGGATATTACCAAGTACGATGACACTGTGTAGGGGTGCTACAGTGGCTACTCGTGTTGGTTATTACCAGATCCAGGATATTTTCACCACTCATGGGGGTGTCAACCAGCTGACGCATTGGCATTGACAAAGTCAAGGAATCTCTGAGCATTCATGTTTGGGCTAGAATACGTCTTCCACTCTATGGTTGGGAAGTTAAAGTCACCCAGGATCACAGTAGAGGGTTGAATCTTGATGGATTCAAGTAAGTCCAGATAGGTGGAGTGGGCACCCTGAGTCATGGTTGGGGGTCTGTAGCTAGCTATGATTTGAATAGGTGTTTTGTCAACAATTAACTGCACTTGGAGTGTCTCCTGTGTGTAATACCGTTTGACCAGCCTGGAGGTGTGTATGTCTTTGATAAATATTGAAATGCTACCTCCTTTGGCTTTGTAACCCTCCTTTTTGGGTCAGAAAGTATGGTAGGATGAGTAGCCTGGTAAGACTGGGGAGCTCTCCGCAACTTTGAACCAGGTTTCAGTGACTGCACAAATGTTAGCATCCTCTAGGGTGAGGAATGCTTGCAGTGATTGCAGTCTCATGCTAAGATTACTAGCGTTTGGCAGCATGACCTTTAAATTTCGTTTAGAAGAATTTTTCATGTTGGTAATTTTGTGCGCATGGCTTTGCCTAAAAAAGGCACTATGGGGAGAGGTAAGAGCCTTTGCCAAAAGCCTGAAGCCAAGGGGAGACAGATGAAGGCCATCTCTGGCAAAGCACTGTGGTCTGTCAGTCATGTCCTCCTAGGCTGTCAGGTACTGGATCTCCTTACAATGACACCAGAAACTAAGCCATTTGTTAAAGTCAGTCATTTTCCGTTTGTATTGAGGCATCATTCTAGGTGACGGTAGGATGCTGCTTAAGGCTAGGGTCATACCTGCCTGGGACACACATTCAGTGAGCTCAATCATGTCTGCTTCGTATAGTCCAGAGAGGTACGTCTGAAGTCATTCACACCAACATGGACTATGACAGAGTCATAACAGTACCTGTTGTTAAGATGAGTGTGTGCATGATATGGCAGATTCTAGCACCTGACAAGCAACTTACCATGACTTTCTCCTTGTCTAGCCTGGTGAGAGGCACATATGTCTCCTATGATTAGTATGTTGGGTTTGTGGCTGGGCCTTAGAGGCTGTGAGACACAGACATGTGTACTATGTGTGGTGCTTGGTGCTGTGGGTTGTGATGTGTGTGTTTTTGCTTCAGAGGTCTCTTTTGTTTAGGTATGTTTTTGTTGAGAAACTTTGCATATGTAGGGGTGTTTTGTATATGTATGGATGTTCTCCGTGTTTCACTGTTGCAGTCATTACATTTGGGTAATCTGCTGGCAGGTTTCCCTCAGTCGGCCTGAATTCCAAAGTCTTGGGTCCTGTGTCAGTTGCTGTCTTCTCTTCCATGACGTCAGGTCGTCAGGGGTATAAAACATGTAGCTGACGCCATTTTCTTCAGTCTTTCTTGCCGCGCGGTGTCCGAAGCAGAAGCATTTCACAAGTGCCGGTCTGCCGACTACTGAAATATTCACGTTTGACTTTCAGAACCGAAGTCTTCAGTAAAGCTAAGTAACCCATTGGGGAAACTTTTTTCTTGCTTTTTACCGATGTCAGAAAAAGTTAATAATTGTATTACTTGTGGGAAGCAAATACCTCATAAGGATTTCCATTTATACTGTATTCCTTGCCTAGGCCCTGATCACAACGTGCCTGGCTGTCGGTTTAGTGCTAGATTTAACCAATGCACTATTAAGCGTCTGTATATTTTTACATCTAGGTATTTTTGGAAACAAATTTAACTACCCAGAGATGTCGTCGGATAGTAATCCGACTATTGGAGTACATAAAAAAACGCAAAGAAAAGAATAGAGAAAGGCAGTCGAGATCCAAAACCGACGACGAAGCTTCTAAGCCAGTCGCCAGTTCGCCGGTACTCAGTGAGGCGCTTTCGCAGCCCCTGATATCCGCTACCTTCGAGTCTCAGGCCTCTACCGACACCCATGTTGAATCCGGCATGCCGCAAGATACTCAAGGTATTGGACCGATGGATGTATCTCCCTTGGATGGGTCCGGAGTCACTGAGCAGGCACCGGCTTCTGGGGTGTGTTCAGACCTCAACATTTTATATCAAACCGACAAAAACTGCAAAACCAAAGGCAAAGACACCTTCTAAAACTAAAACAATGATGCCTGAGCCACGTGCACAGGCCTCTATGCCTAAAAAACAGATTATCAAAATGGCTGAAGACCTTATTATCAAGGCTACCCATCCCCCTCCAGATAAGAGGCCTAGGCAAGACACTGACTATGAATCTTCAGATCAGGTTTCTATTTCTTCTGATTCCTCTTCTGATCAGGAATTATCTTTACCTCCCCATGAGAATTCTGATGCTGAGGAGTCTATTCCATCTCCTCCTGAGGATTATTCAGTTGGAGCAATCTTGCATACTTTGAGGGAGCATTTTCACTGGGAGAGTCAAAAAAGAGGCTCAGAGATTTCCTCTTTCTCCCTCAGCACAAGCCTTTAGCCATTCCCCATGTTAGACATTGTGGATGATGTTTTCTCGGAGTCAAGCCTGACCTCTGACTCTTTACATCTGGCTCCCAGTAAGCCTGGCGGGTATTACAGGGTCCCTGACTCTCATAAATTTTTATTTAGAAACCCTGCTGCTGATCCTGAAACTATTACACAGGGTCCAAAGGGAGTTAAGGCCTCAACAGCAAAAAACCCTACCCCCTCCGACGAAGGAAGCTCGACAGATGGGGAAAAAAGGTTTATACATCTGCAGCCTTGGCAATCAGGGCCTTAAACTGTCAATTTCATATGCTTAAGTACCAACAACATGTTATGGGATTGCTGAAACAGAAAATGATGTTGATTTCAGAATGTGCAGAAAATAAGGAATTGCAGGAATTATTGCATGCAGCTGAACAATTTGGAAAGCATACTTTGCAATGTGGTTTTGATTCTTTAGTGGCCTCCTGCAGGGCTGGACCTGTGATTGAGGCATGCCTGGTTAAAGGAACAAAATTTGCCTGATCATGTTAAAGCTAAATTGCTAGATGCACCTTTACAGCATGATTCCCTGTTTGGTATTAAGGCAGAAGAGGTTTTAAAGAAAATGGAAGACAAAGCTAAGTCTATGCAAACTGTTAAAGATTTCTTACAAGTGCAGCCACCTAGATTCAGTAGACACTGGCCTACAAAGAACTGGTCCTTTCATGTGTCAGACAGAGCTCAGAGGCAAATCCAGATGCCCTAAGGGTTCCAGGTACCAGGCTCAAGACTCATACAGGTCAAAACAATGGGGTGCATCCACCTCCAAATCTGGAGGAGATAAAGCACAAACGTACAGAAAGCAATCCCAATGACTTCCCTCTGCCTACACCAAGCACTTATCTTTTGGCAGCACCCATAGGGGGAAAATTAGCACTTTTTGCTCAAAATTGGCAGTTAATAACCCAGGACAAGTGGGTACTGAACAATGTATCACAGGAATACAGATTCCATTTCTACACTCTGCCAATGACAAATGGTTGGACAGACCTGCCAAAAAACTATGGGCAGAGGCACAGAAACAGGTTATATCCCTCATGGATATGGGGGCCATTCAGACAGTACCAGAACAGGACAAAGGACAAGGTTTTTATTCAAGACTGTTCTTGGTACACAGGACAAGGCCTGGTGGCCAATACTGGATTTATCGATATTGAACACATACCTGGACATTCCAAAATTCAAAATGCTCACTTTGCAACAGCTTCTGCCCACGCTGGGCAAGAATGCTTGGCTGGTGACTTTAGACTTATAAGAGGCACACCTGCATGTCCCAATAAGACAGTCGTGCAGAAGATACATCAGATTCAAGGCTGGCTTAATGCATTACCAATTCTCTGCACTGCCCTTTGGCTTATCTACTGTGCCCAGGGTCTTTACAAAGTGCCTGGCACCAGTAATTGCATTTTGCAGACAAAGAAGTATTCAAATATATCCTTACTTGTACTACTGTCTCATTAAAGCAGAGAACAAGATCACTCTTCTACGACACCTGGCATTTGTGAAAAGGCTTCTAGCATGCCTAGGATACACAATAAACGAAAAGAAATCACAACTGGTACCCTCTCAAAAGATAACATTCCTGGGTGCAAGCTTGCATACAACTGCCCAGATGGCTTACCTCACGCCAGACAAATAAAGGCCACTGACTACTTACTTCAAAGTGATGGCAACAAAAACCCAGTCTTCTGCAAGACAAATTCTGCAGGCTCTGGGCTTCATGGCATCCTGCATCCTACTAATTCCATATGCAAGACTGCATATGAGGAAACTTCAATGGTACCTAAAAAGTTTATGGAGTCAACATTCACACAGTCTGGAAACAATGATTCCTCTCATCCCCTGCCTGCAACAGGAGTTTCTGTGGTAGGCAAAGGCCTGTCAGCAAAAAATGGGATGGCCCTTAACTCTACCCCCTGCCAGCCAAACCTTAACAACAGACGCATCAGATTATGCCTGGGGGACCCACATGACAGGAAGATGCATTCAGGGCATATGGGCACCAAATCAAATGCATCTACATATCAACCAGAAAGGGATGCTAGCTGTTCAAAATGCCATAACAGCCTTCAAGGACTTACTTCATTCAGGACAACTACTGATAGACGGACAACACCACAGTCATGTGGTATATAAACAAGCAAGGGGGCACACACTCATACCCCCTCTGCAGACTAGCCATGGCATTGTGGGACACAGCTTTGACCTGCCAAATAAATCTCCAAGCTCAATTCCTGCCAGGAAAACAGAACACTCTGGCAGACGATTAAAGCAGAAACCTTATGGATCCTCACGAGTGGAAACTAAATCCACAAGTATTCAGCATAACAGAGAAATGGGGGAGCCCAGACATTTCTATTTGCCTCTCCTCAAAATTATCAGTTGAAAAGATTCTGCATAAGGACTTATCACAGACAAGCATGGAAAGTGGATGCCCTATCCTTCAGTTGGAAAAACCTGTCAGTTTATGCCTTTCCTCCACTGCCTCTTCTACCCAAGGTCCTCCTAAAAGTCAGACAAGAGAAGCCAAAGATGATATTAATTGCCCCGGACTGGCCATGGCAATACTGGTACCCAATCCTAAGGAACTTGTCTCAATACCCAGCTTGGACCTTGCCTCAAAGACCACAACTACTGTCCCAGCAAAACAATCAGATCCTGCACAATCAACTACAGACTCTGAACCTGGCAGCATGGCTAATCATGTAATCATACGAACGACTCCTCTCAGTAAAGCTGTGATAGATGTCATTTTGGAAGCCAGAAGGCCTAGTACTAGAAAATCTTATGGGGACAAATGGAAGAGATTATGTGCTTGGAATCAAGCACAAGGAACTGATACAGCAGAACCGCATATTCCTCAGATATTACAATACTTAACTGAGATGCTTGACAATGGCCTATCTTTCTCATCAATCAAAATCCATGCCGCTGCCATTTTGGCTCATTACAATACAGAGCCACCAATCTTTTCTCATCCTTTACTAAAGCAGTATCTTAGAGGAGCCAAAAACCTAAGGCCTCCTAGAAGATCACCATTACCTGCATGGGACCTCAATTATGTGTTGGAAAAGCTCACCTTGCCTCCATTTGAACCAGCCGCTATCGCTGATATAAAGTTCTTATCATGGAAGACAGCTCTGCTACTAGCAATTACTTCAGCAAGAAGATTTTCAGAGCTACAGGCCCTTATGGCTGTAGAGCCCTTTATCATATTTTACCCAGACAGGGTGTCTCTGAGGACAAATCCTACTTTTATGCCTAAGGTGGTTTCCAGTGTGGTTCTTAACCAAACAATTCATCTGCCAACTTTTTATCCAAATCCGCAGAATAAAGGGGAGAGAATTCTGCATTCCTTGGACTTACACAGACAGCTAAGATTCTACTTGAGTAGGATGGGCAAAAGCTCTAAGAAAAACTAAGCAATTACTAGTGTCATATGCTGTACGACCAGAAGGAAAGGCTATCTCAAAGCAGACAGTTTCAAAGTGGGTAAGCCACTGCATCCGTTTCTGCTACTTACACCATGGTAAACCTGTGCCCAAGGGCATTAGGTCTCATTCCACCAGAGCTGCAGCTACTTCGGCAGCCTTTTTCAGAGGAGTACCAACCAACGACATTCTAGAGGCTGCTACTTGGAGTTCTGTTCACACCTTTACAAAGCATTACCATTTGCCTCTCTACTCTAAGTCCAGGGCAGGCTGTGCCACTGCAGTGCTGCAGGGCCTTATAGCCACACCTAATGCTGTTTAGCTCCAGTCTCCCAACCATAGCTTTGGGATTCTACCCAAATGTAATGACTGCAACAGTGAATCACGAAGAACATAGTACAGGTGTGTACACTTACCATAAATGTAGATGTTCAAGTGTATTCACGGTTGCAGTCCAGGTTACCCTCCCACCATCCCCCTGTCATTCTACAGTTCATCTGTCCTTCTCTATCTTCTACAACCTATGTGGTGTATTTGCTTGTAGATGAAGGTAAAGTTTATATTGATGCATATGTATATATATATATATATATATATATATATGTGAGTGTGTGTGTGTGTATATATATATATATATATCTATATAAAATATTGCTACCTTTTTGTGGGCACCTGACATCGAGGGTAAGAAAAACTAAAGAAAATGGCGTTGGCTGGATGTTTGATACCCCTAATGACCTGATGTCATGGAAGAGAAGACAGCAACCAACGCAGGACCCAAGACTTTGGAATTCAGGCCAACTGAGGGCAACCTGCCAGCAGATTACCCAAATGTAATGACTGCAACAGTGAATACACTCGAACATCTACATTTATGGTAAGTGTACACAACTGTACTGTGGTGGTAGAGGTATGGTGTTTGTCATGTTTGCGCACACAACCTTCTTCGCATCAGAAGTACTGGCTTGTGACTGAGACAGCAAGGAGTCTAGGTTCTTAATGTAATTGCATCTCTTCTCTCATATTGTGTTCCTAGGTGGTAGTAGTAGAGGGTTGTCTGTGTACATAAGGCAGTTGCTACACTGTCTCAGGATGCCCATATCAACCAGACTAGCAGGAGAAACCGTAGGAAATTGTCTGTCCATGGTTGTTAGAATCTGTAGATGAGAGGTCAGGGGCAGTAGAGTGGGTACTATCTGAGGAGACTACCTATAGGTGTGAGAAGGACTGGATAAAATCAATGCAGTAGCTGCAAACAAGGACCTCACTTACACAAGAGTGCTGGCAAGGAAAAAAATGCAGCCGAGATACCTTGCAAAGGGTTAAAACAGGGCAGCGGTGGTGAGCAACATGCAACAAGCACAAACCCATGCAAATGTGGGGTTTACATACCACAAAAATGAAAGTAAAATCGAAACACTGGAATTGACCAATCAACCCTTGTCCCTGAGCTCTTAGCTAAACACCCTATGCCAGACCAGTTCCAACCAGTTCACTTACTCACACTAAGTGGAGGGAGGCCCTGGCCATCACAAGATGGCGTAGCAGGAACACAGGAATCACACAAACAGATCTGGATAAAGCAAAACTTGTAACCAAACTATGCTAAAGATATTTAAACTCTGTGTAGGTCGATATAGCACAGGAGTACAGAAATGCACTTAAATATAACAGTAGCAAACAAGAGCACACTGATTTAAACAAATTAACCAATTAGTCAATAAAAAATCAAAATTGAGCCATGTTCCAGCAACCTTCAATCAGACAAGTTCTAACTGCACACTCCTGCCACTAGAGTGCAGGGAAACCCTCTCCAAAAAAAGATGGCCTGAATTAATGCTGAAGTTATACAAACAGAGCTAGATTCAGCAAGTCTGAATGTAGTCTATGCTACAGCAAACAAGGTGCACCAATTTCAGAAAGGCAGTTTAAATAAGCAGACACAATAAGCCTACAACCAGCAATTCCCAGCTCAGAAGGGCAGAATCTACCCTCTCCTCCCACAAGAGTATTGACCACAAAACTTCTTAATGTAAAATAACTGGCCTGAAGTCCAAGTGCTTAAACCAGAACTAAGTCACTTTTAGAATACAGACACACCAAGCCTTCAATCAGCAATTTCCAACTTAGAAGGATGTAAGCTACCTCTCCTGCCCCAAGAGTGTAGACCACAAACCTTCCTCGTGTAAAACAACTGGCCTGAAGCCCAAGTGTTTAAACCAAAAGGCCTAGACCCCAACAGTTACAATTTAATCTGGCTACTAACAGCCAGTAATAAATGAAGCAGAATAAATGCAACTGAATACTTTTAAGAACAGGCAGCAAAAGCAAAATAAAGTAATAAAATAGGAAGAAATACAAATGCAGTAAAAGCAGATGTGTAAAGTGCATTTATTCTTTCTTTGGGTTAAGTGGGAAGGGAGGAAACATGATAATTCAAGGTTGAGAAACTAAGGGGGTGGGCCTTTCCAAATGATCTCTCTCTTTACCCAGTAGAATGAGCTGATGTGATGGGACTGGGAGGAGTGTCCAAAATGAGATTTACTGTAGGGGCAGGCAACTCAAAAGACACCAAATTTAAGAACACAACAAGAACTGGATGGGTTGGAGAGAGAAAAATGCAGCCACAGATCAGCAATATTCAGTGCAAACAGGAGGCGCACACACACTTCTACTAAATACAGATATTTCTAAATGTAAGACCAATGCTGATGTTCATCGTGCATACAGCTGCAGTAATCACAGATGGGTTTTCTGCCGTCAGGCGGTCCCTCGGTCGGCCGAATTCCAAAGTCTTGGTCCGGCGTCGGTTGTCGTCGCTTTCTCTTCTGACGTCAGTGAGGCCAGAGTATATAAGACACAGCCGACGTCATGTTCTTCAGTCTTTTTTGCCGTGCGGTGCCCGAAGCAGAAGCAGTTCGCAAGTGCCGGTCTGCCAGCTCCTGAATTACGAAAATTTTGGAAACCGAAGTCTTCATTAAAGCTAAGTACCCCGTTGGGGAAACTTTTCTTGCCTCAGACCGATGTCAGAAAAAGTTAATAATTGTATTTCTTGTGGGAAGCAAATACCGCATAAGGATTTCCATTCCCTCTGCATACCTTGTTTAGGCCCAGACCACGACGTCTCGGGCTGTCGCTTTTGCGCTACCTTCAATAAGCGCACTATTAAGCGTCGGGCGGAGTTCGCCCAACACTATTTTGGTAAAGCTTTTGATTATAAAATGTCGTCGGACACTCCGACTACCGTTTTGTCCAAAAAACGCAAGGAAAAGGACTGACACGCGAAGCCCGCGGTCCCCGCCGACACCACGCCAAAACAGGCTACACGTGGTCCGGTTCTCAGCGAGATGCCTTTGCAGTCCCTGACTACCGACGACACTCCTTTGGCGGTGTCCTCTGTACCCGAGACCGCTGGGACCTCGGCCCTTTCCCAGACTACAACCACCGAAGCCTTTGCTAATGTTGAGCCTACTAATGTGGACAGGTCCACCTCCACCCATGGTGTCTTTAGACCCTCATCTTCTTTTTCTATTAAGGCCTTTACTAAATCCAAAGCAGCCAGGCATCCCAAGAGGCCTGTTGCACAGGGCCCATCTCCAGGTCCCATGCCTAAAAAACAGATGCTTAAAATGGCTGAGGATTTAATTACCCTTATCAGAGGTTCTCAACCCCCTCCAGACAAGAGACCCAGAGTGGAGGAAGATTCTCCCTCTTCTGATCAGGGATCCATTTTATCAGAACATTCTGATGCAGAGGAACACTCTTACTCCCCTTTTGAGGATTCGGATGCAGAACAGTCCATCCCTTCTCTATCTCCTCCTGAGGATTTTTCCTTTGGGGAAACCTTGCACACCTTGAGGGAACACTTCCATTGGGAAGGCCAAGACTTTTCAGATTCCAAGAAAAGGCTTAGGGAATTTCTTTTGTTACCTCAACACAGACCTCTGGCGATACCCCCTGTTTTGGATATACTTGATGATGTTTATTCGGAGGCTTGCCTTAACCCGGATTCTCTGCCTCCTGCACCAGTCAAACCTGATGGGTATTACAGAGTACCCAACTCTCACCAATTTCTCTTCAAAAGCCATAATGCTGACCCTGAAACCATTTCACAAGGCCCCAAGGGATTGAAGGCCTCCACTGCCAAGAATCCACTTCCTGCAGAAAGGGAGTCAAGATCTTTAGAAAGGTGGGGTAAAAAGGTATATACCTCGGCCACCCTAGCCATGAGGGCCTTAAATTGTCAGTTTCATATGCTTAAATATCAACAGTTCCTGTTATCACAATTAAGGAATAAAATGTCTCAACCTGAACAACCAGATTTAAAGGAGTTACAGGATATGATGCATAGTGCAGAGCAAGTGGGTAAACACACTTTACAATGTGGTTATGATGCCCTAGAGGCTTCAAGTAGAGCGTCTGCTACAGGATCAGTCATTCGCAGACATGCCTGGCTTAGAGAACAAAACTTGCCTGATCATGTGAAAGCTAAACTTCTAGATGCTCCTTTACAAAAGGATGTGCTGTTTGGTACTAATGCTGAGGAGATACTACGGAAAATGGAAGAAAAAGCCAAATCTATGCAAACTGTCAAAGACTTCTTACAGGTCCAACCACCACGTTTTAGCAGAAATTGGCCTTCAAAAACTGGTCCTTTCCAGCCACTGACAAGCCCCAAAGAGGTAGATACAGGCACAAGGGGCAGAGGGCAATCACAAGGATCATATAGAGGCGACAATGGCAAACTCCAGCACCAAGAGGTGGCGAGGACAGTGCACAACAATACAGGAAGCAAACCCAATGACTCCCTCATTTCCATGCCAAGCACGTCTCAGCTGGCAGCACCTTTGGGAGGAAAGCTAGCATTATTTGCAGCCAATTGGCATATTGTCACAACAGACAAATGGATCCTGGACATTATAAACAGAGGCTACAAATTTCATTTTCACACTCTTCCAAAATGAGAGGCATGCCAAACCTGCCACAAAATCAAAGGGCAGAGGCACAACTACAAATTTCAAAGCTCATAAGCATGAGAGCTATTCAAGAGGTACCTACTCACGAACAAGGTCAAGGTTTTTATTCAAGACTTTTTCTGGTACCAAGGAAAGGAACCGACTGGAGACCCATTTTGGACTTCTCCATCCTAAACACATTTCTACTGCACAAAATTCAAGATGCTCACATTACAACAACTTCTTCCCATGCTGGGCAAGGAGTTTTGGCTGGTAACATTGGACCTCAAGGAGGCATACCTGCATGTCCCAATCAGACAAAGCTGCAGAAGATACCTCAGATTTCTTGCAGGTTCAATCCACTATCAATTCTCTGCATTGCCCTTTGGCTTATCTACTGCGCCCAGAGTATTCACAAAGTGCCTGGCATCAGTGATTGCCTACTGCAGACTTCAAGGGATACAAATTTACCCTTATTTGGACGACTGCCTGATCCAAGCGGACAGCAAACACATACTTCTGGAACATCTGGCATATGTGACACGGTTATTGCATTCTCTGGGATACACAATCAACAAAGAGAAATCAAGGCTAACACCATCTCAGAAAATAACTTTCCTGGGTGCCAACTTGGACACAAACACCCAGATGGCCTATCTTACGCCAGAAAAACAGGGGCAACTATCTCATTACTTCAGAATACTAGCAAAAAGTACCAGGCTTACTGCAAGGAAAATCCTGCAGGCTCTGGGATTCATGGCATCTTGCATTCTTTTAATCCCATGTGCAAAGCTGCATATGAGGAAACTTCAATGGTACCTAAAAAAACCTATGGTCTCAACACAGTCAGAGTTTGGAAACAATAATACCAATAATCCCATGTTTGCAAAAGGAATTTCTATGGTGGGCCCAAGCATGTCAAGCAAACACAGGCCTCCCATTCTGCAAGCCTCAAGCAAAGCAAGTTATCACAACAGACGCCTCAGATTACTCGGGGTGCACATGACGGACAGGTGCATCCAGGGCAAATGGTCCCAAAAAGAAAAGCACCTTCACATCAATCAAAAAGAAATGCTAGCAGTAATAAATACAATTACAGCTTTCAAGGACTTCCTGCATCCAGGGCAATTACTGATAAGAACAGACAACACCACAGTAATGTGGTACATAAACAAACAAGGAGGAACACATTCATACCCCTTGTGCAGACTAGCCATGACTCTTTGGAACTTGGCTCTGGAATGGCAAATCGAACTTCAAGCCCAGTACCTGCCAGGATTGGAAAACACGCTGGCAGACAAATTAAGCAGAAATATGACACGAATGGAAGTTACATCCTCAGGTGTTTACAGAAATAACCCAAGTGTGGGGGAGGCCAGAAATAGATCTTTTTGCCTCCCACAGGAATCATCAATTGGAAAAGTTTTGTTCGAGGACCTTTCATCCAAAGGCCTGGAGAGTGGACGCCCTTTCATTCAGTTGGACAGCATGGACAGTTTACGCATTCCCACCTCTGCCTCTTCTGCCCAAGGTGCTTTTGAAAGCAAGAGCAGACAGACCAAAGATGATACTGATTGCTCCAGATTGGCCACGGCAACACTGGTACCCACTGCTGAGGAGCCTAACACATACTCCTCCCTGGTCCCTGCCTGTAATGCCTCTTCTGCTGACTCAGCACAGCTACAAAACTCTCCACAGTCAGCTGAAAACACTCAATCTCGCTGCATGGAAAATTCCTTAACACCACAACAGACCCTACTCTCCAAGGAGGTGCAGGATGTCATTTTGGAGGCCAGAAGGCCATCTACTAGAAAAGCTTACTCCGCAAAATGGAAGTGGTTTTGTTCTTGGAATGGGAAAAAAGGCCAGGACCATAGAAAACTGAACTTGCCTCAGGTATTACAGTATCTAGCTGAGCTGCTGAACAGTGGACTTTCATTTTCTTCCATAAAAATCCATGCCTCAGCCATTTCTGCAGAATACAACACGGATCCTCCTTTATTTTCTCACCCACTCTTACGACAGTTCCTCAGAGGGGCTAAGAATATTAGACCACCAAGGAAACAACCAATACCAGCCTGGGATCTTAATTACATACTAGAAAAATTAACATTGCCTCCTTTTGAACCAGCTGCCTCAACAGATTTGCAATATTTGTCCTGGAAAACTGCCTTCCTTCTGGCTATCTCTTCAGCTCGTAGAGTTTGAACTACAGGCCCTCATGGCGGTGCAGCCCTTTCTCATTTTCCATCAGGACAGGGTTTCCCTTACCAACCCATCATTTATGCCTAAAGTGGTATCCAGGGTAGCTTTAAATCAAGCCATACACCTTCCTACCTTTTACCCCAATCCTCAAAACAAAGGGGAAAGGCTGCTACATTCTTTAGACATCCATAGGCAGCTACGTTACTATTTGGACAGAACAAAGTCCTTCAGGAAATCAGAACAACTCTTTGTGTCCTATGCTGTAGGGGCTCAAGGGAAGCCAGTTTCCAAGCAGACTATTTCAAAGTGGATAGGCCACTGCATACGGTTTTGTTATTCCTATCATGGGAAATCTGTTCCTACAGGTATCAGATCACACTCCACCAGGGCCACAGCTACCTCTACAGCCTTCCTCAGAGGAGTTCCTACCAAAGATATTCTGGAGGCAGCCACTTGGAGTTCTGTACATACCTTCACAAAACACTACCACCTGCCTTTATATTCCAGAACAAGAGCAGGCTTTGCCACTGCTGTTTTGCAGGGCATTCTGGCTCAACCCAGTTCCTCCTAGTACCTACCACCCTGTGCGTAGCTTTGGGACTCTACCCATCTGTGATTACTGCAGCTGTATGCACGATGAACATAGTACAGTTTTGTACCTACCATAAATGTAGATGTTCGAGTGCTAATACAGCTGCAGTACAGGTTTCCCTCCCTCCTTCCCCACTTGGTAAAGGCATGGGGCCTAACAACCTCTTCATACAACCTGACTGGGTTATCCTTCTATGGTTTATTTGCTTGCAACCACTGATTTTGGATTATATTGCATTGCATGTATACACATATAAGTATAATTTATGTATTGCCTTCCTTCTGGGGGCACCTGACATCTGGGGCAAGAAAGACTGAAGAACATGGCGTCGGCTGTGTCTTATATATTCTGGCCTCACTGACGTCAGAAGAGAAAGCGACGACAACCGACGCCGGACCAAGACTTTGGAATTCGGCCGACCGAGGGACCGCCTGACGGCAGAAAACCCATCTGTGATTACTGCAGCTGTATTAGCACTCGAACATCTACATTTATGGTAGGTACAAAACTGTACTTTTTTCAGCTTCTCCAACTAATTAACTGAAGCTATTCACAGTTTGCAAAGGAATTCTTTGGTAACTTTTTTAACTGACCCTAGCCAAGCAATCTTAAAACTTCAACAGAACAGAAAAACTTAAAACAAATGAATTCTAGAATAAGATACAAAGTAAAAGTGATCAAATCTTAAATGAAGAGCTTCAAATCAAAATAAAATGCAGCCACAAGTCAGCAATATTCAGAGCAAATAGGAGGCATTTATTCTTGTGCCAGGTCCCTTGCACTGTAGTCCTGTAATTCACCAACCTCAAACACATTTCCTTCACTTGCTCAATTCCATGCACATCAGGTGATCACTGTTGCATGCATCCCAGAGCTAAGGTTAAAGAGTGGGTTTCCCTCCCTTCTTTATTTGGAAGGAGATTCAGAGGACATGTAAATTAAAGATTTAGAGGCAGTCTTCTAGGAGTTAAAAAAGGACAACTATTCCTCCACTTTCTTCATTTGCTGAGCTATATTCTTGCTTGTACTGGTGCATTGTCTAGAGCAGCAAGCTTTGGTATGTGCCTTCCAAGATATGACTGAGGCTGCCTTTATATGAGAATTGCTCGGGCAAGCATACTTGGATGCTTTCTACCAGGGAAAGGGTCCTTTTTGGGCATGTCTCCACTAACTCAAGTTGTGGGCTAACAAAAGAGGAAATAAACACCAGCCACTATAAAGGCTTTTGCGTTTTTGCCTTTTCTCCTTTTTTTCCTTACAGGCCTTCTTCGTTCTCTAAGAGGAGGACGTCCCCTCAGTAAATGATGAGGGCTCATGCTAGGTTGAGTATTGCTCTTCGTGTGTACTTAGTAGCATCTCTAGTAAGTCAACTCCAAACCCATAGGCACAATGCCCTTTCATCCCACATTAGTAAGCACCTAGAATGATGGAGTTGCACTTTCCAGATGTCTCCGTGACCAGCTTGGTTGAAATGGGCATCCTGAGATAAAGTAGCAATTTTGTCATGTTTACTAACAACCATCTACTGTTTATACCAGCAGACTCAGTATTTGAGAGATGTAGTTACACTGCCTTCACTAACACAGCGCAACACTAAACAAAGAACGCACAGCTCTGAGGCTCTTAAAAGTAAGCTACCTAAACTGCAAATCCTGCTACATGTAATCTAAGGAACAAGTACCTCAGCATCTTCACAAACACAAATCACAGTCCGCAGCCACCATGAAACATACATTTCCTCCCTGGACTATATGAAGAGAGAGACACGATGGAGTGCTCAGAATACGTGCCTCAGGCTGGTATGAACCTATCCTTGAGCAGCATTCTGCCATCATCAGGTATCATGCCGCAGTATTAGGAAATGGTTATTGATTTCAGCAATTGGCTTAATGTCTGGTGGCATTCAATGGGAGAACAATATACATCATCCAGGGAGGAGAGGGTAGACTGTCCTAATTGCTTTGTCAAGGATAGCTTGCACCTCTCCCCAAAGTCTTTTTGTATACTAGCTAAGTCATTGTCCTTCCTCATACCGTCTTGTTAGGCAATGTCAGTCTTCTAAAGCTTCTAATATAACTAAACAGAATCCATATACTTTAAGGTATTGTTGCTGACTGCTAGGAGTCTTAATAAAAAACTCCACTCCCTAAAAGCACTCATTACCATGGAGGAATTTAGTGAGGTGTCTGTGAGGTGCATCTACACAGAGTGCAGGGTAAGGCCTTCACATAATGCGTTTGCCTTATGACTGTATTTTTTTACTATGGTAAGTAATCTTACATCTGACTTTTGCAATGGAGAACATAAGAGATACCTCATCAGAGATTTGCTGTTATGGTAAATTTTATGCAACAGTGTTATATTTGATGTGTTTAACTGTGGTAATCACTCCATAACTGTCATTTATTTCAGACATTGCTATACTGAATAACGTGGCCCAGTCATTTGGCTTGATGGATGTTGTGAAGAGAGTCTTGGACAACAGGAGGGGTCAGATGGATCCAGGTCATGAGTCATACCACAATACACTCTCAGGTGCTGTTTTCTGTTTTCTCAATAGTTTTAGAATGTTAAAGCCTTAAACAGATGTGTTGCGGTACATTGAAAATGACCCATGGCTCTCTGGTAGCTTATTTGTTTTTTTGTTTTCTTCCCCACCTACTTTTGGTGCTTCTGTACTACCTACCATCTCCTGTGTCATAACAGGAGGTACGATATTCCCTGTGTGGTACTATGGTGCCATGTGGGGGTGGGCTTTTTACATTTCTGCCTACCTTTAACCCCTATCCCTGTGCATTACAGGAGGTAGGATATTCTTTGTCTGGTACTATGGTGTCATGTGGGGTGGGATTTTCACCTTTCTGCCTACCTTTAACCCCTATCCCTGTGCATAACAGGAGGTAGGATGTTCCCTGTGTGGTATTATGGTGTCATGTGGGGGTGGGATTTTTAACTTTTTGCCTACCTTTAATGCCTACCCCTCTGCATAGTATGCATTGACATCTGTACAGTTCATTGCACATGCTACTGTGAGTATACCTTCCCCTGTTAACAAACTGCCAATATTTTCTCCTACTTCTATTCCTGGTGTAGATTCCTACAGCTTCCACTGGGGATGGTAGTCAAGCAGGAAATCCTTCCTACCCCCTGGATGGTCAGGCCATAATTTCTTCTGCTTATTCTCATGCCCCACATACTGTCTCATGTTCGAATATTTGGCAAGGCTGGGACTTGGAAAAATCTTTTCCTTAGCAAAGAACAAGAATGATAACAATGATTGCAAAACAGCAAGGGCACAATTTTATGAGTGAACAGTTGTGACAACATGTTCAAGCAGTAGCTAGTATGTACAAAAAAACAAAAAGTCAATAGTTAATTAATTGTACTTTTTAATGCTTCTTCAGCTTCCCAGTATGGAAGTCTTCAAATTTAGGAGTTAACTTAAAAAGAGCTTTATAAAGCGATTGCAAGCTTTAAGAGAAAGCTAGCTTAGTAACTCGGTCTTTAAACACATTCACAGGTTAAATCCACTTCTAGAACACTTAACATGCTAAAGAACAAGCCAAAAGGCTATAGCAAATAAGAATGGCAGTGTGCTTTTTAAAGAGGTAGGAGTCAGAAAAGTAAAGGTCAGGGAAGAAGTGAAGAACCCTACAATATTGTGAGGAGGTCAGAAAGTAAATAAGAGAAAGATTTCTGATAAAAAAATAAGATAACAATAATATAAAACAAATCAGAAAGGGTAAAAGTGCAGAAGCCCAATATCAGAAAAACCTACAAGAACAAATGGACTTGCAGACCTGCCCCAAACATTTCACACAGGTATTTATTATTTGTTACTGTACACCTTGCAGCTGGTTTCATTGATATTGTTAAAAGTAAATAAAGCCTCTTTAAAGGGAACTTCCCTCAAGGATCCTGTTTCACCACAAGATTTGTATTTTGCTTTGGAGAAACTTGCACTTTCTCTTTTTGAACCTACTTCTGCAGACTTACAGTTTCTATCCTGGAAGACCTATTTCCTAGTTGATTTCACTTCAGCTAGAAGACTTTCAGAGCTGCAGTTTTTCTGTTCCCCAACCTAGTGTTTCACAAAGGTTGTCCATTTGTCTCATTCCTTCTTTCATGCCTAAAGTATCCAAAGAGTCTAACCTAAACCAGTCAGTTAACTTGCTCATTTTCATTCCCAACTATTCAACCAGAGAAGAGTATTTATCTAAGAGAGCTAAGTTTCTATTAAGACAAAACTTAAATTGGTGAGAAAGAACTATCGGTTGTTGTTCCTTTTCAAAAAATAAATTTGGTTGTAAGATGTCAGAAGTAACCATAGATAAGTGGTTAACAGACTGCATCAAATTTTGCTATTAGAAGTATGACAAATACTTTACCTTCTGAACCTAAGGTCCATCGTCCCAGAGCAATGGCTACCTCTCACGTCTCTTTCCACAATGCAGTCTTGAAAGCTATTTGTGCTGCAGCTACGTGGACTTTTCTGAATACATTTTGCAAAATATTATAAACTGGATGTGATCTTTAGATTTTGGTCTCCTTTGGGGCCACACAATAAAGGTAACCACCCACTAAAAGATGAGCTTGGGCATAGACTTGATGTTAACGAGGATGAACCTCTTTGTACCAGATGAAAATGTTGTGTACTGCCTATAATGGTAGATCTGGATCAATCCTGGTTAACATACCTACTCACCTTTCCCCTTCTCTTGCTGACTTGGTCAACAGGTTTGTGATTTCTCTGCTTTGTGTGGCATACCAGAGACCTGGAGGAGGAGTTTGCCACATGCAAGAATCTCAAAGTCATTGCCCTCAGGTGTCAAACAACCCTCAAATTGGCACACTTCTATATGAGGAAAACTGCTACAGTACATTCTTAGCTGCACTGACTGACTTTTTATTCATTTTGGAGACTGTATGTCTTGGGTGAGTATGATAAGTCTTCATACAGCCTTCAAAGCCATTTGAGTTTGAGACCTGACATAGAGCATTTTGGGTAAAGCAGAGACATTTAGTAGCCTGAGTAAATTATAGATGCTAAGCTACCTAATGTGTAGCTGAATTAGTTCTACAGTTACAGAGGCTTATCCTGCTGATTCAGCTCTGTTGTTATTGTAAGTATGTAACTTTTGATTCTCACATTTTACTGGGGGAGCAGTTATCCTACTTAGGAAGCCACCCATTTGCAGGTTTGGCAGTAATGGAGGGCATCTTCTCTTGGACAAATTCCCTTCAGTTGTTTCTTTCCCTCGTGCTTCTTACTGGGGTTCCATGGAAGAGCTGTGGGGAAGAGCCACACCCCATTGCTTGGAGGAGGGTGGGCAAAGCTGTTGCTTTTCTTGGGAGAGATGTTAAGTCCTGTTTAAGGCTGAGTCTCCAAATGATGAAGTACTCTGGAGGCAGATCCAGTATGTTTCTCGTGAAAGGGTGATGGGATCATCTTTTCTAACTGGGCCAGCAGGGCACAAGTGGAAGTCTTTGTGTCAGTTCTTTCCTTTGGAACTTTATATTCCTAACTTTTTAGCGCCTCCTGCACGCTTTGTGTAAGTAGTTTGATGGCTCTTGGCTTAATTGATTTCTCAGTGAGTCTTGGCCTTGGGTGGCTATGACAACTTCTGTCTGGAACTGGTCAGGGTTCCCCCTTCTTTTTTGTCTTTTTACTGTGCCATCTTCTTAAGGCCATTGAGGATCATTGCTATCATCTATTGTGGATCAGGTGGTATTTTACTTATTCTGTGTCTGTCCTCCCTTTGGTGTCATAACACCTCACCCCTGGAGCAGGGCCTTTTTAGTGGTCTGGTGGTGTGTGTGTGCTTCCACACATGTACTAAATTCAGGCTACAAAGCTACAAATTCTACTTGATAGCTTAGAGCACATGTCTCTTGGTCTCCACTGAGAGTCTGTAGTGCAGAGAACTGGGTCATCTGTCAACCCAGAATGGGTGAGCTAGTGATAACCACTTACTTCCACCATTCACATTTGGCTGTTCCAGTGGTTGGACTGCTAATTGATCCCAGGTCATTTGGTTTTTATTCAGAAGTTTTCTTCCTTTTTTTAATTGCCAGATGATTCTGCTCACTTTTGCTGCCTGGCCAGGTCTCTTGTATACTAGCACCATCCAGCTTCTGGCATAGGCCTACAAGATGTTTGGGGAGCTGCTGGGAAGTGAGAAGCCTTAGAATTATACTCAAGTAGGAGTGGCAGTTTAATACCTCCTTGTGCAGGTATCGGGTACCACTCCTACTTGATACCTTCTTGTGTAGTTTGTTTTGAGTGTCCATGATATTCTGAATGTCATTTACTATGTTTTGTCTCCATTCACAGGCTGAGGCAGGTCCTGCCATTTAATTCTGGTGGAGGGCAGCATGGAGATTCAGCTTCAGCAAGCTATGCACTTCACTTATTAAATGCTCCACTTCATCTCTTTCTTTAGATCCCTCCCCTTTGAGGGTCTTGAACTTCTTGCTCAACAGGCCTGTCTCCCTGTTATGGGGACATTTTGCCTTATGGTATGGGAGTTCAATCAACAATAATTCCTCCCTAGTGGCTCCACTTCATCTAGTTATCCTTGTATTACAGGGTCTTCTGATAGGAGGCTATACCATCCCCACCACATTGTGAAGGCCCACTTCCTCTTTTCCACCATCTCTCCAAACTTAGAAGGGTATCCCTGATCATGTTCAAGTCCTTTTCCCATTTGATTTCCTTGTCAGGATGGGGACGGAGGTGGGAGAGGGGGACTTATAGTAGAAGACGACAGAAGGAGACAACCCCATCACTACACAGAGAGAGGAAATCTGGGTAGGAGCCTGGAGAGGCACCTGATTTGGAGTAGGATGAAATTGTTGTTCATCTCCAGATGCCTCTTGGAATGGGAGGGTTTGCAGTTCCTTTTGTCACTTGTAGGATGGAATTCTGTTTTCTGTGTCATTAGATGTCTTGTCAGCTGGCACAGGCTGAGGTTTTATCAGCTGTTTCAGTAACTGCTTCCAGTGCTTACTTGGTCTCCCCAAGTCAGAAGTGATTACACTGGCTTGGACCGTCTGTCTAGATCTCTGCAGTGCTCATTCATGAGTGTTTTTTAGCACCTTTCAGACAGTTTTTTTTATTGTGCTAACTTCATTTTAACCATTGGAACCATCAGGGGAGGTCTTTGGTGGTCAATATAATAGTTGCATTCTTGTAATGTTAGTTGATCCACATGGAGACCCTCTTTCATGGGTCAGATATACCCTCCCTGTGATCCCTTCTGGGTAGTTGTCCCTTTAGCTAGCCTTGGCTGTTGAGTTTCAGACAAGTAGATAAAACTATATATCAGTTGCCAGTAATAGGGATGCAGAATTGTCTTTTTATTTGCATATGAATATTTAATAGTGACAAAGGGGCAAACTGGTGGGTGCAAAATATTAATAAGGATACATAAGCAATATGCGATATCACAGCATGTTTCTTCATGGCTGCATTCCTTCCCTTGTTGTGGCAGCTTCCAGAAAAAGATGTCAAATGATGCTTAGTAGAGAGGATAAACCCAGCCATAGACCCTATCAAGGGGGATGGTACATAGAACATATCTGTTATTTATAGTGCATACCATCACACAGCTGTACTTTCCTTACCATGTACAGTTCTGAATTTTTACTTTATTATATCATTTTAAACATATAATTTCTGTTTCTGGTTCAACCTTCAAAGCTGATCATCCATCCTTTTCTACTGAGCTAACATCATCTTATGTTGGATGTCATGTACCTCGTATACAGGTGGCATTTGCTTACTCCATCTTTAATTCTTTCTTGTTGTATTTGTGGATGATTCAAAAAGTGTATTGCAATCTGTCAGTCCAGGCCTACAAATGAAGAGCAAAGCAGATAAGTGCACATGAAAAACTTTCTGTACTTCCTTTTATCATTAATTTGTATAGTGATTTTTGTTGAACTTTTTCAATGTTCAGTAGTACATCATGGTAGTATATGCCATACATAGTGGTGTAGGGCATGTCCTGCTTAAACAAAATAGATATGCCTGTAGATGCCAAATCCTTCACAAAGACCAGCACAACTAGTGTTTGTAGCACCTAAGAATACAACATAGAATCCTTAATTGTACAATTTGCCAGGGCCTCCATCCTAAGACTATTAAAACAATGCTGGAAGCCCTTCAGATGTACCTGTCAAAATGGAAGATTGCAGACTTGTTTAACAAACCTACCAGTTCTGCAGACTCCCAGCAACAGAGTGGCATAGTCATTTCCCTTGAAAGAAAGAAACTGAAAAAAGGATCCCCAAAGTAAAAATCTAGTTAGACCCTTGAACTGGAAAGTTTGCATTGGAGTTCCAAGATCCAAGGGCATCAGCTCTGCAGAGGAATTCTAGCAGCCCCATCCCTGACACCTGTTATTGCTGAGACTCTGATGCTGCACCTTTAGAACTGCCATGCCATCTGCCCCAAGCATGTCCCACCAGACCTTAAACAGACCACTGCAGTCTGCGGCGCAAGCTGTACCCTGATCAGCACTGTGTAGCTGGAGTATAACCCCCCCCCCCCCAAAAAAAAAAAGAGATAGAGGAGGACTTACCATACAAGTGCCCTCCTGGATATCATTGAAGCTACTTCCTTTGAGCTAAACTCCCAACCACCTAAGCGATTTGACCACTTTTATAGTGTTCAGAACCCTTGTAAATTCTTATACAAAACACCATTGTGAACCCTGATACCGAGTCCCTGGAGTCTACATGTGGAGCTAGATTGTCTCTTGGGTGCAGTATTTTTCCTAGGGATAGGAAAAGCAGATTGCTAGCTAGATTTGGCAAAAAAGTTATGTACTGTTGGAGCTTGAATCGCCATACCTACTTTCTGAAATATACCAATAGTACATCCTTAAATATCTCCAGGATAGCTGTGGGGGAATGCAGAATGAAATTTAAAAAGTAACTCCCTTTTCAAAGAAAAAATACAAATTGGTTTATAGTTAGGCAGGTATGCCAATGAAATGTGGGTGTGATTTGATGACGATGATGCAGTGTCAAGGGCTGCTGCTGTGGAGTCAGTTATCAAGAGGCAATCCTAGCTGATTACTCAGTCTCTGTCTGAGGATGTGAAGGCCAGCTTCTAAATGCCCCACTAGATAAGGAGCTGCTCTTCAAACTCCCTTTTTATAATGTGCTCAAACATTAGAAGATAAGGGAAAGACTATGGAGTCTGTGAAACACATGTTCCACATTCACATTCTCAACAGACAGTACCCCTCCAGACAGCTTTGTTGGGGAGTATGTGAAACACATGTTCCACATTCCCATTCTCAAATACAGCAGAAGTTACCCCTCCAAATAGCTGTTATGATGGTCAGGGCAAATGTAAAAAGGCTAAGAGTAAGAAGCCACTGAAAAGAGAAAATAGTAGCAAAAAGGTAGAGGAAGGTCTGGTGGGCCCACTGGGTTAAACCCTTCAAGGGAGCAGCTCTACCAGCTTTCTATTTCCCTCCCTTCTTTCAAAAATCCTCATCCTCTCTCTTAAACCCCCTAACCTCGTACTCATTCCATTCTCTAAAATTAGAGAGTGGTTTGACCTTGTTACCATCATTGAGTAAACATAACCACTAACCGTCCGATAGACAGGTTAGTGGTTATGTTGTAGGCTTGTCTTAAGTTCCAAAGACCAAAAATGTCTTGTAGGACCCATGTTATTGCAAATGTTATTCTAAGGAAGCAGTAGAGCCTGCCCCTGTGGAGCAAGAGATGAGAGTCTTACTTAGGACTGTTCCTCATACCAAGAAAAGAGGACATCTGGTGAACTATCCTACATAATGTTACAGCTAAAAAAAAGTTTGTAAAACGTACAAAGTGCAAGATGTTAACCCTAATTTATGCCCCTGCTCCTACACTAAACCTCAAGCATGCTTACTTGGATATACCCATTTTCAAGGGACACAGGCAGCACCTGAGTTTTAGTGGGGTGGACATAATTTCCAGTTTACCTCCTTGTCCTGTTGTTTAGCCACTGCACCAAAAATTTTTACAAAATGTCTAGCCCAGCTGTTGCACACTGTTGGATCAAGAGGGCATCCACAGTTACATGTAGATGAATGATTGCCTGTCCTAATCCCAGTGGCAGAGAGCATTGGAGTACAGGCTGGATTGTCTCAACAAACTGATCTTCTCTGTCAGCAAGAAAAAAATCAAATCTGTTGTCTATAGGGAGGGTCATGTTCCTTGGATCCCTGTTTGATTCTCCCCTTGTAGGTCCCCCATCACAGGACAATGTGCAGATGTTCTTCGTGTTTCACTGTTGCAGTCATTACATTTGGGTAATCTGCTGGCAGGTTGCCCTCAGTCGGCCTGAATTCCAAAGTCTTGGGTCCTGTGTCGGTTGCTGTCTCCTCTTCCATGACGTCAGGTCGTCAGGGGTACAAAACAAGCATGCCATTTTCTTCAGTCTTTCTTGCTGCGCGGTGCCCAAAGCAGAAGCAGTTCACAAGTGCCAGTCGGCCGACTCCTGAAATTTTCGAGTTCGAGTTTCAGAACCGAAGTCTTCACTAAAGCTAAATACCCCATTTGGGAAACTTTTTTCTTGCTCCATACCGATGTCAGAAAAAGTTAATAATTGTATTACTTGTTGGAAGCAAGTACCCCATAAGGATTTCCATTTATACTGTATTCCTTGTCTAGCCCCTGATCACAGCGTGCCTGTCAGTTTTGTGTTAGATTTAACCAACGCACTATTAAGCGTTGGTATATTTTTGCCTCAAAATATTTTGGAAACAGATTTAACTACCCTGAAATGTCGTCGGATAGCAATCCGACTACCGGAGTACACAAAAAACGCAAAGAAAAGGACAGAGACAGACCGTTGAAGTCCAAAACCGACGACGAAGCTTCTCCTAAGCCAGTCGCCGGTTCGCAGGTACTCAGTGAGGCGCTTTCGCAGTCCCTGATACCCTCTACTTTCGAGTCACAGGCCCCTACTGAGACTCATGTGGAGTCCGGCATGCCGCGAGATACCCAAAGTATTGTACCCACGGATGTCTCTCCCTCGGATAGGTCCGGAGCCGCTGAGCAGGCACCAGCTTCTGAGGGTGTATTCAGGCCTCAACATTTCTATATAAAACCGACGACAACTGCAAAACCAAAGACAAAAGCAACTTCTAAAGCTAAAAAAACAAAGCATGAGCCATGTGCACAGGCTGCTATGCCTAAAAAACAGATGATCAAAATGGCTAAAGAAAGACCTTATTACCTTGATCAGGGGTTCCCAGCCCCCTCCTGATAAGAGGCCTAGGCAAGACACTGATTATGAATCTTCAGATCAGGTTTCTATTTCTTCTGATTCCTCTTTCTGTTCAGGAATTATCTATACCTCCCTATGAGGATTCTGATGCAGAGGAATTTATCCCATCTGCATCACCTCCTGAGGATTATTCATTTGGAGAAACCTTGCATACTTTGAGGGAGCATTTTCACTGGGAGAGTCAAGATTTCTCAGAATCAGAAAAGAGGCTCAGGGATTTCATTCTTCCCCCTCAGCACAGGCCTTTAGCCATACCCCCAGTTTTAGACATTGTGGATGATGTGTTTTCGGAGTCAAGCTTTACTCCTGACTCCTTACCTCCGGCTCCCAGCAAGCCTGACAGATATTACAGGGTCCCTGACTCACACAAAGTTTTATTTAGAAACCCTGCTGCTGACCCTGAAACTATTTCACAGGGTCCAAAGGGAGTTAAGGCCTCAACAGCAAAAAATCCTACCCCCTCTGACAGAGATTCAAGGGCACTGGATAGATGGGGAAAGAAGGTTTATACATCTGCAACCTGGCAATTAGGGCCTTAAACTGCCAGTTTCATATGCTCAAGTATCAACATGTTATGGGATTGCTGAAACAGAAAATGATGTTGATTTCTGAATGTGCAGAAAATAAAGAATTGCAGGAATTATTAAATGTAGCTGAAGAAGTTGGAAAGCATACTTTGCAATGTGGTTTTGATTCCTTAGAGGCCTCCTGCAGGTCCGCAGTTACTAGATCTGTGATTAGGAGGAATGCCTGGCTAAAAGAGCAAAATTTGCCTGATCATGTTAAAGCTAAATTTCTGGATGCACCTTTACAGCATGATACTCTGTTTGGTATTAAGGCAGAAGAGGTTTTAAAGAAAATTGAAGACAAAGCTAAGTCTGTGCAAACTGTAAAAGACTTCTTACAAGTGCAGCCACCAAGATTCAGTAGACAGTGGCCAACAAAAAAGTAGTCCTTTCCTGTGTTCGACAGAGCTCAAAGGGGCAAATCCAGATGCCCTAAAGGTTCCAGATACCAGGCACAAGATTCTTACAGGTCAAAGCAATGGGGTGCTTCTACCTCCAAATCTGGAGGAGATAAAGCGCAACCCTACAGAAAACAGTCCCAATGACTTCCCTCTGCCTTCACCAAGCACTTACCTTTTGGCAGCACCCTTGGGGGAAAATTAGCACTTTTTGCTCAAAATTGGCATTTAATAACCCAGGACAAGTGGGTGCTAAACATAGTATCACAGGGATACAGATTCCATTTCCATACTCTGCCAATGGCAAACGGTTGGCCAGATCTGCCAAAAAATCAATGGGCAGAGGCACAGAAACAGGTTACGTCCCTCATGGATATGGGGGCTATTCAGCCAGTACCAGAACAGGAAAAAGGGCAAGGGTTTTACTCAAGACTGTTCTTGGTACCCAGAAAGGACAAGGCCTGGCGACCAATACTGGATTTATCAGTTTTGAACATATTCCTGGACATTCCAAAATTCAAAATGCTGACTTTGCAGCAGCTTCTGCCCATGCTGGGGAAGAATGATTGGCTGGTGACATTAGATCTAAAAGAGGCATACCTGCATGTCCCAATAAGGGAATTGTGCAGAAGATACCTCCGTTTCAAGGCTGGCTTAATGCATTACCAATTCTTTGCACTGCCCTTTGGCGTATCTACTGCACCCAGGGTCTTTACAAAGTGCCTGGCACCAGTAATTGCTTTTTGCAGTCAAAGAAGTATACAAATATATCCTTACTTGGACGACTGTTTCATTCATGCAGAGAACAAGAACATTCTTCGTCAGCACCTGGCTTTTGTGAAAAGGCATCTAACATGCCTAGGGTACACAATAAATGAAAATAAATCACAACTGGTACCCTCTCAAAAGATACCTTTCCTGGGTGCAAGCTTGAATACAACTGCCCAGATGGCTTTCCTCACGCCAGACAAACAAAGGCAACTGACTACTTACTTCAAACTGATGGCAACAAAAACCCAGTTATCTGCAAGACAAACTCTGCAGGCTTTGGGCTTCATGGCATCCTGCATCCTACTGATTCCATATGCAAGACTGCATATGAGGAAACTTCAATGGTACCTAAAAAGTTTATGGAGTCAACATTGTCACAGTCTGGAAACAATGATTCCTCTCATTCCCTGTCTACAACAGGAGTTTCTATGGTGGGCAAAGGCATGTCACCAAAACATGGGAAGGGCCTTCAATCTACCCCCTGCCAGCCAAACCTTAACAGACACATCAGATTATGCATGGGGGGCCCACCTTGCGGGAAGATGCATTCAGGGCATATGGACCCCAAAACAAATGCATATGCATATCAACCAAAAAGAGATGTTAGCTGTTCAAAATGCCTTGACAACCTTCAAGGACTTACTTCATCAAGGACAACTACTGATAAAGATGGACAACACCATGGTTATGTGGTATATAAACAAGCAGGGGGGCATGCAATCATACCCACTTTGCAGATTAGCCATGGCACTGTGGGACACAGCTTTGACTTACCAAGTACATCTTCAAGCTCAATTCCTGTCAGGAAAAGAAAATACTCTGGCAGACGATTTAAGCAGAAACCTTATGGACCCTCACGAGTGGAAACTAGATCCACAAGTCTTCAACATGATAACAAAGAAATGGGGGAGCCCGGACATAGATCTATTTGCCTCTCCTCAAAATTGTCAATTGAAAAGATTCTGCACAAGGACTTATCACAGACAAGCATGGAAAGTGGACGCCCTATCCTTCAGTTGGAAAAACTTATCAGATTACGCCTTTCCTCCTCTGCCTCTTCTTCCCAAGGTCCTACTAAAAGTCAGACAAGAGAAACCAAAGATGATACTAATTGCCCCGGACTGGCCCCGCCAATACTGGTACCCAATCCTAAGGAACTTATATCAATACCCAGCTTGGACCTTACCTCAAAGACCTCAATTACTGTCCCAGCAAGACAATCAGATCCTGCACAATCAGCTCCAAACAATGAACCTGGCAGCATGGCTGATCATGTAGTTATGCAAACATCACCTCTAAGTAAAGCTGTGATGGATGTCATTTTGGAAGCCAGAAGACCTAGTACTAGAAAATCTTATGCTGATAAATGGAAGAGATTCTGTGCTTGGAATCAAGCACAAGGAACTGATACAGCAGAACCAAATATTCTTCAGATATTACAATACTTGACTGAGATGCTTGACAAAGGCCTATCTTTCTCATCAATCAAAATCCATGCCTCTGCCATTTCGGCTCATTACAATACAGAACCACCAGTCTTTTCTCATCCTATAATAAAGCAGTATCTTAGAGGAGCCAAAAATTTAAGGCCTCCCAGAAGATCAGCAATACCTGCATGGGACCTCAATTATGTGTTGGAAAAGCTCACCCTGCCTCCATTTGAACCAGCTGCTACTGCAGATATAAAGTTCTTATCATGGAAAACAGCTCTGCTCCTAGCAAGTACTTCAGCAAGAAGAGTCTCAGAGCTTCAGGCCCTCATGACTGTGGAGCCTTTTATCATATTTTACCCAGACAGGGTGTCTGAGGACCAATCCTTCATTTATGCCTAAGGTGGTTTCCAGTGTGGCTTTTAACCAAACTATTCATCTGCCAACCTTTTATCCAAATCTGCAGAACAAGGGAGAGAGAATTCTGCATTCCTTGGACATACACATATAGCTAAGATTCTACTTGAGCAGGACTAAAGCTCTAAGGAAAAACTGAGCAATTACTAGTGACATATGCTGCAGGATCAGAAGGAAAGGCTATTTCAAAGCAGACTATTTCAAAGTGGATAAGCCACTGCATTTGTTTCTGCTACTTACACCATGGCAAACCTGTGCCCAAGGGCATTAGGTCTCATTCCACCAGAGCTGCAGCTACATCAGCAGCCTTTCTCAGAGGAGTACCAGCCAAAGACATTCTAGAGGCTGCTACTTGGAGTTCTGTTCACACCTTTACAAAGCATTATCATTTGCCTCTCTACTCTAAGTCCAGGGCAGGCTTTGCCATTGCAGTTCTGCAGGGCCTTATAGCCGCCCCTAATGCTGTTTAGCACCAGCCTCCCATCCATAGCTTTGGGATTCTACCCAAATGTAATGACTGCAACAGTGAAACACGAAGAACATAGTACAGTTGTGTACACTTACCATAAAAGTAGATGTTCGAGTGTATTCACTGTTGCAGTCCTTGTTACCCACCCACCATCCCCGTTATTCTGGAGTTTTTCTTTCCTTCTCTATCTTCTACCCTGGTGTATTTGCTTGTAGATGAAGGTAAAGTTTGTATTGATGCATGTATATATAGTTTATATATAGATATATTTTGCTACCTTTTTGGGGGCACCTGACATCTGGGGCAAGAAAAACTAAAGAAAATGGCGTTGGCTGCTTGTTTTATACCCCTGACGACCTGACGTCATGGAAGAGGAGACAGCAACTGACGCAGGACCCAAGACTTTGGAATTCAGACCGACTGAGGCCAACCTGCCAGCAGATTACCCAAATGTAATGACTGCAACAGTGAATACACTTGAACATCTACATTTATGGTAAGTGTACACAACTGTACTTTTCTGACTGCTGTTTTGAGGACATAGCACAAAACTATATGGTAACTTTAGGCAGTTACTGAGCATTCTGGGCCAAATGGCATCCACCATTCTGATGGCTCCCCTGGTCAGGTTGCTTATGAGGAAATTATAATAGTTTCAGTGGAACTCATGTATGATCAACAGTCACAATTGCTTGAGTGTACCATCCACTCCTATCATGTGTCAGGAAGGAGCTAAGGAGGTAGACACAGCAACTGCAGGAAAATTGAAGGTATGCCCTTCAGACAATGTGATCACAACCAAACCATGATGCCAGGTGTCTCAGATTTGGCTTCTGACACACATACTTTGGATTTCAAAGTACAGGGCACATGGGGTACCAAGGAAAATAGTTGGGACATAAACATCAAGGGAATGGTGGATGATATCCAGGCCCTCAAAACTTTCAAGACAGTCTAAGTGCTGGGGACTTGGAATGCCATCACATACAACACCACAGTGAAGTGGTACATAGACAGGGGGAATACAATCTATGTCATGTGTGCAAGATAGCCATACAGAGAAAGCAGGCATTGGAGCCTGTGTTCCTGAAGGTCACATATATACCTACACAGTAGAACATTGGGACAGACCAAGTAAGCAGAACATCAACAGAGCCAGATAAGTGGATGCTAAACAGACAAACCTTTAGACGTCTCACTGAGAGATAGAATAAACTGGAAATAGACCTGTTTGCTTCTCTGAGTAAAAAAAAAAAAAAACAGCTGAAAACATTCTGTTTCAGAGCAGCACACAAGCAAGCCTCGACAGTAGGTGGCTTCTTTCTGAACTGTACAAGTCTCTTTCTGTATGATTTCCCCCAACCACCACCACCCTATGTCTTTGCGATTCAGGATCATCCAAAGATGGAGGAACAGCCAAGAATTTTTCCTGATTGACCTTTGTGGCCAAGACAGCACTGGTTTCCTACCATCTTGAAATATCAGAAGAGAAACGTCTCCTGTTGCTACAGCATGTGAATCTTATGATGCAATGCTGGGGATCCCTTGCACATCCCAGTCTCTCCACACTGACCCTAACAGCTTGACGGATCTGATCTTATTCTACTTTGGACACTTTTATTATAAAGATGTGCTAATAAATATGAAGGAGACTTGAAGACCAATACAAGAAAAAATTTCTAGCAAAATGGAAAAGGCTTTCCCTCTGATGCTAATGGAGAAACATGCAGCTAAGCTAGGTGGATATGTATCTGGACCTCAAATATATATATATGTTAACTTTTTGCTTCAAGTTTAGCTTATACCTCGCTTAAAGTTTACATTTTGTCAGTACTTACCTGCTTCTAGTCTCCCCCCTAACTGGCATTCAGACTTCCAGTTAAAGGACATCCTGCATCTTCAGGCCCCACAGAAGATTGCTTACCTGCTTGGGACTTAAAACTTATATTGGAAAAATGAACCTTTAAATTAGCTGCTTCTGTACCCTTAAAATTCCTGACCTGGAAACTGCACTCCTCATTGCAGCCACATCAGCTAGAAAAGTGCCAGAACTTCAGCCGTACGTGATATTCAGAAAAATAGATTAACCCTGCACACTGTCCCTTCATTCATGCGAAAAGTTTTTTCTGAAGTGATACTGAATCAAACAATGCAACTTTATTTCCCCTTAATCTGCAGAACAAAAGAGAGAGGATAATGCACTCCCAAGACACATAAGATAACACCTGGATAGGATAAAGAATACCACAAAAGAGAATGTTTTGTCTCCTTTGCGGAGACCAAACAAGGGCTTCCACTGATAAAACAGACCATTTCCACATGGATAACCCATTGTAGTAAAATGTTAACAAATGTCATGGACTTTGCATTATAAGGTATGATCCCATTCTGTGAAAAGCAGTAGCTATCACAGCATGGGTCAAATGAGTTTGTGCCCAGAACATCGTAAAGGCAGTTAGATTGTCCTCTGACACCTTCGCAAAACATTATAGGTTGGACATCATTTCCGGGTTTAAGGCGTTCACATCTGCTGTATTGAAAACATGTCCTCTTCTAAACTAACCACCCTTATTATCGGACAGTTCTGGGAATCTTCCCTTAGTTTATGACTGTACATAACATAAAGTCAACATAAAGAGCATAGTACAGTTGTGTAAACAGCTGTCCATAACAGGAGATGTTTGTGTGGTCATTGTTGCAGACTTTCCCTCTACCCACTATACTGCTTGAAGTGTTTTGGAACAAAGTATCTTTTCTCTTCTCATCTCCCCGATTTTTTTTTATTTTAATTGTTGGTCCCTTCCTTCTTTTTGCTTGGGCCCCTCAGGGAAGCTTAGATTATTTAGGTCTCAGACTTGGTCCCTGGGAATCTCTAAATGCCATGAACTATTAGTATGGCTCTGCTCTGATCTGAAGAGGTGCAAGAAAGAACTAAATATAGTGTTGGGAATGCTACTTCTGTGGCAGGTTCATTGAAATGTATGTGGTAAGGTGACATCAGCCTGGCTGAAGGGGGAGCAGTACACACACTGAAAGTGGAGCTGGATATCATACTTGGCCTGCCAGACAGGCAAGCAGATATGACTGAAGGGTGAACCTTAAGGGAAATAGAAGCAAAACCTTAATCTAAAAGCTGAGATAGATATTGGAGATCTATAGGCACATCCATGAAGAGATCTCTTAAGTTATGACTGTAGCAGTGATAATACTCAGACATTTACTATTGTGATAAGGTGCATACATAGCTGTACTTGATGATGAGTACCCTCACACAACTGTAGAAGCTTCATATCCATTCTGGTAAGTTGCACATACATTTTTAGCATCCTCAAGTCACTTTGATGTTGCATGGCTTTAATTTTCTCTTTTTTTCACTAAAAAGAATTGATGTCTTTCCATTTCACTGTTGCAGTATTCATTACAATAGGGATCCCCTGCCAAGGGTGGCCCGACATCCAGCCAGTATGCCAAAGCCTTTAGTTTGCTTTTACGGTATACCGTACATCATGTGTATGCTTCTTGTGTAGCATGGGATATAAAGGCGACGTCCATACATACAATCCTTAGAACTTCTTTGCCGCCAATCTGAATGTCATCTCTGGATCACCATTCTGAATGCCCATTCTGTTGCTGGTTCGCCAAGCCGTTGCAGATAAGTGCCCCATTGGGGTTTTTTGTATCTTATCTTTGTTTTTAATTTTTATTGCTTGTGGGGTTTCATGTTATCCAAGAAGGGTAAATGCCAGTGTGAGAGACATATTCCCCATAAAAACCATCACAAGCAGTGCATGTTTTGCCTAGGCCTGTCAGGCCTTTGTTCCCAAGACCATCTGTAGTAGGCATTCTTCTTTGGCTTTGTATCTGGAGAATCAATGTCTTAAGCTCTTCGCTAAAGACGCAATGGAAGGAACTTCCACTCCAAGGGGCAGCCGTCTGTGAAGAAGGCGGCCAAGAAGTCTAGGCCAGATTCTTCTGCTGTACAGCCTCTGCCAGACATCTCTCCTGAGGCAAGTGAAAGCCCTGAGGTTCACCTGGCTCCATCGCTGGATTCTTCGGCCATGACCAGTTTGGAGGCCGGTGGGGATCCGACCTTAGGCATGTCCTTGGAGGCTTTGCAAACATCCACATTAGATGTTCAGGAGGAACTGCAGGTGATTATTTCTGGGGGGGCCTAGGGGTGTTCCTCAAATTTCAGTCAGAGAAGATGTCCCCACTACAATTATTGAATGCCATCTGGGATTGGACCCTTCTACATTTTATAAGGCAGATGTCCCCTTAAAAAAAAAGCAGAAAACTAAACATATTATTCCAGCTGCTAAGGACCCACAGAGTGAATGGCAGAATTTCATTCAGGGGTTGTTTACTGCTTTGATGGCTTTAAAACCTCTTCTGGGATTTTTCTGTTCCAGCTCTTCCTTGGTCCTCTATTCCCATTGAAAACCCAGGGAACAGGATTCCTCTGAGGAGGAGTGGATTCCGATGAGGAATCCCTTGATGTTCATCGTGTTACACTGCTGCAGTCATAACACTTGGGTTATCCTGCAGTCAGGTGGTTCCCCAGTCGGCCTGAGTTCCAAAGACTTGGTCCGGCGTCGGTTGCTGTTGCCTCCTCCCTGACGTCAGTGCGACAGGGGTATATAAGATGCAGCCGACGCCATTTTCTTCAGTCTTTCTTGCCGCGCGGTGCCCGAAGCAGAAGCAGTTCGCAAGTGCCGGTCGGCTGACTCCTGAGATTTTTGAAGTTGAATCTCAGATCCGAAGTCTTCAATAAAGCTAAGTACCCCGTTGGGGAAACTTTTTTTCTTGCCTCAGACCAATGTCAGAAAAAGTTAATAATTGTATTTCTTGTGGGAAGCAAATACCTCTTAAGGACTTCCACTCTTACTGTATTCCATGCCTAGGCCCTGATCACGTCACTAGTTGTCGGTTTTGTGCTAGATTTAACAAACGCACTATAAAAAGACGTTTTGATTTTGCTTTGCACTACTTTGGCCGAAGGTTCAATTATACTATGCCGTCGGATCAACTGACGACCACAACTCCAAAAAAACGCAAAGACAAGGATAAAGACAGGCTTCCGAGGTCCAAAACAGACGACAAAACCTCTTCTAGGCCAGTCGCCGGTTCTCAGTGAGGAGCTTTCGCAGCCCCTGACACCCGCTACCTCAGAGCCACAGGCTGCCTCCGACTTCCACGTGGAGACAACTAGGCCTCTGGAAACTCAAGGTATTGGGCCTACAGAAACTTATCCCTCAGATGGGTCCAGAGCCGCTGAGCAGGCACCGGCTTCTGAGGGTGTTTTCAGACCTTCACAACTTACCATTAAATCAACAGCCAAGACAAAGGTACCATTAAAGACAAAGAAACAAGTACAGCATTCTCCTGGACAGTCATCCATGCCTAAGAAACAGATGCTTAAAATGGCCTAAGACCTCATTACTCTAATTAGGGGTTCCCATCCCCTTCCTGAGAAAAGGCCTAGGCAGGATACAGACTGACTCCTCTGATCAGGTTTCCATTTCTTCTGATTCCTCTTCAGACCAGGGATACTCCTTACCCCCCTATGAGGACTCTGATGCTGAGGAATCTATCCCTTCAGCCTCTCCTCCTGAGGATTACTCTTTTGGGGAAACTTTACATACCATGAGGGAACATTTCCATTGGGAAAGTCAGGAATACTCAGAATCCAAGAAAAGGCTCAGGGATTTCCTCTTATTGCCTCAGCACAGGCCCCTGGCTATTCCGCCTGTACTAGACATTGTGGATGATGTGTTCTGTGAATCCAGCTTATCTCCTGACTCTTTGCCCCCTGCTCCAGCCAAGCCAGATAGGTATTATAGAGTCCCTGACTCTCACAAGTTTCTATACAAAAACCCTTCTGCTGATCCAGAAACTATTTCCCAGGGTCCAAAAGGGGTTAAGGCCTCCATTGCAAAAAATCCAGTACCTTCTGACAGAGATTCCAGACCTTTGGATAGATGGGGGAAGAAAGTATACACATCTGCAACTTTAGCAGTAAGAGCTTTAAATTGCCAGTTTCACATGCTTAAATACCAACAATATTTAATGGCTCAGTTAAAACAGAAAATGCTTGCTAGCTCAGAAGCTCCTGATTGTAAAGAAATGCAGGATTTATTGCATTCAGTTGAACAGGTGGGAAAACATACTCTGCAATGTGGTTTTCATTCTTTAGAGGCCTCTTGTAGAGCCGCAGTTACAGGCTCTGTTATTCGAAGACATGCTTGGTTAAAAGAACAGAGTTTACCTGAACATGTTAAGGCAAAGTTATTGGATGCTCCTTTACAACATGATACCTTGTTTGGTGTTAAGGCAGAAGAGGTGTTAAAGAAAATAGAGGATAAAGCTAAATTTATGCAAACAGTCAAGGATTTCTTACAGGTACAGCCACCTCGGTTTAGCAGAAATTGGCCAACAAAAAATTGGTCCTTTCCAGTGTCAGACAGGCCACAGAGCGGCAGATGTAGATGCCCAAGAGGCAGATCTCAATCCCAAGGCTCAATCAGACAACGACAGTGGGGCATCTCAACCCCAAAAGGAGGTGAGGACAAGTCTCAGCCTTACAGGAAACAGTCACAATGATTTTCCCTTGCGTACGCCAAGCACGTCCCTTCTGGAAGCCCCCTTAGGGGGAAAACTAGCACTTTTTTCTCAAAACTGGCAAACAATCACCCAAGACAAATGGGTCCTGAATATTGTGTCTCAAGGTTACAGATTCCACTTCCATACTTTACCAAAGCTAAAAGGAATGCCAGACCTGCCACAAAACCAATGGGCAGAGGCACAAAAACAAATTTCAGCCCTCATGGATATGAGAGCTATACAAAAAGTACCACAACAGGAACAAGGACAAGGATTTTACTCAAGACTCTTCCTGGTCCCCAAAAAGGACAAAGCCTGGAGGCCTATACTGGACCTTTCAATTCTGAATACTTACCTGGATATTCCGAAATTCAGAATGTTGACATTACAGCAGCTTCTACCCATGCTGGGCAAGAAGGCTTGGCTTGTTACTCTGGACCTCAAAGAGGCATACCTGCATGTCCCTATCAGACAAAATTGCAGAAGATACCTCCGATTCAAATCTGGTACAATGCACTACCAATTCTCTGCACTGCCCTTTGTGAAGATCCTGGGCGCAGTGGATAAGCCAAAGTGCCTGGCACCAGTAATTGCATTTTGCAGACAAAAAGGAATTCAAATATATCCATACCTGGACGACTGCCTCATTCAAGCAGAGACAAAGGACATTCTTCTACAGCATCTGGCATTTGTGAAAAGGTTGCTAATTTCTTTAGGTACACAGTAAACGAAAAGAAGTCAAAACTAGTGCCCTCACAACAGATTACATTCCTGGGTGCCAGCTTAAATACAACGGCCCAGATGGTTTACCTCACGCCAGACAAACAAGTGCAACTAACTCAATATTTTCAACTACTGGCAAAAACGTCCCATCTCCCTGCAAGAAAAATTCTGCAGGCTCTGGGATTCATGGCATCCTGCATACTACTAATACCATATGCCAGACTGCATATGAGGAAATTACAATGGTACCTAAAAAGTGTTTGGACTTGACATTCTCACAGTCTAGAAGCAGTAATTCCAATAATTCCCTGCCTACAACAGGAGTTTTGATGGTGGGCACAGGCATGTTACCTAAACAAGGGTCAGCCTTTTACCCAACCCACAGCCAGGCAAACTCTAACAACAGATGCTTCGGATTACGCCTGGGGAGCACACATGGCAGGAACATGCATTCAGGGCAAGTGGACCACAGACCAGATGCATCTTCACATCAATCAAAAAGAGATGTTGGCTGTTCAAAATGCCCTAACAGCTTTCAAGGACCTTCTACACCCAGGACAACTATTACTAAAGACAGACAACACCACAGTAATGTGGTACATAAACAAACAAGGGAGCACTCACTCTTATCCCCTATGCAGGCAAGCCCTGACCTTGTGGAACACAGCTCTAACGTACCAAGTTCACCTGCAAGCACAATTCCTGCCAGGAAAGAAAAATACTCTGGCAGACAACCTAAGCAGAAATATCATGGACCCTCACGAATGGAAATTGAACCCACAAATCTTCAGCATGATAACACAGAAATGGGGATGCCCAGACATAGATCTTTTTGCCTCCCCTCTGAATTGCCAACTACAAAAATTCTGCACAAGGACTTATCACAAACAAGCATGGAAAGTGGATGCTCTTCTGTTCAGCTGGAAAAAACCTAAAAGTCTATGCCTTCCCACCACTGCCTCTCCTTTCAAAGGTACTCCTAAAAGCCAGACAAGAAAAAACACAGATGATCCTGATCGCTCCAGACTGGCCACGCCAGCACTGGTGTACCCTATCTTAAGGAACTTGGTTCAGGGCCCACCATGGATTTTGCCCCAAATTCCACACCTTCTGACTCAACAAAACAATCCGAGCCTGCACGGTCAGCTCAAAACCCTAAACCTGGCTGCATGGCAGATACTTTAGTCAAACAGGCAACATCTCTCTCTAAAGCTGTTATGGATGTCATTTTGGAGGCCAGGAGGCCTAGCACCAGGAATGCTTACTCAGAAAAATGGAAGAGATTCTGCGCCTGGAACCAGGCTCACAGCCTTGACCCTCTTGTTCCAAACATTCCTCAGATTTTACAATACTTAATTGAGATGCTGGACAGAGGCCTATCCTTTTCATCAATTAAGATTCACGCCTCTGCCATTTCTGCACATTACAACACGGATCCTCCTTTATTCTCTCATCCTTTGCTAAAGCAGTACCTCAGAGGGGCTAAAAGCATAAGACAGCCCCGGAGAGCACCAACACCAACTTGGGACCTCAATTTTGTTTTGGAAAAACTGACCCTACCACCTTTTGAGCCAGCCAATACAGCCGATCTAAAATTTTTATCATGGAAAACAGCTCTGCTCCTGGCAGTAACTTCAGCACGAAGAGTCTCAGAGCTACAGGCATTAATGGCAGTGGAACCTTTTATAATTTTTCATCAGGATAGGGTATCTTTAAGGGCAAACCCTACCTTCATGCCAAAGGTGGTATCTAGTGTGGCTCTTAACCAAACCATCCTTTTGCCTACTTTTTATCCAAACCCCCAAAATAAAGGGGAGAAACTTCTGCATTCTTTGGACATACACAGGCAGCTATGCTTCTACTTGGACAAAACAAAAGCTTTCAGGAAAACTGATCAACTGTTTGTAGCATATGCTGCAGGATCAAAAGGCAAGGCTATCTCAAAGCAGACTATATCCAAATGGATAGGACACTGTATCCAGTACTGCTACACACAGCATGGAAAATCAGTCCCTAATAACATTAGGCCTCATTCCACCAGGGCAACAGCCACTTCAGCAGCCTTTCTCAGAGGAGTACCTACCAAGGAAATTTTGGAGGCTGCAACTTGGAGTTCAGTGCACACCTTCACCAAGCATTACCACCTGCCTCTTTACTCTAAATCCAGAGCAGGATTTGCCACTGCAGTTCTGCAGGGCCTCTTAGCCAATCCTAACTCTTTATAGACCAGCCACCCAAGCTTAGCTTTGGGATTCAACCCAAGTGTGATGACTGCAGCAGTGTAACACGATGAACATAGTACAGTTTTGTACCTACCATAAATGTAGATGTTCGAGTGTTCACACTGCTGTAGTCCAGGTTACCCTCCCTCCTTCCCCTCTTAATTGCTGGTACGTACCTATGTCTTCTGCCCTTTACTACCTATGGGGAGTATTTGCTGGTAACTGAAAGTTGTTGGTTGCTTTTCTTATGTATGTTTTATTAGCAATTTGAATTGCCTACCTATTTGGGGGTACCTGACATCTGGGGCAAGAAAAACTGAAGAAAATGGCATTGGCTGCATCTTATATACCCCTGTCGCACTGACGTCAGGGAGGAGGCGACAGCAACCGACGCTGGACCAAGACTTTGGAACTCAGGCCGACTGGGGAACCGCCTGACAGCAGGATAACCCAAGTGTGATGACTGCAGCAGTGTGAACACTCGAACATCTACATTTATGGTATGTACAAAACTGTACTTTTACTCCTCTCAGATTCCTTCTCCTTTAGATTATAGGTCTGAGGAAGAGGAATCTACTAGTCCTGATACTCATTTTGAAGAAATTTCTTTGGGGACACGTTCTGTAGACTGATGGAGGTTTTTTAAATGGGCTTGGGTTTCTGAAGTACAGAAAAGGTGGTATGAGCTTCTCCCAGACCTTCTGCTGTCCCTCCTGTTTTGGCTGCCTTTTATAATGCTGCTGACTCCCAGCCCCCAAGAAACCTGATAGGTTTTATAGGGTGACTGAGAACTGTAAATTTCTTTACATGTGCCCTTCCACTGACCCCTCTGTGGTGCCCTTGGCTTCTGGCAAGCCATCTCGATTGCTACCTTCTCCTAAGTTACTGCCTTCTGATAAATATATCAAAACCATGCAAAGGTTGGGGAAAAAGGTTTATATCTCTGTTACTTTAGCTTTTAGGGTAGTCTGTTATTAGATCCATATGTACAGGTACATGTTGGCTGTTCTTTCCCAGTCCTCTCAGGTAATTTTTGATCTTCCAGACTCTGAAAGGAAGACTTCTGCTGTTTCCCTTTTACCTTTTATGGACTTCCTCCTAGGTGGCTTATCATTCCATCAAGTGTAGTTATGAAGCAGCAGATACTTCCTCTAGGGCTGCTGCTTTTGGGTCTGTGATGAGGAGATATTCTTGGATTCAGCTTCAACCTTTGCCTGATGATATTAAGGCTAAGTTGATGGATGCTCCTCTTTATAATAAACACTTGTTTGGTGAACCCAGCCGCTTTAAGTATCTTCAGGATAAGGACAAGGCTTTACAGGAACTTAAAACATGTTTTTGTTTCTGCTGTCCCTAAGCTTCAGAGAAGTTACCTCAATAAGTCAGCCTTTGTTCGTAGGCAATCCTGCCCCCTCCCCCCAAGGGCAAAAAAGGTGGGAGCAGGGTTCTCCTGTTAAAGCTACTCAGACTTCTGTATCCAGAAGTCTCTTTATTCCTGATAAACCAGGTGCTGTATGACTATCCTATTCTTTCCAGCTTCATTCATGTTTCTCTTCGCCTTTCTCTCTCTCTCTCCCTGATTGGTTAAAGATTACTCAGGACTCCTGGGTTATGTCCATTATCCACCAAGGGTATTTCATGCTCTAGAAATCTCTTCCCCTTTTATGGGAATTCCTCAGCTCTTCTCAGGAGCAGCTGTCCTTCTTTCCAGGGTTGGTTTGTGATCCCTTGACTCAGGGTCCTATTGGAGAAGTTCCAATTTCTCAAAGGGGGAGGGGTTTTACTCCAGAATGTTCCTAGTACCCAGGAAAGAGGATACTTGGAGATAATTTTAGACCTCTCTCATTTAAATACTTTTCTGAAGGTTCCCTCTTTTCGAATGTTGTCCCTTCAGATTTTGTTCCTTCTTTTGCTTCCTCAGATTTACATGGTGTTTCTGGATCTCAAAGATGTATATCTCTATATCCCAATTCATCCCCTTTCAGGAAGTTTATACATTTCTCTGTTGCTTCCTGGCATTTTTCAGTTCTCTGCTTTGCACTTTTGCCGTTCTACTACCACAAGGGTATTCAATAAAATACCTCACTCCTGTGATTGCTTTTTGCAGGCTAAGTGGGATCCAAGTCTTTCCCAACTTGGACAAACTCCAGTTTCAGGCATCCTCTCAAAAGACTTTGTTGCAAAATCTTCATTTTGAAGTCTCCCTTCTGCAGAGCCTGGGTTTCACTATAAATTTTAAAAAGTCCTTTCTGACTCTTTCTCAGGATCATGTCTTTCTGGGGTGCAAGATCCAGACTTTTCCTATTTTCCATCCCTGCTGTCGCTCTTCTTATGTGTATTAAGAAGACGTTGAGGCTTGGGTATTCGTTTAAGTAGTTTATTGTATACAAATACGTCAGGATGGATGGCAGGAGCATTAAACTTACACAAACTATCTAACTGATTGACTGACTACACAGTCGCTTGCTCACACTCTGGCTGCTCACTCAAAATGGCACTATAGCTTGCACATGCTCAGTACTTATGTGCATGTGCTGACTAACTGGAAAGCTTCTTAAAGGTATGTCAGACACACTGATCTACACATGCTTCCTCCCAAAGCCCTAACTCTCATTTCCTTTTTTTTTTTTTTGAGTCCCTTCTTCCTCTGACCTCAGTGACAGCAAGGGAATTTCTGAGAGCTCTGGGGTTCATGGCTTCCACTATTCCTTTGCTCCATTTTGCCAACCTCCACATGAGAAAACTTCAATGGTTTCTAAAGTCAATTTGGCTTTAGCATTCTCATCCCTTCGATTTTTTAATTCCTTTTCTTCCATGTCTGAAGCAGTAAATTTAGTGATGGATTCAGAAGTTGACTGTCAGTCCAGGGCTCCCTCTTCATCCACAGCTTCCCTCTCAGGAGCTGTTCACAAAATCCTCAGACATGGGATGGGGAGCAGCTTGCAGCTTCCTAAATGGGAAAGATCACATCAACATCAAGGAGATGAGAGATTTTCTGATTGCTCTGAAGGTCTTTCATCCTCTTTTCTCCCCAGGACCTTCCAAGATGTTTACAGACAGTACCAGAGTGATGTAGTATGTCAACAAACAAGGGGGTTGGGGGCAAGGTCTTATCTTCTTTGCTGGTTGGCACCCCTTGTGTGGGAACTAGCTATCCAGTTCCATGTGACACTTCAGACAGTGTACATTCCTTCAGGTTAAAACATTGTGGCAGAGTCTCTGAACAGGTCCATAACTCAATCCCACGAATGGATGCTTCACAGGGATGTGTTTCTGGACATTGTCCACCAGTGGGGTACTCTTCAAATGGAAATTTTCCCCCTCCTTTAAACAGAGAAAATCCCAGGTCCTTTGGTTTGTAAGGTGGATGCCCTCTCTCTTTCCTGGAAGTCGTTTATTTATGCTTTCCCTCTCCATCCCCTCATTCCAAAAGTCATGTTCAAAATACAACAGGATGCTCTCAAAATGTTGTTGGTGACTCCCTTTTGGTCAAGACAGCATTGGTTCTTTCTTCTGCATTTAGCCAAGGACAGTCATCACAAATTACCTCACAGGGTGGACCTGTTCACACAAGACAAGGGATCCATCATCCATCTCCACCTGTCCACTCTTTAGCTGACATTAGGATTTTGATTCCACATAGACATTTTTTTCCTGAGGCCGTACATAGGGTTCTGCAGGAGGTCAGAAAACCCACTACTAGGAAATCCTGCTTATCCAAATGGAAAGATTTTCTGTTTGGTGTATTTCTCGTAACCTGGATCCACTTTCTGTGGATGTTCCTTTGGTTCTCCTTATCTGTATGAATTGCTCAATGCTGGGTTGGCTTATTCTTCTGTTAAGGCCGACTTGTCAGCTATTTTTGCTTGTCTGCCTTTATTACCTTCTTTAGCCTCTAGATTTGAAGCTAAACAATTCCTTAAAGGTGTCCTTCATATTAGGCCTCCCAGAAACCCTTTCCTCCTCCCTGAGATGTTAATTTTGTTTTAGAAAAATTGACCCAGGCTCTTTTTGAGCCTGCAGCCTCAGCTGCCTTGCAACATTGGCTTTTTTTGGTGTTTCATAAGGACAGGGTGTCCCTTCGTACTAATCCTTCTTTTATGCTCAATGTGGTGAATGAGTTTTGTCATAATCAGTCTATTAATTTGCCCACTTTTTTCCGTTCTCTGCAATCTGCCAGTGAGAAGATGCTGCACACGTTGGATGTGCATAGACAATTCAGATTTTATTTGGATACAACTATGACTTTTCGTAAATTTCATCAGCTCTTTGTTTCCTTTCATCCGAGGTCCTTAGGATTGGCTTTGTCCAAGCAAATTGTTTCTTTTTGGATTTCTAAAGCCATTTCTTTTTGCTGTTCCTTTCGTGGTAAGAGCCTTCTTTCTTCTGTTAAGGACTCTATTCTCGAGGCAGCTGTCTGAACTTCTCTGCATCCCTTTACCAAGCACTACAAGTTGGACGGAGTTTCCAGAGCTAGAGCTAGTTTTGCTAGGGCATTCCTTCATAACTTCCTAGAGAGCTCTGCTGGTCCTTCCTCCTCCCTCTCCTCTCCCTGAGCTTTGGCACTCTCCCTATTGTAATGAATACAGCAGCAGTGAAATGGAAGGACATAGAACAGTTTTGTAAAATCTTACTATAACTGTAGATGTCCTTCTCTTCACTGTTGCAGTATACACTCCCTCTCTCTGCCCTCTGGTCCATTTCTGTTCTGGACGTACTGATTGCCTCTCTATTCCTTGGACTGGCATTCCTACTGGGGCTCTCACTTTTGAGGATAGTACTTCCAGACATGACCTTTATGCCCAATGCTATGCAAGGAGCATACATGTGACGTACAGTGTATCATAAAGCAACCTAAAGGCTTTGGTATACAGGCTGGATGTCAGGCTGCACTTTCAATGAAAGAGCATCTATCGAACCCTTACTTAAAAAATGGAGGGTGCAGAAATAAGATAGAGATATTTATATATATATTATGTTAGGCAGCATAGGATGGTGGTTTGTAGGATGATGTTGGTGATCAAGAAGAGGAGGAGGATTGTGAGGGTAGCAACAAGGATCAAATGGTGGAAATTGAAAAAGGGTAATTGTGAGGTGGAGTTCAGGGATGAGTTAAGACGGGCACTGGGTGGCAGTGAAGAGTTACCAAATAGCTGGGTAACTACAGCAGAGCTAGTAAGGGAGACGGCTAGAAAGGTGCTTGGTATGACATCTGGACAGAGGAAGGATGACAAGGAGACATGGTGGTGGAATGAGGAAGTACAGGAGAGTATTACAGAGAAAGAGGTTGGCAAAGAAGAAGTGGGATTGTCAGAGAGATGAAGAAAGTAGACAGGAGTATAAGGAGATGAGGTGCATGGCAAAGAGAGAGGTGGCGAAGGCTAAGGATAAGGCATATGAAGAGTTGTATGAAAGGTTGGGACACTAAGGAGAGAGAAAAGGACCTGTACTGATTGACTAGACAGAGGGACCAAGCTAGGAAATATGTGCAGCAGGTAAAGGTGATAAAGGATAATGAGAGAAACATACAAGCGAGGAGAGTGTGTTGAGGAGATGGAAAGAGTACTTTGAGGGGTTGATGAATGAAGAGAATGAGAGGGAGAGAAGGTTGGATGATGTGGGGATAGTAAATCATGAAGTACAATGGATTAGCAAGGAGGAAGTAAGGATAGCTATGAAGATGATGAAGAGTGGAAAGGCTGTTGGCCCAGATGACATACCTGTGGAAGCATGGAGGTGTTTAGGTGAAATGGAAGTGGAGTTTTTAACCAGATTGTTTAATGAAATCTTGGAAAGTGAGAGGATGCCTGAGGAATGGAGAAAAAGTGTTTTGGTACCGATTTTAAAGAATAAGGGTGATGTGCAGAGCTGTAGTAACTACAGAGGGATTAAATTGATCAGTCACAGCATGAAGTTATGGGAAAGAGTAGTGGAAACTAGGTTAAGAAGGGATGTAATGATTAGTGATCAGCAGTATGGTTTCATGCCGGGAAAGAGCACTACAGATGTGATGTTTGCTCTGAGAGTGTTGATGGAGAAGTACAGAGAATGTCAGAAGGAGTTGCATTGTGTTTTTGTAGACTTAGAGAAAGCATATGACAGGATGCCTAGAGTGGAGTTGTGGTATTGTATGAGGAAGTCGGGAGTGTCAGAGAAGTATGTAAGAGTGGTACAGGATATGTACGAGGGTAGTGTGATAGCGGTGAGGTCTGCGGTGGGAGTGACGGCTGCGTTTAAGTTGGAGGTGGGGTTACATCAAGGATCAGCTCTGAGCCCTTTCTTATTTGCAATGGTGATGGACAGGTTGACAGACGAGATCAGACAGGAGTCCCCGTGGACTATGATGTTTGCAGATGACATTGTGATCTGTAGTGAGAGTAGGGAACAGGTGGAGGAGATGCTGGAGAGATGGAGATATGCTCTAGAGAGAAGAGGAATGAAGGTCAGCAGGACTAAGACAGAATATATGTGTGTGAATGAGAGGGAGGATAGAGGAATGGTGAGGATGCAAGGAGTAGAGGTGGCGAAAGTAGACGAGTTTAAATACTTGGGATCAGTAGTTCAGAGTAACGGTGAGTGTGGAAGAGAGGTGAAGAAGAGAGTACAGGCAGGATGGAATGGGTGGGGAAGAGTTTCAGGAGTGATTTGTGACAGACTAGTACCAGTAAGAGTGAAAGGGAAGGTCTACAAGAGGGTAGTGAGACCAGCTATGTTGTATGAGTTGGAGACAGTGACATTGACAAAAAGGCAGGAGTTTGAGCTGGATGTGGCAAACTTAAAGATGTTAAGGTTTGCACTGGGTGTGACGAGGGTGGACAGGATTAGGAATAAGTATATTAGAGGGTCAGCTCAGGTTGGAAGGTTTGGAGACAAAGCCAGAGAGGCAAGATTACGTTGGTTTGGACATGTGCTGAGGAGGGATGCTGAGTATATTGGGAAAAAGATGCTAAGGATAAAGCTACCAGGTAACAGGAAAAGAGGAAGGCCTGAGATATGGTTTATGGATGTGGTGAGAGAGGACATGCAGATGGTTGATGTGACAGAGCAAGATGCAGAGGACAGGAAGAAATGGAAACAGATGATCCACTGTGGCGATCCCTAACAGGAACAGCCGAAAGAAGATGATGATATATATATTTTTATTTATGTATCTTTTATGTATTAATTATTAAGTAATGATTTATTGTTGTTCAATGATATATGTATTTCCCTCCTTAATGTTAAGTTCTAGGGATTGTGCAAGTTTTTAACATCGCCTTTTTAAGAATTTATATTAATTAATTGGGATACTATTGTGATTGAACAATGATTTTTAAATATTTATATATATAGAGATGTTGTTTTATGAGTTGTTAGATGGTCTGATGAAGCTTACTAGCGAAAGCGCTTACCGTATCTGTTATCGTATTTGTTGCTGTCAATAATAAATTTATGAACAAGGAATACAAGGGACTGCCTGTTTGTTTCGTTGTGAGCATCTGTCTTGGTTTATAATAAACAGAAAGAGTTTTTGTTGCTGTGGATTCATCTGGAGCTAGAAGTCAGCATTTCAATGCAAATGACACTAAAGGTGTGTAATTAGATGTTCATTGTGCATACAGCTGCAGTCATAACAGATGGGTTCTCCTGCCGTCAGGCGGGTCCTCGGTCGGCCGAATTCCAAAGTCTAGGTCTGGCGTCGGTTGTCGTCGCTTCTTCCCTGACGTAAGTGCGACAGGGGTATAAAAGCACCAGCCGACGCCATTTTCTTCAGTCTTTCTTGCCGCGCGGTGCCCGAAGCAGAAGCAGTTCGCAAGTGCCGGTCGGCCAGCTCCTGAAATTACGAAAATTTTGCAACCGAAGTCTTCTTGAAAGCTAAGTACCCGTTGAAACTTTTCTTGCCTCAGACCGATGTCAGACAAAGTTAATAATTTTATTTCATGTGGGAAGCAAATACCGCATAAGGATTTCCATTCCCTCTGTATTCCTTGTTTAGGCCCAGACCACGACGTCTCGGTCTGTTGTTTTTGTGCTACATTCAACAAGCGCACCATTAAGCGTCGGGCGGAGTTCACCCAGCATTATTTTGGCAAAACATTTAACTATATTATGTCGTCGGATACTCCGACTCCAGTTTTGTCTAAAAAGCGCAAAGATAAGGACCGACACACGAGGTCCGCGGCCTCTACCGACACCACACCAAAGCCGACTACATGTGGTCCGGTTCTCAGCAAGGTGCCTACGCAGCCCCTGACTACCGACGACACTTCATTGGCGGTGTCTCCTGTGCCCGAGGTCGCAGGCTCCTCGGCCCACACCCCGACTACAGATACCAAAGCCACTCTTGGAGGTGAATCTCAAACTGTGTGGACAGGTCTACCTCCTCTCAAGGTGTCTTCAGACCTTCCTCTTCTTTTTCCATCAAGGCTTTCACTAAGTCTAAAGCAGCCATGCATTCTAAGAGGCAAGCTACACAGGGCCCATCTCCAGGCCCCATGCCTAAAAAACAGATGCTTAAAATGGCTGAGGATTTAATTACTCTTATCAGGGGTTCTCAACCCCCCCCGGACAAAAGTCCCAGAGTGGAGGAAGAATCCCCCTCCTCTGATCAGGGCTCCATTATATCAGAGCACTCTGATGAACAGGAACATTCTTACTCCCCTTTTGAAGACTCCGATGCAGAGGAGTCCATTCCATCTGTATCCCCCCCAGAGGATTACTCATTTGGGGAAACTTTGCATACCTTAAGGGAACACTTCCACTGGGAAGGCCAAGATTATTCAGATTCCAAGAAAAGGCTTAGGGAATTTCTCTTGCTACCTCAGCACAGGCCTCTGGCTATACCTCCTGTCTTGGACATACTAGATGATGTGTACTCGGAGGCCTGCCTTAACCCGGATTCTCTACCTCAAGCCCCAGTCAAGCCTGACAGGTACTACAGGGTCCCTGACTCGCACCAATTTCTATACAAAAGTCACGCTGCTGACCCAGAAACCATCTCACAGGGTCCCAAGGGAATTAAGGCCTCCACTGCTAAAAACCCATTACCTTCCGAGAGAGATTCCAGATCCTTAGAAAGGTGGGGAAAAAAGGTATATACCTCGGCCACCTTAACCATGAGGGCATTAAACTGCCAGTTCCATATGCTAAAGTACCAACAGTTTTTGTTATCACAATTGAGAAGTAAAATGTCACAACCTGAACAACCAGACTTGAAGGAGTTGCAGGATTTGATGCACAGTGCAGAACAAGTAGGTAAACATACCTTACAATGTGGTTTTGATGCTCTAGAGGCCTCATGTAGAGCTGCTGTTACAGGATCAGTCATACGTAGACATGCCTGGCTCAAGGAGCAAACCTTACCAGATCATGTCAAAGCTAAATTACTAGATGCCCCTCTACAAAAGGATGTATTATTTGGTGCTAATGCTAAGGAGGTATTAAGGAAAATGGAGGAAAAGGCTAAATCAATGCAAACAGTGAAAGATTTTCTACAGGTACAACCCCCACGTTTCAGTAGAAATTGGCCTTCCAAAAATTGGTCCTTTCCAGCCATGGACAGACCCCAAAGAGGTAGATACAGGCCGAGGGGCAGAGGGCAATCCCAAGGATCGTTTAGAGGCAGACAATGGCAAGCTCCTACACAAAGAGGTGGTGAGGATAACTTCGCACCATTCAGAAAGCAAGCCCAATGACTTTCCCCTTTGCATGCCAAGCAAGACTCAAATGGCAGCACCCTTAGGCGGAAAACTGGCATTATTTTCAAAAAAATTGACATATTGTCACAAAAGACAAATGGATCCTGGACATTATAAACAGAGGCTACAGATTCCATTTTCACACCCTTCCAAAATGAGAGGCATGCCAAACCTGCCACACAATCAAAGGGCAGAGGCACAAAGACAAATTTCAGATCTCTTAGACATGAAAGCTATTCAAGAGGTACCTACGCACGAACAAGGTCATGGTTTTTATTCCAGACTATTCCTGGTACCAAGGAAGGGAAAAGATTGGAGACCTATTTTGGACTTATCCATCCTAAACACATTTCTACTCGTACCAAAATTCAAGATGCTCACTCTACAGCAGCTTCTTCCCATGCTGGGCAAGGAGTCTTTGCTGGTAACATTGGACCTCAAGGAGGCATACCTGCATGTCCCAGTCAGACAAAATTGCAGAAGATACCTCAGATTTCTTGCAGGTTCAACCCATTATCAATTCTCTGCATTGCCCTTTGGCTTATCTGCTGTGCCCAGAGTATTCACAAAATGCCTGGCATCAGTAATTGCCTACTGCAGACTTCAAGTGATAAAAATATACCCCTATTTGGACGACTGCCTGATCCAAGCGGACAGCAAGCACATTCTTCTGAAACATCTGGCTTATGTAATAATGTTGAATTCTCTGGGATACACAGTCAACAAAAAGAAATCAAGGCTAATATCCTCTCGGAAAATAATTTTCCTGGGTGCCAACTTGGACACAAACACCCAGATGGCCTACCTCACGCCAGAGAAGCAGGGGCAACTAACTCAATACTTCAGAACACTAGCAAATTGCACCAGGCTGACTGCAAGGAAAATCCTGCAGGCTCTGGGATTCATGGCATCTTGCATCTTACTAATCCCATGTGCAAAGCTGCATATGAGGAAACTTCAATGGTACCTGAAAAACCTATGGTCTCAACACAGCCACAGCTTGGAAACAATAATACCACTAATTCCATGTCCGCAAAAGGAATTTCTGTGGTGGGCTCAAGCATGCCAAACAAACACAGGTCTCCCATTCAACAAGCCTCAAGCAAATCAAGTCATCACAACAGACGCCTCGGACTACGCCTGGGGGGCGCACATGACAGATCGGTGCATTCAGGGCAAATGGTCCCAAAAAGAAAAGCACCTTCACATCAATCAAAAGAAGATGCTAGCAGTAATAAATGCTATTATAGCTTTCAAAGACCTTCTGCAACCAGGTCAACTATTGATAAGAACGGACAACACCACAGTAATGTGGTACATAAACAAGCAGGGAGGAACCCATTCTTACCCCCTATGCAGACTGGCCATGTCACTTTGGAACATGGTCCTGGACTTACAAATCGAACTACAAGCACAGTACTTGCCAGGCAAGGAAAACACGCTGGCAGACAACCTAAGCAGAAATATGACAGATCCACACGAATGGAAGTTGCATCCTCAAGTTTTTACAGAGATAATTCAAGCATGGGGAAGGCCAGACATAGATCTCTTTGCCTCCCACAAAAATCACCAATTGACAAAATTCTGCTCAAGGATTTTTCATCCAAAGGCCTGGAGAGTGGACACTCTCTCTTTCAGTTGGACATCAATGACAGTTTATGCCTTCCCACCTCTTCCTCTGCTTCCCAAAGTTCTATTAAAAACCAGAGCAGACAGACCAAAGATGATTCTCATTGCTCCAGACTGCCCAATACAACACTGGTACCCACTCCTAAGGAGCCTGACGCATTCCCCACCATGGACCCTGCCTCTAATGCCTCTTCTCCTGACTCAGCACAGCTTCAAAACTCTTCACAGTCAGCTAAAAACACTCAATCTAGCCGCATGGAAGATTCCTTAGCATCACAACAGACCCTACTCTCCAAGGAGGTGCAGGATGTCATTTTGGAGGCCAGAAGGCCGTCTACTAGAAAAGCTTACTCCGCAAAATGGAAACGGTTTTGTGTCTGGAATGAGAAAAAGGGCCAGGATCCTGGAAAACTGAACTTACCTCAAATATTACAGTATCTAGCTGAGCTGCTAAGCAGTGGACTTTCATTCTCCTCCATCAAAATCCATGCCTCAGCCATTTCTGCAGAATACAACACTGATCCACCCTTATTCTCTCACCCTCTCTTAAGACAGTTCCTCAGAGGGGCTAAGAATCTAAAACCCCCAAGGAAACAACCAATACCTGCTTGGGATCTCAATTTCATTCTAGAAAAACTGACCTTGTCTCCTTTTGAGCCAGCTGCCTCATCAAATTTGCAATATTGGTCCTGGAAAACAGCTTTCCTTCTGGCTATTACCTCAGTTTGTAGGGTATCGGAACTACAAGCTCTCATGGCTGTGCAGCCTTTTATCATCTTCCATCAGGACAGTTTCCTTATGAACCAACCCGTCCTTTATGCCAAAAGTGGTATCCAGGGTAGCTTTGAATCAGGCTATACACTTACCTACCTTTTATCCTAATCCTCAAAACAAAGGGGAGAGATTACTACATTCCTTGGACATCCACAGGCAACTGCGTTATTATTTGGACAGAACAAAGCCTTTCAGAAAATCAGAACAGCTCTTTGTGTCCTATGCTATAGGAGCTCAAGGAAAGCCAATTTCCAAACAGACAATCTCAAAATGGATAGCCCACTGCATACGCTTTTGCTATTCTTTTCATGGCAAAACTGTACCTACAGGCATCAGATCTCACTCCACAAGGGCCACGGCTACCTCTGCAGCTTTTCTCAGAGGAGTTCCTACCAAAGATATTTTGGAAGCAGCCACTTGGAGTTCTTTGCATACCTTCTCCAAACACTACCACCTTCCACTATACTCCAAATCTAGAGCGGGCTTTGCCACTGCAGTCTTGCAGGGCATTCTGGCTCCTCCTAGTTCCACCTAGTGCCTACCACCCCTTTCTTAGCTTTGGGATTCTACCCATCTGTTATGACTGCAGCTGTATGCACGATGAACATAGTACAGTTTTGTACCTACCATAAATGTAGATGTTCGAGTGCTAATACAGCTGCAGTCCAGGTTTCCCTCCCTCCTTCCCCTCTTGGGACAGGCCTATTGGCTAACATCTCCTCATGCAACCTGATTGGGGTATTCATTCTTGATGTATTTGCTTGCACTACTGTATTTTGATTATATGGCATTGCTTTATTACACAAACTTATGTATTGCCTTCACTCTGGGGGCACCTGACATCTGGGGCAAGAAAAAATGAAGAAAATGGCGTCGGCTGGTTCTTTTATACCCCTGTCACACTGACGTCAGGGAAGAAGCGACGACAACCGACGCCGGACCTAGACTTTGGAATTCGGCCAACCGAGGACCCGCCTGACGGCAGGAGAACCCATCTGTTATGACTGCAGCTGTATTAGCACTCGAACATCTACATTTATGGTAGGTACAAAACTGTACTTTCTCAGCTTTACGAAGTCAGTGTAAGCCTAGTCTCCTGGTGTCTACTGAAGATTCCTTCCTTTTTTTGAAAAAAAAGTTGGTCCATCCTCGTGTCAGCACAGTGGCTCATTGTAAAGATCTCTGCCTCACAGCTCCAGTTTTCAGAGTTCAAGCCTCACCTCTGGTCACTGTCTTTGTGGAGTTGGCATGTTCTTTTGTTTCGTCATGGGTTTTGTGGGTTTATTCAAGTTTATTCCCATCTCCCCAAAACATGCTGGTTGAGTGACTAATCTAAATTGTCCATGTATTTTGCATTTACCCTTGCCCTTTTGGTCTGGTTTAAGACAGACCAGTTCACTTGCCCAGTTAAATGAATAAGTTAAGTTTAAAATTTCTTTCCCCAGCCCTCAAAAAAAACATGGCTGTCCACCTTAGGAACTCCTTCTGTATATTTATTTCACAAAGGTGGAAGACCAATATCTATCTTAATTCACAGACACATCTGTCCTTTGAAAGTTGACCACAACCTAAGGTAGGTTTTGTGGTATTTCACTTCCCAAATTTTGCATTAAACATATTCACTTAGGACTATTATATTTGGCCATTTTAAATGTTTTTTTCTCAACTGTATGATGACTCCTTATGAACTATTACAAAGGTGATCCTTTCTGGAAGGATGTTCCATATTTTCACAAAACCACCTGTCAAGCAAGAATTAAATTTTTTTTCACCACCATTGGCCATGACTTAAGTGCATATTCTTGTGTAAGTTCATGGCAGAAATATTGAAAACCTTCAGAGTCATGGGTATCCATTTAATTTTGGAAACCCTGCCTCATTACTTGTGTTTTGACCTGATGTTGAAAGTAACAGCCATTTCTTCATACCATTTCCAGTGTGTTCTATGTGTCATGGTTTTGAAACCCATTAACAGAGAATTTTGTGTGTATATGTTTGTGTGTTGCAGGAGTATACTAAGTACTTATGGTCTGAAGAATGTATTTTTTTTCTGTAGTAAACACAAGAGAGAGGACTGTCTTAGCTTAGTCTGCTGTTTGTTATAGGTGATTTTTATCTAAGTAGTAGGTTTAAGGTCTACTCCAAATATAATATGAAGATTGATACTGCAAATTGTTTTATATTAGATTTGAACTTTGTTGTTGTTAATGTTCTCATGATGTTTCTGTGGGTATTTGTTTTATTTATAAAGATTCTATCTTGGGTGCTAGGCTGCTTACCTTCTCTTTGTATTAATTTTCCCAGGTTATGTCTGAATTCATGAATTGTAGCAGCTTTAATGAGAATAAAATTTGAGGCTAATCAAACTGTAACTGTCACATTCTTCCTTGTGTAGCACCATGGTATGTCTAAACATAACATTGTTAAGAAGGGAAACAGTCTTTTTATATACCAGCAGTACTTATTCAGACTGCATGCTGTTCAACACTACAGAGTTCAGTAACACAGTGACTGAATATTTGCTTGTTTATAATCAAATGCCTTTTCATTACCCTTAAATCTTTTAAATAGAGTAGTAAAAAGTAAGATGGGAGATGAACAGTTCGGATTCAGATCAGGATGCAGCACGATTGTCGCGATGTTTGCAGTGAGACATATAGTTGAGAAGGAGCTAGAAGTGAGGCAAACTGGGCATTCCTAGAGTTCAAAAAAGCATGTAACAGGGATCCAAGAAACCTGATTTGGGCAGTCCTGCAGTGTCTCGAAGTCCCAGAAATATTGGTTGAATTAGTGCAATCTATATACAAGGACCTAATGTGTCAAGTACAAACAGTATTCGGTCTTACAGTAGGGTTCCTAGTGGGAGTGGGGCTACACCACAGTTCAGCTCTGAGCCCACTGCTGCTCATTCTGGTGATGGACTCAATTAACAAATTGGTCAGAGGGGACAGATCAGCAAAGCTACTGTATGCAGAGTATGTGGCATTACAGGCAGACTCTGAACAAGAATTTTAGCAAAGGATATGTGAATGGAATGCAAAACTGAAGGCACATGGGATTGAGTGCAGATAAGCCAGTTGTAATATGAGCAAATGGTGGAGCTCAGAAGAAGCTGAGAATTGAGATAGAAGGGAAAATAGTGGAACTGGTTAACAGCTTCAGGGTATCGGGGAGGGGTGGTTGAACAGAGGAGTAGTCTCAGTGAGGAAGTCAAAGCTTGAATCGGAAAGGCTGCATCCAGCTGGCACAGTATCAGGTATGGTGTATAACAGAAGAATGCCAAGGAAGCTGAAAATTAAGGTGTATAAAACAGTGGTGCTACCAGTACTACTGTATGGCTCAGAAACCTGAGCAGTTGAGGAAGCTGGAGGATGATGGAGATGAAGTGCCTGAGATGGGTGGTAAGATGCACAGTGTGAGACAGGTAAGGAAATGAGGACATAAGAACAGACAGTAAAGTAGCTGCAATTGCAGAAAAGGTGAAAGACAACAGATTACTGTGGTTTGGGTACATGGCAGTTTTCAATCTACTGAAGAAGATTTGGGACAGACAGGAAGAAGGAAAAAGAAAACAAGGGTGTCCTGCAAGATTATTTATTTATTTAACATTTGTTAACCAGGAAAGTCCGACTTGGAACAAAGCCAATTTTCAGCAGAGGCCCAGGGAGAAACACTGCAGACCCATGTCTTTGTAACGTGGGAGGAAACCGGAGCACCCAGAGGAAACTCACACGAAGGCAAGGAAGACATGCAGACTCCACACAGAAGTCACCCCAGTCAAGAATCGAACCGGAGAACCTCTTGCTGTGAGGAAGATGGATGGATTATGTGAGAGAAGACCTGCGACAATCAGGTATGAGTGTCAAAGTAGGCAGGAGAGTGGCACTGAATAGAGAGAGAGAGATGGTGAAGTTGACACGGCACCCCAACGTCATGTAGAAAATAGGGAAAAGAGGGTTGATGGTGATGGTGAAATATTTTAAACGTTAAATTATTGAGTTTACCAGTGCTAATTATGTATGGTTATTTTTATTCTGTTTTTCTTTCACAGATTTGGAACGTCAGCTGGAAGAACAAAAGAAGCAGATGCGGGATCAGAATTTAAATCTAAAGAGGCAAGCTTTCCAGAATGTGGTGTTGATGCCTTCAAGTGCTCCAAAACCCCCCAAAAGACCAAGACTTCAGAGGCCAGCATCTGCTACTATTTTAACCCCAACGGCCCAGGTGCAACAGCCACAGTACACTGTCATCTCACCTATCACCATCGGGCAAATGGGACAGTCATTTTCATTGAGTAACATTCCAGTGGCAACCATAAGTCAGCAGGGTAATCCCGTAACTGTTCACACTCTTCCCGGTGGCACACAGATTCTGCGGTATGCCACTATGGTATCATCTCCCAAAACCACCTCCTCCGACACCATTACAATTCACCCATCTTCTAGTCTGGCTCTCTTGAGCTCTGCTGCCATTCAGGACAGTGCCACCTTGGCAAACATGGGTGCAATAATGAGCCCTGTTGAGCTTGTGACTGTGGATTCAGCTCTGGCTTCAGTGGTACAGAATGTTGACGAATCTTCTGAGGAAACACAGACAGTCATTCAAATAAACCCTGCATCAGTTTCTGAACTTGAGGCAGAGACTGAGGCTGAAACAGTGACTGAGACAATAACAGAGATCAAGACAGAGGACAAGGTCATTGAGGAGATAGAGGAACACCAGGAACAGCTCCAGAATGTGGAAATTGTTGTACTTGAGGAGCATCATGAAGAAACTGAGGCCAAATGAATGTTCTATCAAGTTTTGTAATATTATTGCTTCCATTACATTTTCTTGTTTTGTTACAGTTATTTAAAAAATAAAAAAATCACTTCATTCTTTCATCAAGAAATCCAGACTTCACAGAATTATATTTAGAAAAAAAAAATATTCTCAAAGATTTTTGTTTCTTTTGGGTGCAGTCACTGAAAATGACTTGCCTAATTCATGCTTTAAGAGAGGTAAACTACATTTTTTCTACACATATCTGAGTGAAAAGAAAAATGACTAACACAATTTAAAATGAAGTATTACATACTTAACCTGCAGTTGAAGCTTTTGGGATGTTTGAGCACAGCTGTATGAAGCTTTTGTTTGCATTTTAAGGCTGGCATCAAGAAAAGGAAAAAGTGTCTGTTGCACAATGAGTAGGACACAAGTAAGTGCCTGACATGAATTAGGCAGTTTGTCTTAAATGTGAGGGGCAGACGTGTAAATTTAGAACTGATAAAACTGTTAGGTTACAAAATTCTGCCCCTTGAATGTCATGATAAACTGCACGATTTGAGTCTATTTTTCGTTCAGGTTTTGCATCAGTGTATGGCACATTACTTTGAAACTTGCTGTTTGTGTAAATATTTAACTGTTTTGCTTTGGTTCGAAATACTGGCTTCAGGGTTGCACAAATGTTTTGTGACATTATCAACATTGTGAGTGTTGCTGTCTCACTCTAAGTATTCTAGTATAATGGTACCATTGGAAACACCACTTATGACAATGCTGACAAATTGTTATACTGCCTTTGTCAGTGTTGTGATGAGCAAATGTAGAACTTGTTATCTTGCCATTTTTATCTCTACTGGTGTTTAAAAGCGAGAATAAATAACATCTGAGTGTTAAAGAACAACTCATTTCTTATGCAGAATAAGTGCTGTCTTGTCAGAGAAAACAGAAACATTTTTGATGTTTCGGTCATGTTACTGTACTTGTGAAGTGTGAAGATTGCTGAGTTTTTCACACTGCAATACTTTATTTTTTATATGACATGATCGCCATATTTTTATCTTTGTCTGATAGGGCCAAAGACCTAATTAAAGGAGTCCGTTCAAAAGGCAGAGTTGTGGCAGTCTTTGTTAGCTGCATTCTGCAGTATTCCCATGTTTCATAATGTTTTCTTTGTTCCAGTACTAAGAACCATTGATTGAAAACAATACACAAGTTCTAATCATGTATCACAAATGTTTGTTATGCTTCTTTGTAAATGCAGTTTTAGCAACACTGTATAGGTGAACCCTCAGTCATTCTCCATAATAAGACACTGGATTTTAAGTTTAAATGTTACCTTGACAGTGTGCAGCTTCAAAGCATCAGAACAACAGTGGTCATTTATAAAATTTCTCACATTAATTTTGAAGTCTAAACTGTGTATGTCTTCTGTTTAAGGATCCTTTTGTAAATCCTTCATAATAATTAGTAAGAATGCCAACATGGTTATACTGTTAGGAAGTGAGACTTGGCACAGAATAAGGATGGATTACGTTGTTCAATTAAGTATGAAAGCTAAAGGCGTCACTTTGAATTCTGCCTTACTTGAACTGAGCATTGTTGTCCACATAAGTACAGACAAAATCTCACCGAGGAAAAAAATATTGCTACTGTATTTCATTTCCTCATTAAATTATGAAAAAATTATCACCAGAGCTTAAGTAAAGACAGAATATGACTACAATGACATGATGTCCTTCAAGAATGCAACTGCAGTCATAACATGTGGGTTGTCCTGCCTCAGGCAGCCCTCGGTCGGCCGGATTCCAAAGTCTGGGTCCGACGTCGGCTGATGTCGCATTTCTCTCCGACGTCAGAGCGGCTGGAGTACATAAGCATCAGCCGACGCCATTTTCTCCAGTCTTTCTTGCCGCGCGGTGCCCGAAGCCGAAGCAGTTCGCAAGTGCCGGTCGGTCAGCTCCTGTATTCTACGATACCGAAGTCATCAAAAAAGCTAAGTACCCCGTTGGGGACCTTTTCTTGCCTCAGCCGATGTCAGAAATTACTGAAAAAGTTAACAATTGTCTTTTTTGTGGTAAACAAATACCTCATAAGGATTTCCACTCTTACTGCCTCCCTTGCCTGGGCCCAGACCACGACGTCTCGGCCTGTGTAGCCTGTGCTCGCTTCAACAAGCGCACTCAGGCGCAGGGCGGAGTTCACTGAAGATTTTTTCGGCGATAAATTCGCTTACACCATGCCGTCGGATCTTCCGACATCGCAAACTCCCAAAAAGCGAAAAGACCGGGACCGGCATCCTTGGCCCGCGTCTACCACTGACTCCACGCCAAAACCTAGCGCAAGTGCTCTGGTTCCCTCTGAGACGGTCTCTCCACCGCTCCGAACCGAAGACACCGCATTACCGACGACTCCGATTCCAGACATTACTACGACGCCAGTTATAGATTTTCCTCCGGATACCGAAACCGAGGAAATGCCCGAGACCATTGCTGTAGACAAGGTCACTCCTGCACGTGGAGCTGCCAGGCCTCCTATGGCCATGTCTATTAAGGCCTACACTAGGGCTAAGGCAGCCAGCAAAACAAAGCATATTACTCCTAAATCCTTACCTCAGCCGACTCCGGAGACACAAATTATGTCCATGGCTGCTGATTTAATTTCCATGATTAGAGGTTCACAGGCCCATCCTGAGAGAGCATCCCAGCCTCCTCCTGATAAAGGCCCCGGGTTGAACCCTCTGACCCTACTCCTTCAGATGAAGACTCTGAGGGCTCTGTCCACTCTGATAGCCAGGAAGAGCTCTTCCAGACCTATGAGGACTCGGATGCAGAGGATTCCATCCCTTCGGCCTCCCCTCCTGAGGATTTTTCTTTTGGGGAAGTTCTGCACACCATGAGGGAACATTTCAAGTGGCAGGGTCAGGAATATTCTGATTCTAGGAAACGCCTTAGGACTTTCCTTAAGCCTCAGCACAGGCCCTTAGCTATTCCTCCTGTACTTGATGTTCTGGATGATTTGTATTCTGACTCTAGTGCTACCCCTGATTCTCTTCCTCCTGCTCCAGCCAAGCCAGACAGGTATTACAGGGTCCCAGAAACTCATTCCCATTTATTCAGGGCCCATTCTGCTGATTTGGAAACTATTTCACAGGGCCCTAAAGGAGTTTCAGCCTCCACCTCTAAAAATCCTTTGCCCTCCAACAGGGAAGCAAGGTCATTAGAGAGATGGGGCAAAAAGGTTTACACATCCACTACCTTATCTATGAGAGCTTTAAATTGCCTTTTTCATATGTTACAATATCAGGATTATCTCTTAGAAGATTTACAAAAAACATTAGCTTCTCCTGATCCTTTAGACAGGAAGACCTTGCAGGAAGCTGTACATAACACTCAGCAAGTAAGCAATCACTTCCTGCAGTGTGGATATGATGCACTGGAAGCTTCATGTAGGGCAGCTATGACAGGGGCAGTGATTCGTAGACATGCTTGGTTAAAAGATCAACCTCTACCAGATCATGTAAAAGCAAAACTTCTGGATGCACCTTTGGAAAAGAACAAGCTTTTTGGTGCAAATGCTAAGGATGTGTTAAATACCATCGAAGAAAAAGCAAAATCAGTTCAGACTGTGAAAGATTTCCTCCAGGTTCAACCCCCCCCCAGATTCAGTAGGAATTGGCCTTCAAAAAACTGGTCCTTTCCTAATCCAAAAAAGTTTCAAAGGGGAAAGAACAGACGTGGCTGAGGAAGAGGCCAATACAGAGGCCCTTACAGGGGACGACAGTGGCAGCCAGGAAATCAAAGAAGTGACGCAGGGGTTTCACCTGCCCAACAACCACAAACTCAATGACTTTCCTCTACTACCACCTACCAGGGAACAACTAGAAGCTCCCTTGGGCGGGAAATTATCTCTGTTTGCAGAAAACTGGCATAGACTGACAAAGGACAAATGGATTTTGGACATTATAGACCGAGGGTACAGGTTTCATTTTCATACCTTACCAAGAAAACAAGGCATGCCAAACCTACCACAAAATCAAAGGGCAGAGGCTATCAAGCAAATCACTCTGCTGACTCGAATGAAAGCAATAGAAAGAGTTCCACAACAAGAACAAGAACAGGGGTTTTACTCAAGACTGTTCCTTGTTCCAAGAAAAGAATCTCAATGGAGACCAATACTGGACTTGTCCGCATTAAACACTTTTCTCATAGTACCAAAGTTCAAAATGCTGACTCTACAGCAACTCCTTCCCATGCTGGGCAAGGAGTCTTGGCTGATTACTCTGGACCTCAAGGAGGCATACCTGCATGTCCCTATCAGACACAGCTGCAGAAGATACCTCAGATTTCTTGCAGGGCCCAGAGCATTATCAATTCTCAGCATTGCCATTTGGCTTATCTACTGCGCCCAGAGTATTTACAAAATGCCTGGCTTCAGTAATTGCTCATTGCAGGCTCCAGGGTATACAAATTTACCCGTACCTGGACGACTGCCTCATACAAGCGGACGACAAATTGATGTTGACAAAAAACCTGGATTATGTCATACGATTACTTCAAGCTCTGGGATACACAGTCAACTTCCAAAAGTCAGGACTGCAGCCATCCCAGCAAATAATCTTCTTAGGAGCCAAACTAGACACAACCTCTCAGATGGCGTACCTGACAGAAGACAAGCAAGAGAAGTTAACTCATTACTTCAAAGGTTTAGCAAAACTCACCCAGATGACTGCAAGGAGATTCCTACAGGCCCTTGGTTACATGGCATCCTGCATTCTACTGGTTCCATTAGCAAAACTACACATGAGAAAGCTTCAAGGGTACCTAAAAAGCATTTGGTCTCAGCACAGCAACAACTTGGAGACAATCATACCACTCATTCCATGCCTACAAAAGGAATTCCTATGGTGGGCCAAGGTGAGCCAGGAAAACACAGGTATGTCATTCAAAAAACCACAGATAACACAGACCATGACTACAGACGCCTCAGACCTTGGATGGGGCGCACATGGAAGGCAGGTGTATACAAGGACAATGGTCTCCAAAGGAAACACATCTGCATATAAACCAAAAGGAAATGCTGGCAGTAATGCATGCCATCGAGGCTTTTCAATACCAACTCCAGCAAGGCCATTTAATGATACGGACAGGCAACACCACTGTGATGTGGTACATAAACAAGCAGGGGGGCACCCACTCTTACCCCCTTTGCAGACTGACAATGCAGCTTTGGGAGAAATCACTGAGCCTAAACATCCAGTTACAATCCCAGTTTGTTCCAGGAAAAGACAGTGTGTTGGCAGACAGCCTAAGCAGGAATTTCACAGATCCACACGAGTGGAGGTTACATCCGAAGGCCTTCAGACAACTCACTTCGACATGGGGCAAGCCAGAAGTGGACCTATTTGCCTCTCACCTCAACTATCTTCTACCAAAATTTTGCACAAGGTCATACCATCCAAAAGCTTGGAAAATAGATGCCCCCTCATTCAACTGGAACTCCCTAGCAATCTATGCATTCCCACCTCTGCCACTGATGACCTCAGTATTACTAAAGATCAAAGCAGAGAAGCCCAAGGGAATCATAATAGCTCCGGATTGGCCAAGACAACACTGGTACCCACTACTACGGAGCATATGTCACACCAGGAGGTGGGCCCTCCCTCAGTGGCCTCTACTTTTGACTCAACACAATTTCAAAACATTGCATCCAAATCTTCAGACACTGCAGCTAACAGCCTGGGAGATCCCATAAATAACTTCAGCTTATCTCTCTCCAAGGAAGTTCAGCGGATACTAACAGAGGCTCGAAGACCATCCACCAGAAAGGTTTATTTAGCAAAGTGGAAAAGATTCAGCAATTGGAATACCAGCAAGGGACACGATGCGTCATTGCCGAACATCCCACTTATCTTGGAATATTTGGCAGATATGTTAAAGAACGGCCTCTCATATTCTTCCATAAAGATACATGCATCTGCTATTTCAGCTAGATACAACACTGATCCTCCTGTTTTCTCTCACCCCTTACTAAAACAATTCCTCAGGGGAATCAAGAACATTAAGCCACCAAGAAAGGCCCCAGTGCCAGCCTGGGACCTCAATTTTGTCTTAGAAAAACTGACTCTACCTCCTTTTGAGCCAGCAGCTTCAGTTGACTTGCAATTTCTCTCATGGAAGACAGCTTTCCTGTTGGCAATTACTTCAGCAAGAAGGGTTTCGGAGCTACAGGCCCTAATGGCAATAACCACCCTTTATTATTTTCCACAGAGACAGGGTTTCATTAAGGACCAACCCTACATTTATGCCAAAGGTGGTATCTAGGGTTTCTCTAAATCAAGCCATTCATCTGCCTGCTTTCTTCCCCAATCCTGAGAATAGGGGGGAAAGACTTTTGCATACCTTGGACATTCACAGACAACTTCGATACTACCTAGACAGAACCAAGGCCAGTAGGAAGTCTGAACAACCTTTTGTAGCTTACGCCCCTGCAGTCCAAGGAAAAGCAATTTCTAAACAGACTATTTCTAAATGGATTGGACATTGCATCAGATTCTGTTATTCCTTTCATGGAAAGACTGTTCCAGCCAATGTCAGACCACATTCCACCAGAGCTACGGCCACCTCTACAGCATTTTTAAGAGGGGTGCCTACCAAGGACATTCTAGAAGCTGCTACATGGAGCTCCGTGCATACATTCTCCAAACACTACAATCTCCCTCTATATTCCAGATCCAGAGCAGGCTTTGCTTCGGCAGTCCTGCAGGGTTTGATTGCCACACCATCTCTTTCCTAGAGCATACCTCCTCCCCCAGCTAAGCTATGGTATTCTACCCACATGTTATGACTGCAGTTGCATTCTTGAAGGACATAGTACAGTTTTGTACCTACCATAAATGTAGATGTCCGATAGACATTGCAACTGCAGTCGGATTTTCCCTCCCTCCATACCCCTCTATGCCTAGGGTCCACTCCTATCCCTGTTACTCTTAGCTGGGGATATCTGTTATGGTGTATTTGTTTTATTGCTCATTTATTTGTTTGGAATCCTGTTTTTGTCTTCCAATTTGATTACAGCCTTCCTTGGAGGGCACCTGGCATCTGGGGCAAGAAACACTGAAGAAAATGGCGTCGGCTGATGCTTATGTACTCCAGCCGCTCTGACGTTGGAGAGAAATGCGACATCAGCCGACGTCGGACCCAGACTTTGGAATCCGGCCGACCGAGGGCTGCCTGAGGCAGGACAACCCACATGTTATGACTGCAGTTGCATGTCTATCGGACATCTACATTTATGGTAGGTACAAAACTGTGCTTTTTTTCACTTGAGTGTAGAGTAAACTAAGGTACAGGGTTGTCATACTTAGTGTAAGAAGAAATGTGCTAGTGTCATTGGTAAGGAAGAACAGTTGATCTGTTTTGAAATTGGGTCCCATTGTAAGGAAACATTCTCTGATGTCTGAGTTGTGGAAGTTTATGGCATATATTTTAATATGCTGCATCGAACTATGGGAGGTGGCCATGTTCTGTATCATAGTTGTAAAGAGGAACTTAGTGAGAATAAACACCAGTAGTTCTGCTTATGAAGAAGGGCAGAGTAAACTGCAGTACTTTATAAGTGGTAATGTATTTAGTATGAGAATCCTGTCAAGGAGCAATCGTTTGCGTCGACCCTTGTAGTGGGGAAATTTTAAAGGTTTGTGTGTTAATACTCCAGTATGTGACTGAAAATTGAGATCAGTGCCTGGCTATTAAAAAAAAGGAAAAGAGAAATGAGAGTTTCTTGCTAACTGGACAAGTACAGAAGAAAACTAGGGGAATGTATGATGTCTGTGCAAGATGTGTAAGATGGATGGAATACTGTTGTATTGGTATTAATGTAAAGAATGGTAAGGTCTAAATGTTATGTTGATACCTAACATTTAGAAAAGAGTGAACTGAAATGATATTTTGGTCCCAAGATACATAAGGTAGAAATGAAAGGGAGAGGCTGCTGGTTTGCATTGTGTAATAGGCACGCTTTATGGAAATTGTTTGGTCTGAGTATGAGGTGGTCCACCTCAAAGGGATAGGCTGGTTCTAGAAAGTGAAGCATAGTGGAAAAAATGATTTTCTGTAGGTTAAATGAGAAACTAATTTTTTTTTGTATTGCTGGGTGCATTTCAGAGCACAAAAATAACTAATACTGACAGCCAAGAGAGAATGCTCATATTGAAGAGACGTGAACTTCTAACAAATGAGTGAAAAGGAGATTTTCTTACCCACGTGAAAGAATGTAGCAGAATGTCTTTACTCACATTTTACCCTTGTATGTGATTGGTTAATAGGACTTGTTTCAAGAGAGATGGCAGTGTTATATGCTGGTTTCTATTGCATGTCCAAATTTGGCAGAAGTGCCATTTCCTGAAAACATTCTCTGTACTGTGCATACTCTGAAGCAACTCCCCTACTGAATGTGTAACCTACCCCAATGTGAATCACACTCAAAATATATTATGTTGAGTTGGGGGTTCATCAGGTGTTCCAACCAATAGGAGGTTATGGGTTACTTGACCTAATCTTAATCCTCACAATTCTGCAAAACGTTTTTGGAGAGAGTTTCACCAAAATTGATTAATCAGTATGCAGAGGATGCATATATCTGTGAGCAGAGTGGTGGGTGCTAAAATGAGAAAGCCACTTGAATTTGTTAAGACCTAAATTTGAGGTGGCTAGTTGAACTGATGTGTTAGAAGCCGATAAAACTGACCAACTTTATATGATAATATTGTAGTGTTTGAGGAGATAATTTTGATCTGGGAGAGCATGACAAGTGAAAAATGCTGCTGCTTGGTTTGATGTCTGAAAAAGAATAAGGGAAAAGTTGTGTGTGGGTATTTAGAGTGACAAAAGAAAGATGCATGATTTAAAATCACATGTAGGATTATCAGGTTAACTCAGCATGCATGTTTGTAGGTTTTATGAGTAAAATGAAGTGTACGTGAGAGTCTTGTGGTGTTTAAAGGATAAGAAAGGTATGTGCAGCAGCCAGCATGATAAAATGCTGAACAAGAGGGGAAATGCTTGTAATGGAGAGGAAAGGAGCAGGGCGGATGACAGTGAAAAAAATATGGGAGGAATATAGCAATGGTAAGGACATGTATGTACAAATTCCTAATGTTCGGAAGAAAAAGAAAATGAGGCATCAATATAAGAACAAGCCCAAAATTGAAAATGAGGCATCAATATAAGAACAAACCCAAAATTATTTAATTTGCTTGTAAACTGGTACAAGTATCTTAGGATGGTTGTCAATGAAAAGGATTATAGATTATCCCTTTGGTGTTTCAGGTTATTCTTTATCTTTAAATAGTCCTTTAAAAAGGTTCTCCTTCACCATGATTTTTTTCTAGCAGTAGACCTATCTCCTCTGAGTGACTGTCATAGTTTCATAGGATATTACTAAGCTTACAGCCAAGGAGACCACGGGAAACCCTTGTCCCATCACTCACCACTGGCAGGGGACAAATAGTGTCTTCCATTAAACAAAGCTAACCCACATATCCCAGGTGAATATTTGCTATCATAGATCCAGTTATCCAGAGTGGTTTTAAAGGTTGCTAGAGAAGTAGTTGATATGTAAGGGCAACCTGTTCTGAAAATGGTTACTCTGTTGGAATAGGTACCTCTCACCCCATCTGGTGGTGTTGATGTGATAGTATAGGTTTATGTCTCTAAAGTGGGTGTTTACTTTACTACTGGTTTTATTTGGGTAAATGAATGTAAGGCGTGCCTAGCATAAAAGGCTAAGCAGAGATCATCACTTAGGAGTCTGTAAGATACTGAGTAAAGGGACAGGGCTTTTAGTGTGTCTGAGTAATTAAGGGCAGACCTGTCACTCTGTTCAGTATCATGCAGACTCCTAAAAGGTGATCTCTGCCTGGTAGAGTGAGAAGAGAACCACTTCAAGTGAAGGTCTAGTGATGGTATATTTTCTCTGTGCTCCCAGTACTTCAAAAATTCTGAAGAAAATTTATATAGCTTTGATTGCCTACCAGTAGAGAAGTGCCGGCTACATTACTTTGTAGTTGCTACTGTTGTAGATCATTATACTGGATGATAGAGCATTAAAGAGAAGCATTTGTTTTGCAACGGTCTTCTGTACTTAGGGCTACCTCCTGTCCCTCTTTATGCAGAGCAGTTCTTTTTTGGACAGTTGGGTCATGTAAAAAAAAAAGAACATGAAAAATAAATGATGTTATGTAGTCCTATCTCGCCGTAATTCTTGCTGGATGGTTCGGAACCGATATTCGGCTCCGACTCTGCCGATACTAAAGCTTGAGAGCTTTTACTGGCTCGAGGCTAGCCCCTATCACATGATGCCTCACGGCAAATCCCCAGATCTTGTTTGCCGCAAAAGCTTCGAGGTTGTGTCTTACTGGCTCGTTGGCTAAGTAAAACTGTTTTTTGCTAAATTTAGTCTTTTCCTAATTTTTCTGTCCTATATATATATATATATATATATCTATATCTATCTACATATATATATCTATATCTATATATATATATATATATATATATATATATATATATGTAGATAGGTAGATGATGTCCTTCATGTATGCATCTGCAGTCATAACAAATGGGTTGTCCTGTCGTCAGGCAGCCCTTCGATCGGCCGGATTCCAAAGTCTGGGTCCGGCTTCGGCTGATGTCGCACTTCACCCGACGTCATCTCTGCTGGTCTTCGGGTATAAAGGCATCAGCCGACGCCATTTTCCTCAGTCGTTCTTGCCGCGTGGCGCCCGAAGCAGAAGCTGTTCGCAAGTGCCGGTCGGTCAGATCCCTAGAGCAGAGCCCCCCGAGCCTGTGTCCTCTGATGATTCTGCGGATGACTCAGACATTACAGACCAGCCAGAGGCTCCTTTTTCCAATTATGAAGATTCAGATGCTGAAGAATCCATTCCAGCTGCCTCTCCACCAGAGGAATTCTCCTTTGGGGAAACCTTACATGCCATGAGAGAACAATTCCAATGGCAGGGACAAGATTTCTCAGATTCAAGAAAAAGGCTTAGGACTTTTCTGCACTTACCACAACATAGGCCCTTAGCTATACCTCCTGTCCTATCTGTTGTGGACGATGCATTTAATGATGTCTGCACTGCACCTGATTCTTTACCTCCAGCCCCTGCCAAACCAGATAGATTTTACAGGGTGCCAGACACTCATCACCACCTATACAAGGCCCCACTTGCAGACCCCAAACTATATCCCAGGGGCCTGAGGCAGTGGCCCCGGCCACAGCAATCAACCCTATTCCCTTTGAAAGGGAATCCAGGTCCTTAGAGAGATGGGGGAAAAAAGTCTACACCTCTCCTACTCTCTCAGCTAGAGCTTTAAACTGTCAGTTTCACATGATCCAATACCAAGAGTTTATGCTTGATCAGTTAATTAAAAAGCTGTCCTCTGATGAATCTTTAGATGAGAAATATGTATTAGAAATGGTGAATAACATCCAACAGGTTAGTAACCATTCTTTAAAATGTGGCTATGATGCACTGGAGGCTTCATTTAGATCAGCCATGACTGGCACAGTGATAAGAAGGCACGCATGGTTGAAAGAACAGGTTTTGCCGGATCATGTTAAAGCTAAGCTATTGGATGCTCCTATGGATAAGGCCAGTCTATTTGGGGAACCTGCCCAGCAGGTAATGAAGAAAATGGAAGAGAAGGCAAAATCTGTACAAACAGTTAAAGATTTCCTACAGGTTCAGCCCCCAAGGTTTAGCAGGAACTGGCCTGCCAAAAATTGGTCCTTTCCTGACTCCACAAGATCACAAAGGGGCAGGAACAGATGCTCTAGGGGCAGAAATCAATCCAGAGGAGGTGCCTACAGAGGACGACAGTGGCAAGGCAATAACCGAGGCACAGACACAACCACTGCCACTGCAACAGGACAATCACAGTGACTTGGCTCTGACTCCGCCTACCAGGGAGCAAATAGCAGCACCATTAGGCGGAAAGTTAGCCTTATTCTCGAAAAATTGGCACTATATTACAAAAGACAAGTGGATTTTGCAAACCATAGACCAAGGCTACCGGTTCCACTTCCACACTTTACCAGTAAAAAGAGGAATGCCAAACCTGCCCCCAAATCAAAAAATAGAAGCCCTGCACCAGATAGCGGAATTAATAAAGATGAGAGCTGTGGAAAGGGTACCAATAACAGAACAGGGCAAAGGATTCTACTCCAGACTCTTCCTAGTACCAAGAAAAGAGAAAAACTGGAGACCTATTCTCGACCTGTCCATCTTAAACACATACATCATTGTCCCAAAATTCAAAATGCTGACCCTACAGCAACTTCTTCCCATGCTGGGCAAGGAGTGTTGGCTGGTAACTCTAGATCTCAAAGAGGCATACCTGCACGTCCCCATTAGACCAAATTGCAGAAGATACCTCAGATTTCTTGCAGGATCAGAGCATTATCAATTCTCAGCATTGCCCTTTGGCTTATCTACTGCGCCCAGAGTATTCACAAAATGCCTGGCATCAGTAATCGCTCACTGCAGAGTACAGGGAATCCAAATTTATCCATACCTGGACGACTGCCTGTTACAAGCGGACAACAAAAGCAAGCTGACAACAGATTTACAAAGGGTCATTTACTTGCTACAAGCCCTGGGATACACAGTCAATTTACAAAAGTCAAGGCTGATACCATCCCAGACAAGAACTTTCTTGGGCGCGGAATTGGACACAGTAAAACAGATGGCATTATTAACTGCAGAAAAACAAAAAGAGCTCCCTCTTTACTTCTTGGCATTAACAAAGCAGAACAAACTAACAGCAAGAAAAGTTCTGCAGGCCTTGGGCTTCATGGCATCACGCATAATCTTGGTCCCACATGCCAGACTGCATATGAGAAAGTTACAGTGGTACCTAAAGAATTTATGGTCTCAACACAGACACAGCTTAGAAACAGAAATACCACTAATCCCATGCTTAAAACAGGAGTTCCTATGGTGGGCTCGGGCATGCCAGTCAAATCCAGGCTTACCCTTCCACAACTTTCGAGCAAACCAAACCATCACTACGGATGCCTCAGACCTAGGATGGGGGGCACACATGCTGGACAAATGCGCAAGGACTGTGGACTCAGGACCAGCTGCACCTGCACATAAACCAAAAGAAATGCTGGCAGTAAAACTGGCAATCCTAAAATTCAGACCATTCCTCAAAGAAGGCCATTTGATGATAAGGACAGACAACACCACAGTCATGTGGTACATCAACAAACAGGGAGGCACTCATTCTTACCCCTATGCAGAATGACTTTGGACCTTTGGAATCTGGCTCTCAGCTACAACATCCAGTTACAGGCAATATTTGTACCGGGAAAAGAGAACACCCTAGCAGACATTTTAAGCAGAACCACCTCGGATGCTCACGAATGGATGCTACACCGACATCTTCAAGGCCATCACAAAGAAATGGGGAATGCCACAAATAGATCTATTCGCTTCCCACAAAATCACCAGCTCAAAAAATTCTGCACAAGGACATTCCACCCACTTGCATGGAAGGTGGACTCTATCCTTCAGCTGGAAAGGCCTGACAGCATATGTATTTCCACCTCTTCCCTTGATGCACAAGGTACTACTGAAAATCAAAGAGGAACGTCCAAGGATAATTCTGATAGCTCGAACTGGCCAAGACAACACTGGTACCCATTGCTGAGGAGCATGTCTCGGGAGAAAATGTGGTCAATACCCCTGATGCCTCTGATGTTAACTCAGAACAACTACAACATCATACATCCAAACCTAAAAACCTTGCAACTGACTGCCTGGAACATCACATAGCAGTAACTAACCCAGACCTTTCACAAAGGGTTAAAGACATTATCCTTGAAGCCCGCAGACCTTCAACAAGAAGGAACTATGCAGGAAAATGGAAAAGGTTCGTCATTTGGAGTACTGAAAGAGGAAAAGATGTGTCGAACATAGATATTGCTAACATCCTGGAGTACTTGGCAGAGCTTCTACATACAGGCCTGTCCTATTCCTCCATCAAGATACATGCATCAGCTATTTCAGCAGAATACAGCTTTGATCCTCCTGTCTTTTCACATCCTCTACTCAGGCAGTTCCTCAGAGGGATCAAGAATGTAAAACCTCCTAGGAAACCACCATTACCAGCATGGGACTTGAATTTTGTACTAGAAACGTTGACACTCCTCCGTTTGAACCAGCAGCAACAGCAGATCTACAACACCATTCATGGAAAACTGCTTTCCTAGTGGCTATTACTTCAGCAAGGAGGGTTTCGGAACTACAGGCCTTAATGGCAGTGCAACCCTTCCTAATCTTCCATCAAGATAGGGTGTCCACGAGAACTAATCCTACATTTATGCCTAAGGTGGTATCCAGAGTGTCTTTAAACCAGGCAATCCACCTACCTACCTTCTTTCCCAATCCACAAAACAGAGGTGAAAGAATAATGCATACCTTGGATGTACATAGACAGTTACTCTACTACCTGGACAGAACCAAAGGTAACAGAAAAACTGACCAGCTCTTTGTAGCCTATGCAACAGGAAGGGAAGGAAAAGCAATTTCCAAACAGACAATCTCCAAATGGATAGGAAATTGCATAAGATTCTGTTACTCCTACCATGGAAAACCAATTCCACAGAACATAAGACCTCATTCTACAAGGGCTACAGCCACTACCACAGCTTTCTTAAGAGGAGTGGCAACCAAGGACATTATTGAGGCGGCTACTTGGACCTCCGTGCATACATTTGCCAAGCATTATAATTTACCTCTATATTCTAGATCCCGAGCAGGGTTTGCCACTGCTGTACTGCAAGGGATCCTGACTACACCATAATTATTATTCCTCCTCCCCTAGTTTGGCTATGGTATTCTACCCATTTGTTATGACTGCAGATGCATCCATGAAGGACATAGTACAGTTTTGTACCTACCATAAATGTAGATGTCCGAACTGGATAGCATCTGCAGTCAGGATTACCCTCCCTCCTTCCCCTCTGCGGTACTCCTAGGGTATTTACCCTCCTAATAGCTAGCTGGGGGGGGGTCTCTTATGGTGTATTTGTTTGTATATATGTACATACATGTTTATTTTTTGTATTTGCCTTCTACTATTTTGGAAACATTGGCATTTATCCAAAATTTAGCTTTCCAAGAGGGTAATTGGCATCTGGGGCAAGAAACACTGAGGAAAATGGTGTCGGCTGATGCCTTTATACCCGAAGACCAGCAGAGATGACGTCGGGTGAAGTGCGACATCAGCTGAAGCCGGACCCAGACTTTGGAATCCGGCCGACCGAAGGGCTGCCTGACGACAGGACAACCCATTTGTTATGACTGCAGATGCTATCCAGTTCGGACATCTACATTTATGGTAGGTACAAAACTGTACTTTCTTCGTGTTTCACTGTTGCAGTCATCACATTTGGGTTATTTGCTTGCAGTAGCCCGCAGTCGGCCTGATTAACAAAGTCTTGGGTTTTGCGTCGGTTGCTGTCTCATCTTCCATGACGAAAGGTAGTCAGGGGTATAAAGCATGCAGTCAATGCCATTACATCAGTCTTTCTTGCCATGTGGTGCTCGAAGCAGAAGCAGTTCGCAAGTACCGGTCAGCCAACTCCTGAAATTTTCATTTTTGAGTTTCAGAATCGAAGTCTAAAACTAAGCTAAGTACCTGGTTGGGGAAACCTTTTCTTGCTCTAAACCGATGTCAGTAAAAGTCAGTAATTGTATTTCTTGTGGAAAGCAAACACCTCATAAAGATTTTCATTCGTACTGCATTCCTTGCCTAGGCCCTGACCACGACGTACCTTGCTGTTGGTTTTGTGCCTTATTTAAACAATGAACTATTCGTCGGTATATTTACGCTTCTAAATATTTTGGTACTCAGTTCAATTATCCAGATATGGCTTCGGTAAGCCACGCGACTACCAACATTCAGAAAAACTGCAAGGATAAAGACAGAGACAGACCACATAGGTCCAAAGCTGCCGACGACACTTCTCCTAAGCTAGTCGCCAGTTCACCAGTACTCAGTGAGGTGCTTTCACAGCCCCTGATACCCGCTACTTGAGATTCGCAGGCCTCTACTGAGACCCAGAGTCCGGTATGCCGCGAGATGCTTCAACTGTGGAGCCTGCGGATGTCTCTACCTTGGATGTGTCCGGAGCCGCTGTGCAGGCACCGGCTTCTGAGGGTGTATTCAGGTCTACTGACTTGCATATTAAACTGACGCCATCTTCTTCTTCAAGGCCTAAAACTCGATCCATGCCTAGAAAACCGATGCCCAGACCGCATGGTCAGGCCTCTATGTCTAAAAAACAAATGATAAGAATGGCTGAAGACCTTATTACTTTAATCAGGGGAAGCCAACCTTCCCCCTCTGAGACCTAGGACTGAGTTTGCTTATGATTCTTCTGATCAGGATTCTGAAATTTCTGTTTCCTCTGATGACCAGGATTTACCCTTATCTACCTATGAGGATTCTGATGTAGAGGACTCTATTCCCTCTGCTTCCCCTCCAGAGGATTTCTCTTTTGGTGAAGCCGTGCATACTCTTAGGGAGCATTTTCTCTGGGAAAGCCAGGATTACCCTGACTCTAAAAAGAGGCTTAGGGATTTCTGACTCCTGCCCCCAACACAGGCCTTTAGCTATCCCCCCCTGTACTGGACATTGTTGATGATGCCTTTTCAGAATCTAGCTTGGCCCCTGACTCCTTACCTCCTCCTCCCAGAAAGCCTGATAGATATTACAGGGTTCCTGACTCTCACAAGTTCCTTTTCAAAAATCCTACTGCGGATCCTGAGACCATTCACAGGGACCCAAGGGCATTCAGGCTACTACTGCCAAAAATCCTACCCCCTCTGATAGAGATTCCAGGGCGCTGGATAGTTGGGGTAAGAAGGTATACACTTCTGCAGCCTTGGCCATTAGGGCCTTAAACTGCCAGTTTCATATGTTAAAGTATCAGCAGCATATTATTGGACTGCTTAAACAGAAAATGATGTTGATTCCTGACTGTGCTGAAAATAAAGATTTAGAGAATTTAATGCATTCTGCTGAACAAGTTGAAAAACATAATTGGCAATGTGGTTTTGATTCACTAGAGGCATCTTGCAGAGCTGCTGTCACTGGGTCTGTACTTAGAAGGCATGCTTGGCTTAAGGAGCAATCTTTGCCAGATCATGTTAAAGCTAAATTGCTGGATGCTTCCTTAAACCAAGACTGCCTGTTTGGCAACAAAGCAGAAGAAGTACTTAAAAAGATGGAGAAAAAAGCTAAATCTATGCAAACTGTTAAAGACTTCCTGCACGTACAGCCTCCCAGATTTAGTAGGCATTGGCCCTCTAAAAATTGGTCCTTTCCTGCCTCTTCAGGCCTTCTCAGTCCAAACCCAGAACCAGCAGATCTCCCAGGCTTCAGTCCCAAGTTACTCACAGGGCTAAGCAGTGGGGGGCTCCCACTTCCAAAGCAGGGAGTAGTAAGACTCCCCCCATGGTAAACTGTCTCAATGACTTAACTTTAAATCTTGCAAGCCCTGCACAACTGACTGTTCCCTTAGGGGGAAAGATTGCCTGGCAGGCAAAAAATTGGGAACTCATTACCCATTACAAATGGGTTTTAAATAGTTACCCAAGGATACAGATTCCACTTTCTCTCCTTACCAATCCCAAACGGTTGGCCAGACCTATTCCCAAATCAGTGGGCAGAGGCTCAAAAGCAAAATCTCGCTCTCTTAAGCATCAGGGCTATTCATACTGTTCCAGAAGAGGAACAGGGACAAGGTTTCTACTCAAGACTTTCCCTGGTGCCCATAAAAGACAACTCCTGGCATCCTATACTGGACCTCTCCATCCTAAACACATTTTAGGTGATTCCAAAATGTAAGATGCTAACTCTTCACCAGCTGCTTCCTATGGTAGGTAAAGATACCTGGTTGGCAATACTGGATTTAAAGGAAGCTTACCTGCACATCCCAGTAAGGGAATCCTGCAGAAGATACCTACACTTCAAAGCAGGGCAGGCTACATGCACTATCAGTTCTCTGCACTGCCGTTTGGCTTATTTACTGCACCCAGGGTATTCACAAAGTGCCTAGCTCCAGTCATTGCATTTTGCAGGCAAAGAAATATCCAAATATATCCATACCTGGACGATTGTCTAACGCAGGGAGAAAACCAGGACATACTATTGAATCATGTGGCATTTGTACAGAAATTGCTAACTTCTCTGGGGTACACTATAAACAAAAATAAATCGCATCTTGTACCCTGCCAACAAATTGTATTCCTGGGAGCAAGCTTGAACACAACTTCCCAGATGGCTTTTCTCATGCCAGAAAAACAAGTTCATTTGACAGCCTACTTCAAACTACTGGCTGCAAAGACCCAGCTATCTGCAAGGAAAATACTGCAAGCCCTGGGGTTCATGGCCTCCTGCATTCTACTAATTCTATGTGCAAGACTGCATATGAGGAAACTACAGTGGTATCTAAAAAGCCTATGGTGTCAACATTCTCAGAATCTAGAAGCAATGATTCCTATCATTCCTTGTCTACAGATAGAGTTCCTTTGATGGGCAGACACTTGTCACCAAAACAAGGGACTGCCATTCACTCTACCCCCTGCCGCCCAAACCCTAACAACAGACGCATCAGACTATGCATGGGGGGCTCACTTGGCAGGGAAGTGCATTCAGGACAAATGGAACCCAAGTCAAATGCACCTGCACATCAATCAGAAAGAAATGTTAGCTGTACAGAATGTTCTGACAGCCTTCAAGGACCACATCCTTCCAGGACAATTAATGGTAAAGACGGACAACACCACTGTTATGTGGTACATAAACAAGCATGGGGGTACCCACTCATACCCTCTCAGCAGACTAGCCATGGCTCTGTGGAACACAGTCTTGAGCTTCCAAGTGCACCTACAGGCTCAATTCCTGCCAGGAAAGCTAAACACACTGGTGCAGATGACCTAAGCAGAAATCTCATGGACCCACACGAGTGGAAGCTGGAACCAAAGATATTCAACATGTTGAGAAACAAATGGGGAGCCCGGATATAGACCTGTTTGCCTCCCCCCAGAACTACCAATTGAAAATATTCTGCACAAGGATTCCCCGCAAACAAGCTTGGAAAGTGGATGCCCTGTCCTTCACCTGGAAAAACCTATCAGTTTATTCCTTTCCACCTCTGCCTCTCCTCTCCAAGGTACTACTAAAGATCAAACAGGACAAACCAAGGACGGTACTGATTGCACCAGACTGGTCACACCAACACTGGTAGTACCCCCTTTTGCACAGTGTGTCACTGCTGGCACCATGGCATCTGCCTCAGACCCCTGTCCTGCTGTCACAGCAGGAGGGCCAGATTCTGCACCCACAGCTTCAAACCCTGAACCTGGCAGCCTGGCTAATTAAATGATCTCTCCGTTACCATCCCTCAGTAAACAAGTGTTGGATGTCATTCTGGAGGCCTAGTACTATAAAATCCTATGCTGAACAATGGAAAAGATGCTTTTCCTGGAACCAAAATCAGGGGATGGGCACAGCAGCGCCCAGTTTACCTCAGATTCTTCAATGCTTAACTGAGATGCTGTACAAGGGCCTTTCTTTTTCCTCCATCAAAATTCATGCCTCACCCATTTCAGCTCTTTACAACACAAAACCACCCTCTTCTCTCATCCACTGTTGAAGCAGTTCCTCAGAGGGGCCAAAAACTTAAGACCACCCAGGAGAACCCCTCCTCCAGCCTGGGACCTTAATTTTGTACTGGAAAAACTCACTCTACCTCCTTTTGAGCCAGCTGCAAATGCAGAGTTGAAATTCCTTTCTTGGAAAACAGCTTTCCTTTCATCCATCACTTCAGCTAGAAGGGTGTCTGAATTACAGGCCCTCATGACAGTGGAGCCTTTCATCATTTTTCACGTGGATAGGGTGTCCCTCAGGACCAATCCCTCCTTCATGCCCAAGGTGGTATCCAGTGTGGCCCTTAAACAGTCCATTCATTTGCCAACCTTCTTTTCTAATCCACAGAACAAAGGGGAGCGAATACTGCAATCCTTAGATGTGCACAGACAACTTAGATTTTATTTGGACAGGACTAAACCTCTGAGGAAATCTGAACAACTGTTGGTTGCATTTGCTGCAGGGGCAGAGAGGAAGGCCATTTCAAAGCAAACCATTTCTAAATGGATAGGTCATTGCATTAATTTCTGCTGTAAGCACCATGGAAACCCTACCCCACAGGGGATTAGACCACATTAAACCAGGACTGCATCTACCTCTACAGCCTTTCTTAGAGGTGTCCAACCAGGGGCATCCTAGAAGCTGCTACCTGGAATTCTGTACATACCTTCACCAAGCATTACCATTTGCCAATTTTCTCTGTATCCAGACCTGGCTTTGCCACTGCAGTTTTGCAGGGTCTTATAGCTGGTCCTAATGCCATAGAATTTCCTCCTCCCATCCTTAGCTTTGGGAATCTACCCAGATGTGATGACTGCAACAGTGAAACACGAAGAACATAGTGCAGTTGTGTACACTTACCATAAATGTAGATGTTAGAGTGTATATCACTGTTGCAGTCCTAGTTACCCTCCCTCCAACCCCCTGACTTCTATTTGGCTATACCTCTATTCTTGCTTACTATGTTTAAAGCTTTTAGGTGTATTTGCTTTTTTGTTGGAGGTGTAACCTTATATACATAATTGCTTCCCATTATGGGGGCACCTGACATCTGGGCAAGAAAAACTGATGTAATGGCGTCAGCTGCATGCTTTTTACCCTTGACTACCTGACGTCATGGAAGATGAGACAGCAACCGACGTAGGACCCAAGACTTTGTTAATCAGGCCAACTGAGGGCTACTGGAAGCAGATAACCCAAATGTGATGACTGCAACAGTGAATACACTCAAACATCTACATTTATGGTAAGTTTACACGACTGTACTTTTCTTGTCTCTTGTGTGACTGTTTTTGAAAGTTCTTTGAACCTTATTCCCTCCTCAGGACTGTACAGCCCATTTAAGTTAGAGGGCCATAGTGCCCGTTTAAGTTAGAGGGCCTTTCCTCCCTGTGTATATGTGACTGTTTAACTTTTTTTTTTTTTTTTAACTTCTCTTTTTCACTTTATTATTGTAGTTAATACCTTTAGTATTGTTATCTACTCGTCTTTCGATTCTTATAATGTCAGAAGATAAGGATAAGGAGCATAGGGATCATCAGCTTTCAGGGTTTAAAAAGTGTGATAGGTGTGCGCAGAAAATGTCTCTTACATACAGCCACACCAGCTGCGTGTATTTCCTTGGTGAAGTCCATTTGCAGGAACCCTGCACGTTTTGTCATGCATTTAGCACTAGAGTTTTAAATGAGAGAAAGAGGAAACTCATTGATAGGGGTCTCATGACCAATTCCTTCCAAGAACAAGTGGAACTTGGTAAGGCAGCTCCAAAATCCTCGAAGAGAAAATCAATGGCCCCGGCTTCAGAGCCGACAAAAAAGACTAAAGCTTCAGAGCCAAGAAGTTCCGGTTCCGACTCAGCTCCATCTATTTCGGTGCCGACGGTTTCATTGGCTCCGAGACAACCTTCGGTACCGAATATTTTAACTGACATCGAGGTTGTATCTCCCACCTTGAGATCTCCTATTTTAGAGAGAAGTAGATCTCCTTCTGTCTCCACCATGTCCTCCAGGACACTATCAAATGAGGACATCAAGAGGGTGGTGAAGAGGTTGCTTTCGGATCCAGCTCTGGCAAGAAAATTGGCCCCCTCCAGACCCAAAGGTCTCAGAGCCGACCCCTTACTGATAACTGTTCCTTCTCCAACTGCTTCGCTCTCGGAGCCTATTACTTCAGTTTCCTCTGGCTTGGACCCTTCGGCTCTGGGGATTTAACCTGTTTCCTCAGAGCCAATTACTCTATCCTCAATGGCTCAGTCTGGAGTCGAGGGTTTTGGGAGCCAATGCTCTCATGTCGACTCTGTTGGGGACAGCCACCCTGGGTTCTCGTCGGAACCGCCCCTCCCTCTTGGAGCCTTGGCTCGTCTCAGCTCGACTCCCACTTCTGCTTCGGAGCTGTTCCCTCTTTCTAGGAGTCGACCATCCGCCCCCATGGAGTGGGGGGAGGCTTTCAAAGCTATAGAGAAGGCTTTATCCTCTGCTAAAGCCATTCCATTGGAACCTGTGTCCCACCAGCAGCAGGCAGCAACCTCTTCCCCCCTGCTACACCCACAGCGTAGGGAACCAGAGGCCCAAGTAGCCCCCGTTGGAGGTGCCCCCTTCTTCTGAGACCTCCCCAGATTATCCCACTAGAGAGCTCCCTCGGAAGAGGCTGCGTAAGAGGAAACATGCCGACTCACCTGAGTCTGTCACGTCAGAGACTGATTTAGAGGAATCAGAAGGGTCCCCTATATCCCCCTCTGAGGATGTCTCTTTTTCTGACATCCTAGAAATCCTTAGACAGAGGGGTGATTGGAAGACCTCTAACCCTACTGAGGATGAATCAGTGTATATTGAGGCCTTTGGTTCCCAACCTTCCACCTCCTGGGTGACGCCGCCTTATGACCAACCTTTGGAGGTTATATCACAGAAAGCATGGACCTCTCCAGATTCAGTGGAGCCTGTCCCGTGGAGGCCAAATAAGTTTATGATGGCACCTGAGGACAAGTCTTTCCTTTGTAAGCGAGTTCCAGTTCATGCTATGGTGGTAACAGTGGCCACCAAGAAGGAGTTATCCGAGACATCTTCTAATATCCATCCTCCTAACAAGGAATCCAGGACAATGGATAGGTACGGGATGCGTACTTTTTCTTCAGTGGCATTTACACTAAGATCGCTGAATTACCAAACTCATTTTACTCGTCTTCAGAGGGATCTCCTGAAAGAGTTAGGGGACACCCTCCAGGGTTCAGTAGCTCCGGGTTCCAAGGATAAGGTTTCTGTGCAGCTCTCCACCCTTACTTCCATAGGTAACTCCTCCACGAGGCTGATCTCATATGCGGCAGATGGAGCGAGTAGGGCAGCCACAGCAGGAATATCCCTCAGGAGACATTTGTGGATGCGTCTTTGTAATTTTATGGAATACTTCAAGTCTTCCTTCACTAGTGTTCCCTTTGATGGTTCATCTCTTTTTGGACCCCAAGTGAAAGAGACTTTGACTAGGTGCGAGCATGAAGGGAAAACCTTATCTGCCATCGGAGTCCGTTTCTCTCTCCCGTCCAGACCCTATCCCAAATGTAATACAGGAGGGAAAATGCATTTCCGTAAATCCCAAAAAGGTTTCCCTCGGACACAAGGTCAACCCTCCCCCAGAGGAAGAAGGGGAGGATATAATGGAAGATGCCGCCATCGCAGCAGAGGAGGTCCGCAGCATCAGGGAGACAGAGAAACTTTCTCTGATCGTCCCTTCCATCACCCCTGAAGGGTTGCCAGATTGTCCGTCTCTGGAGGCAGTCAGGGGTCATCTATCGCTGTACCCAAGCGTCTGGCTTACTATCATTCAAGATCTTTGAGTACACACAATAATATCCAGCGATTACCTGATCCCCTTTGTTTCCAAACCCCCAACAAACCGGTCCCTACCAGATGTACCACCAATCCAACTAGACCATGAAATATCAGAGATCATCTCGTTGCTGCAAAAAAGAGTCATCCAAGAAGTCCCCGCAGAGCAAGTAGGATCCAGAACTTACTCTCATTTCTTTTTGGTTCCAAAAAAGATGGGACTGGAGATCAATTCTTGATCTCGGCAGGCTCAACAAGCATGTAAAGAAATCAAAGTTTCGAACGGTCACTCTGCAGTCGATATTTCCCTTTATCTGGAAAGACAACTGGACATGCTCAATTGATCTCCAGGATGCATACTACCACTTCAAAATGGACAGGCACTCCAGGAGACACTTACGCTTCTGGCTGGGAGCCAGTCATTTTCAGTTCAGAACACTGCCCTTTGGCCTCACTACAGCCCCCAGAGTGTTTACCAAATGCATGGCAGTGGTAACTGCTCACCTGAGACGTCAAGGATTCTAGGTGTTTCCGTACCTAGAAGAGTGGCTCCTCACTGCTACCAACAAGCATCAAATCATCAGGACCAGGGACGAGACTCTATCCTTGTGCTCCAGTCTAGGCATCACTGTCAACCTACAAAAGTCAGCCTTATCTCCCTCGCAGCACATTGGATATTTAGGCTCAGAAATAGACACAACCACCATGTCAGTAAGGCTAATACAGGAAAGAGTGGTGTCTCTATGCAGTCAACTCAGATCCTTGCTAAACAAACAAAAAGTTCAGGCTAGAGTAGTCCTTCAAGTCCTAGGTACTATGGCTTCCACCATCTTATTAGTTCCTCTTGCTCACCTACACATGAGGATACTTCAGTGGCTGCTATTTGGTCGATGCAAGACTTTCCATTGCATCACCAGATATTGATAAACGCATGCAGAAAGGATCTGACATGGTGGTTGCACACAAAATAACTTATCCTAGGTCATCCACTTGTTCCTCCCCAAGAGAAAGCAGTTCTGACCACGGATGCTTCACAGATAGGGTGGGGGGTGGGGGGCATTATCTGGGAATGACAGTCCAAAGTACTTGGCAGAACCACTTGCACATCAATGTTCTGGAGATGACAGTGGTGCTATATGCGTTGCAAGCACTTCACAGCTCCCTTCCCACCGGGACAATTGCGATTCAGTCAGACAACATGCCTGTCGTGTGGTACATAATCAAGCAAAGGGGAACCAAGTCTTACCTGCTTTGCCGAGAGGCCTTAAGAGTTTGGAAATGGGTGATGGATACTCAACGCTTCCTGACAGCAACGCATATCCCGGGGAAATCCAACATCATAGCAGACAAACTCAGCCGAGCAATTCTGATGCCTCACGAGTGGTCCCTGAATCCAATGGTTGCGAAAGAAATCTTTCACAGATGGGGCCAGCCTTGCTTTGACCTATTTGCCACTCACCTGAACACCAAATGCAGCAGCTACTTTGCCCTCATTCCCCATCTGGGGATGTCACCCAGGGATGCCCTAGTTCACGATTGGCCTCCTGGACTTCTTTATGCCTTTCCTCCTTTTCCACTCATCCCCAAAGTACTACAGAAAGCAAGACAGTTGAGGAGATGTTCTTCGTGTTTCATTGTTGCAGTCATCACATTTGGGTTATCTGCTTGCAGTAGCCCTCAGTCGGCCTGATTATTAAAGTGTTGGGTCCTGCGTCGGTTGCGGTCTCATCTTCCGTGATGTCAGGTAGTCAGGGGTATAAAGCATGCAGCCGATGCCATTACATCAGTCCTTCTTGCCGTGCGGTGCCCAAAGCAGAAGCAGTTCTCAAGTGCCAGTTGGCCAACTCCTGAAATTTTTGTTTTAGAGTTTCAGAACCGAAGTCTTCAACTAAAGCTAAGTACCCCATTGGGGAAACTTTTTCTTGCTCCAAACCGATGTCAGTAAAAGTCAATAATTGTTTTTCTTATGGAAAGCAAATACCTCATAAAGATTTTCATTCATACTCTATTCTTTGCCTAGGCCCTGACCACAACGTACCTCGTTATCGGTTTTGTGCCTTATTTAAACCACAAACTATTCTTTGTTGGTACATTTTCCCTTCTAAATATTTTGGTACTCGGTTCAATTAACCAGATATGTCTTCGGTAAGCCACCCGACTACCGACATTCCGAAAAAACGCAAAGATAAAGACAGATACAGGCTGTCTAGGCCCAAAGCTACCGACGACGCTTCTCCTAAGCTAGTCACCAGTTCGCCGGTACTCAGTGAGGTGGATGTTCTTCGTCTCACATTGCTGCAGTCATAACCTGTGGGTAGTCCGCTGTCCTCGGTCGGCCCGAATACCAAAGTGTTAGGCTGGCGTCGGTCACGGTCGCTCAGATCTGACGTTAGTACGCAGTGGTACTAAAGCGCATGACCGACGCCATATCCTCAGTCTTTCTTGCCGCATGGTCCGAAGCAGAAGCAGCGTTTGCAAGTGCCGTTCGGCGTCCTGAAATTTTCGTATTTCGAGTTTCAGACCGAAGACCAGGTTGGGCTAAGTACCTCGTTGGGGAATATTTTTGTCTTTTCTTGCCTCAGTTAATCCGGATGTCAGGAAAAGTTAATAATTGTATTTCTTGTGGGAAACAGATACCTCATAGGGACTACCACTCTCTCTGTATTCCTTGCTTGGGGCCTGAGCACAATGTAGTCGGGTGTCGCTTTTGCGCTAGATTTAACAAGCGCACCATTAAACGCAGATTGGATTGTGCTAGGCTTGTTTTCGGTAAGCGGTGTAACTACAACATGCCGTCGGATCCTCCAACGCCCGCTACCGCTAAGAAGCGAAAAGAGAAATCGTTAAAGTCTAAGCAGGATGAGTCGTCCGTTGCGGACGCCGATTCTATGGAAACTACGGTTGAATCTGTGGATCCAGCCGAGGTTTCAGCTGAATCACAGGGGAAACCTTTAATCTTACAGGAATTGGCTTCTCAGGAGTTAGGTCAGGCCGAGGGGGCCTCTCAAGTTTCTGTAGTTCCATCTTTACATAAGGTTGTTAGGCCTTCTACTTCTGTCACTAAAGGCCCTTCTAAAGCTAGACCTGGTCTTTCTGGCACAGGCATCAGCCCTAGTTCTTCGGGCTCTGTTCCTAAAAAACATATGCTGAAAATGGCAGAGGATTTGATTTCTTTAATCAGAGGCTCTATGCCCCCTCCAGATAAGAGGCCTAGGGTGGAAACAGAGGTGGAGGGATTGGAGCATTCCTCAGATTACTCTGAGTCTTCAGCTGAGGACATTCAGGATTTCCCTCCCTATTCTGATTCGGATGCAGAGGATTCCTGTCCTTCTGCTTCTCCTCCAGAGGATTTTTCCTTTTCTGAAACCCTGCACTCCATGAGGGAGCATTTTAAGTGGGAAGGTCAGGATTTTTCAGATTCTCGTAAGAGGCTTAGGGAATTTTTTTTTTTGCCACAACATAGACCCTTGGCTATTCCCCCTGTTTTGGATGTTGTTCAGGATGTTTTTTCTGAAGCTTCCCTTAATCCTGATTCTTTACCCCCTGCCCCTGTCAAGCCAGACAGGTATTACAGAGTTCCAGAGGCTCATAAATATTTGTATAAGAGTCCTAGAGCTGACCCGGAAACTATTAGTCAGGGACCTAAGGGTGTCAGGGCTTCTGTAGTTAAGAATCCAGTACCTCTGGATAAAGATTCTAGGGTTTTGGATAGATGGGGTAAAAAAGTGTATACCTCCTCCACGCTAGCTATGAGGGCTTTAAATTGCCAGTTTCATATGCTGAAGTATCAGAACTTTCTGTTAAGTCAGTTGAAATCTAAGGTAGATGCTTTAGCTGAGGGTATTGAGTGTAAGGAATTGCAGGACTTAGTTCATGCTTCTGATCAGGTTGGTAAGCATTCCTTGCAGTGTGGTTTTGATGCTCTTCAGGCTTCTTCCAGGGTGGCTGCCACTGGTTCAGTTCTTCATAGGCACGCCTGGCTTAAGGATCAAAATTTGTCAGAGCATGTTAAAGCTCGAATTTTGGATGCTCCTCTTCAATCTGAAGTTCTTTTTGGTTCTCCTGTGGAGTCAGTTTTGAAAAAAATGGAAGACAAAGCTAAGTCCATGCAGACGGTTAAGGAATTTTTACAAGTGCAGCCACCTAAGTTTAGCAGGAATTGGCCTGCAAAAGGATGGGCTTACCCTTCTTCCGATTTTCAGTCTAAGGGCAGGTCTAGGCGTGGTAGGGGCAGAGCTCATGCTCAGGGTTCTTTCAGACCTAGGACGTGGAGTTCTCCTGCACAATCTTCTGGTGAGGGCAGGGGTCAGCCTTTTCGTAAACAGACCCAATGACCTGTATCTCCAGCTGCCAGATTCCTCCTGCCTGGCAGCTCCTCTAGGAGGAAAGTTGGCATTTTTCAAACAAAATTGGCTTTTGGTCACCCAGGACAAATGGGTGTTGGACATCATAAATCAAGGCTACAAGTTTTATTTTCACACCTTGCCTCCTTTCAAAGGCATGCCGGATGTACCTCCTCAGCAAAGGCTGGAGGCTCACAAACAGATTTCTTTACTTTTACAAATGGGGGCTATCCAGGTGGTACCTCCGTCAGAAGTAGGCCTAGGGTTTTATTCTCACCTATTCCTTGTGCCAAAGAAAGGAAACACTTGGAGGCCAATTCTGGACTTGTCCATTCTCAATACATACCTAGACATTCCGAAGTTCAAGATGTTAACTTTGCAGCAACTTCTGCCTCTGCTAGGCAAAGATCACTGGATGGTAACTCTGGATCTCAAAGAGGCTTATCTTCACATTCCTATCAGGCCCAGCTGCAGGAGGTTCCTGCATTTTCGGGCTGGTACTTTTCATTATCAGTTCTCTGCATTGCCCTTTGGCTTATCTACTGCACCCAGGGTGTTCACAAAGGTCCTGGCTCCTGTGATAGCCTTCTTAAGACTAAGAGGAATACAAATTTACCCTTATCTGGACGATTGCCTGATTCTTGCTCAAGACAAAGTCAAGTTACTTCAACATCTACAGTATGTAATGGCAGTTTTAAGGTGCCTAGGGTATTCTGTGAACGAAACAAAGTCCAGTCTAGTACCCACTCAGGACATGTGCTTTCTGGGTGTGAGACTGAATACAGCCTCTCAGATGGCCTTTTTGACCCCAGACAAACAAAGAAATCTTCACCTATACTTCCAGCAATTATCCCTAATGTCCAGGCTGACTGCAAGGACAGTCCTTCAAGCCTTGGGGTTCATGGCATCTTGCATTCTGGTACTTCCCAATGCCAAACTGCATATGAGGAAGCTACAATGGTATCTCAAAAGTGTATGGACTCAACACTGCCACTATGTGGACACTGTCATTCAGATAATACCTTGCATCCAGACGGAATTTTTGTGGTGGGCTCAGGAATGTTGCCTAAACAAGGGACTCTCTGTGACCCGACCAGAGGCGAGTCAGATCTTAATGATGGATGCCTCAGACTTGGCTTGGGGAGCACACTTCAGTGGGAAATGGATTCAAGACACGTGGCCTCCCAGACTACAGCATTTGCATATCAACATGAAGGAGATGTTAGCAGTCCAATTTGCCCTGATGGCTTTCAAGGATCTACTTCAACCGGGACAGGTGTTGGTTCAAACAGACAACACAACAGTCATGTGGTACATCAACAAGCAGGGGGGAACTCATTCGTACCCTCTTTGCAGACAAGCTATGATTTTGTGGGAGACTGCTCTGGGTTTGCAAATCACTCTTCAAGCAAGGTTTCTGCCAGGAGCACAGAACTCCTTAGCAGATGTTTTGAGCAGACAAATTGTGGATCCCCACGAGTGGAAATTGGATCCTCATGTATTCCAACAGTTGACAGTGGCTTGGGGAACTCCAGACATAGATCTGTTCGCTTCTCCACTAAATTTCCAACTGCCGAAATTTTGCACAAAGATGTTTCACCCAAAAGCTTGGAAAGTGGATGCTCTATCTTTCAGTTGGAACAACCTTCACGTCTATGCTTTCCCTCCTCTGCCTCTCCTTCCCAAGGTGCTCCTGAAAGTCAGACAGGACAAGCCTTGCATGATTCTAATAGCACCAGATTGGCCACGTCAGCACTGGTATCCTCTGCTGAGGAGTTTAGTACAGGAGCCTCCTTGGCCTTTGCCACCAATTCCACACCTTTTGTCCCAGGCAAGCAATCATTTTCTCAATGTCAGGGTACAGTCCCTGCATCTTGACAGCCTGGCATATTCTGTTTTAGACCCTGGGGGGTCGCAGCTTCCTCAACAAGTTTTGAATGTCATTTTGGAAGCCAGACGACCTAGTACTAGAAAAGTTTATGCTGGTAAATGGAGGAGATTTTTTCTTTGGAGCACAGCAAAGAGCTTTGATGTTTCAGTGCCTAATTTGAGTTTTACACTACAGTACCTTACTGAATTATTGGACAAGGGTTTGTCTTTCTCCTCCGTGAAAGTTCATGCTGCAGCCATTTCTGCTCACTATGATTGTGACCCTCCTTTATTTTCTCACCCTTTGTTTAAACAATTTCTTAGAGGGGCAAAGAACATAAGACCCCCACGTAGAGCTCCTACTCCTTCCTGGGATCTCAATTTTGTGTTGGAAAAGCTTACTTTACCTCCTTTTGAACCTGCAGCTACATCTGAGTTGAAGTTTTTGTCTTGGAAGACTGCTTTTTTGTTGGCCATTACGTCTGCTAGGAGGGTATCTGAATTACAGGCTCTCATGGCAGTTGAACCCTTCCTGATATTCCATAAGGATAGGGTGTCCTTGCGTACTAACCCTACTTTTATGCCTAAAGTTATTTCTAATGTCGCTTTAAACCAGTCTATTCATTTGCCTACTTTTTATGCTGATCCCCAAAATAAAGGGGAAAAAGTCTTGCATTCTTTGGATATTCACAGGCAGTTACGCTATTATTTGAGCAGAACTAAAGAGTTCAGGCAGACTCAACAGTTATTTATTTCTTTTGCTTTGGGTTCACAAGGGAAAGCTGTTTCAAAGCAAACTATTTCTAAGTGGATTGGCCATTGTATTGCTTTTTGTTATTCTCATCATGGAAAGGATGTTCCAGCTGGGATCAGACCTCATTCCACTAGGGCTACTGCCACATCTACTGCCTTTTTAAGGGGGGTAGCTACTAAGGATATTTTGGAGGCAGCTACTTGGAGTTCAGTGCACACTTTTACTAAACATTACCATCTCCCTCTTTATTCCAAGTCTAGGGCTGGGTTTGCCACTGCAGTTTTACAGGGCATGTTAGCAGCTCCTAATGCTGTTTAGTTTTGCCAGCCTCCCTTTACCTCTGCTTTGGGATTTTACCCACAGGTTATGACTGCAGCAATGTGAGACGAAGAACATAGTACAGTTTTGTACCTACCATAAATGTAGATGTTCGAGGATCCACATTGCTGCAGTCCAATTTTCCCTCCCTCCTTCCCCTCTATAGTTTGGGGTTGCTGTGTTTCTTTTGGGATAATTATTATTTTCTCTTTATTGGTTGTTGGGTATTTTCTATTTTTGGCTATGGCCTTTTCTTTTTAGGCCTTCTGACATCTGGGGCAAGAAAGACTGAGGATATGGCGTCGGTCATGCGCTTTAGTACCACTGCGTACTGACGTCAGATCTGAGCGACCATGACCGACGCCAGCCTAACACTTTGGTATTCGGGCCGACCGAGGACAGCGGACTACCCACAGGTTATGACTGCAGCAATGTGGATCCTCGAACATCTACATTTATGGTAGGTACAAAACTGTACTTTTTGCAGCCCCTGATACCCGCTACTTCAGATTCGCAGGCCTCTACTGAGACCCATTTGGTGTCCGGTATGCCACGAGATGCTTCAACTGTGGAACCTGCGGATGTTTCTACCTTGGATGGGTCCGGAGCCACTGTGCAGACAATCGCTTCTGAGGGTGTATTCAGGCCTACTGACTTGCATATTAAACTGACTCCATCTTCTTCTAGGCCTAAAACTCGAACAATGCCTAAAAAACCAACACCCAGACCGCATGATCAGGCCTCGATGCCTAAAAAACAAATGATAAGAATGGTTGAAGATCTTATTACTTTAATCAGGGGAAGCCAGCCTTCCCCTCTAAGAGACCTAGAACTGAATTTGCTTATGATACTTCTGACCAGGATTCTGAAATTTCTCTCTCCTCTGATGACCAGGATTTACCCTCTGATGACCAGGATTTACCCTTATCTACCTATGAGGATTCTGATGCAAAGGACTCTATTGGTGAAACCTTGCATACTCTTAGGGAACATTTTCACTGTGAAAGCCAGGATTACTCTGATTCTAAAAAGAGGCTTAGAGATTTCTTACTCCTGCCCCAACACAGGCCTTTAGCTATCCCTCATGTGCTGGACATTGTTGACTATGCCTTTTCGGAATCTAGCCTGGCCCCTGACTCTGTACCTCCTGCTCCCAGAAAACCTGATAGATATTACAGGGTTCCTGATTCTCACAAGTTCCTTTTTAAAAATCCTACTGAGGATCCAGAGACCATTTCACAGGGACCCAAGGGCATTAAGGCTACTACTGCCAAAAATCCTACCCCATCTAATAGATTCCAGGGCCCTGGATAGATGGGGTAAGAAGGTATACACCTCTGCAACCTTGGCCATCAGGGCCTTAAATTGCCAGTTTCATATGTTAAAGTATCAGCAGCATATTATTGGATTGCTTAAACAGAAAATGATGTTGATTCCTGATTGTGCTGAAAATAAGGATTTACAGGATTTAATGCATTCTGCTGAACAAGTTGGAAAACATACTTTGCAATGTGGTTTTAATTCACTAGAGGCATCTTGAAGGGCTGCTGTCACCAGGTATGTACTTAGAAGGCATGTTTGGCTTAAGGAGCAATCTTTGCCAGATCATGTTAAAACTAAATTGCTGGATGCTCCTTTAAGTCAGGACCACCTGTTTGGCGACAAAGCAGAAGAAGTTCTTAAAAAGATGGAGGAAAAAGCTAAATCTATGCAAACCGTTAAAGATTTCTTACAAGTGCAGCCTCCTAGATTTAGTAGGCATTGGCCCTCAAAACATTGGTCCTTTCCTGCCTCTTCCAGGCATTCTCAGTTCAAACCCAGAGCCAGCAGAACACCCAGGCTTCAGTCCCAGGGTACACACATGAGTACGCAGTGGGGGGCTCTCACTTCCAAATCAGGGAGTAGTAAGACTCCCCCTATGCTAAGCTGTCTCAATGACTTAACTTTAAAACTTCCAAGCACTTCTCAACTGACTGCTCCTTTAGAGGGAAAGATTGCTCTGCAATCAATAAACTGGAAACTCATTACCCAGGACAAATGGGTTTTAAACATAGTTTCCCAAGGATGCAGGTTCCACTTCCACATGTTACCAACCCCAAACGGTTGGCCAGATATACCCCCAAATCAGTGGGCAGAGGCTCAAAAGCAAGTACTCTCTTAAGATTAAAGGTTATTCAGACTGTACCAGAAGAGGAAAAGGGACAAGGTTTCTACTCAAGACTTTTTCTGGAACCCAGAAAAGACAACTCATGGTGTCCAATCCTGGACCTGTCTATCCTAAACACCTTTTTGGTGATTCCAAAATTCAAGATGCTAACTCTTCACCAATTGCTTCCCATGATAGGCAAAGATGCCTGGTTGGCAACACTGTATTTAAAGGAAGCCTACCTGCACATCCCAATCAGGGAATCTTGCGGAAAATACCTACTCTTCAAAACAGGCTGCATGCATTGTCAGTTCTCTGCACTGCCCTTTGGCTTATTTACTGCGCCCAGGGTATTCACAAAGTGCCTAGCTCCAGTCATTACTTTTTGCAGGCAAAGAAATATTCAAATATGCCCATACCTGGACGATTGTCTAATTCAGGCAGAAAGCCAGGACATACTTCTGAATCATCTGGCATTTGTACAAAGGGTGTTAACTTGTCTGGGATGCACCATAAACAAAAAAAAAATCACATCTGGTACCTTGCCAACAAAATAACACCCAGAAAATGGTACATTTAAGAAAATAAATTATTGACATTGAAAAACAACTGAGAAATACCTCCGCAGAAGAAAACTACCATGTATTTTTTCAGCGTGTTTCGAAAGAAGTGCAACAACATTCTGTTGAAGTAACTAACAGAAAACAACTAAAGTTAAATCGTGACATTACTGTTTATAAAAATAAGAAAGCCTATGATAACTTTGCTTTGAATGTGCGTGATAACAACTATAAAAAGCAAACTTTTTCTTTTGAAAAACGTGTAAACAGTGAAGTAACTTCTGCATTAGTTGTAGATAACAATGCTGGTACATCTTCACGTTTTGAAGGTGAAAAAAATGAAAAAAATGGAAATGTAGAAGGTTTAATGTCTGATATGGCACAAGGGAATGTGTTATTTGATAATGATCAAGTTAATGCAGCACTAGAAAATGAACGAATTAGTACATGTGCTGATGAGGGTGTTGGTTTGTTTGGATTTTAGCTTTTTTCATTTTCTTTCCTCCTGCCATCATTTCATTTATTTGTTTTTGGGCTATTTCATTTGTTTAACCTTGCCAACAAATTATATTCCTGGGAGCAAGCTTGAACACAATTTCCCAGATGGCTTTCCTCACGCCAGAGAAAATAAATCGTTTTAACAGCTTACTTCAAACTAGTGGCCACAAAAACCCTGATATCTGCAAGGCAAATACTGCAAGCCTTAGGATTCATGTCCTCGTGCATTCTACTAATTCCATATGCAAGACTGCATATTAGGAAACTACAATGGTATCAACATTCTCAGGATCTAGAAGCAATGATTCCTATTATACCTTGCCTATGGTTAGAATTCCTTTGGTGGGCAGAGACCTGCCACCAAAACAAGGGACTACCATTCACTCTACCCCCTGCTGCCCAAACTCTAACAACAGACGCATCAGCCTAGCCATTTCTTAGGTTTATAGTAATGTCAACACTGTATTAGCATTGTTGAGGCTTTGTTAGTGGAACACATTAGGTTCTTAAAACCTGATTTTATTTGCATCATTTTTAACTGACGACTGTTTGTTGTACATAATCTGCTTTTTTTCTGCTTGTTCTATCACTGTTTGCCCTTGCAAACTGGATGTTTTTAATAATGCATACGTTAACACCAGTATAGTTATAGTACTTATCCCATAATATTTTTCTCTCTCTCTATCTTACTCAGCTTTTTTCCACCTTGTCAGCTGTGTACTCCCCTGCAATCCTGACCAGCTGGCTACCTACGAACTAGAATAATACAAATAATTAAAGTTAATCTTCACAAACACTTCATCCATGGCACAGGGAAGAGCCTAAACCATCTACTGTGTTGTATTACTTAAGGAAACAAGATACACATTGCAAAGTATGTACTATCTGTTCATTACGTCCTGTAATTTTAACTAGTTTTTACCCTAGATCATGGTATATGATATCTAAGCTTACTCCAGCCAGGACTACCAGCAGCCTTACTCTACTACTTTGCTCCTTATATTTTTAATCTTTAACTAAGGCCCTAGTTTCTCCCACTTTGCCCATTTTTTTTCTCTCTGTCCCACTTGTTTTTCTCATTGAGGTACCTCTGCTGCTATCATAGTGTTCTCCCAATAGATGGCAGCAATCGCCCACTAATCAGCTAGCTGTATTCTCAACTAGCAGCAAAGTGCTTCTACCAACTACTTACCTGTTTCTCCCACACTCTACATATCTCAGTATCACTGTATTGCCATCCTTTCTTTCTCCCCCTCCAGCAACTTATTGTCCCTTACCTTCAGACTACCTACCTGGAATCTCCATTCCACTTTCACTGATTGTCTTCCCAGTCTCTCTTGTCCTTGGTCTGCCCCGCTCTGTTCACCCTGCGGGCTCACTCCGCTCCCCTACTCTACCCCAATTCCCACCCACCCCCAGTATACCTAGACTTATACTTCCAAACCACACCCCTTTCCCTCTCAAAACCAATCATATCCTCCACCTACTTTAATTACCTGACCAAAGCCAATTACTTATCTCTAACTGGATCTATCCTAACTCCTCCCCTTACTAACTACACCTCTAGCTCAAATCACTCAAGATGCAAACACCAGCTTCCCCACCACATATTAAACTACTACTTATTATCACTCTTTTACCTTTCTTAACTGCATCTTACCTACTAACCTTCTATGAACATTCTAATTACTTACAATTCTACTACCCTAACAAGCAAACAAGTATTATACCACCAACAACATCTCAAACACACGTAAATATTACATCTCTACCTACCTACATACTTCCAAAGTATCACAGATTAACCCATATTAAATATGTCCATCTAAAACCTAGAAAACCTTTCAACCAACTTAATGTACTCCACTACCCTTGTCCAAAACCTCAACTACTTATCAGTGGTGACATTCATCCCAACCCCGGCCCAAAACAATCTGATAATATTGAACTCCAACGCCCTAATCACTCATATCTTATCCCACCTAGACTTCCTAATTCACTTTCTATAGCTCACCTTAATATACGTAGCCTAAATAACAAAGCTGCCTACCTCCATGCTCTCCTGGATGTCCACTCTTTTGACATACTATGTTTGTCAGAAACATGGTTAAAACCTTTAACTACTGATAATGAAATCTTTCCACCTGGTTACAACATCCTAAGAGCAGACTGCAAAATCAAAAAGGGAGGGGGAGTTGCTATACTCTTTAAAAAAGGGCTACAAATCTCCACACTAGACTTCCATCTAACTTTTAATAATAATATAGAAATCCTTGCCACCAAACTTCAACTCAATGCTAGTAAATCAATAATCATCATCTGTATCTACCTACCTCCTGCTAATAATACCTGTATCCTTGAAGACACCCTCAATGGATTATCTTCATCTTTCCCTCAAGAGACTATAATTCTAGGAGACTTTAATATTGATTAGAAAACCTGCACACATAACCAGCCAACTTCACATATTAACGTACATGGATTTTCACAAATGATCAACTTTCCAACCAGAATTAACAAACCCAATAATAAAGAGAGTATATTAGAGTGGATACTCATAAACAGTCACCAACAAATGTATAAGGCTGGAACCCTTCCTGCAGATCTAAATGACCTCTCACTCATTTTTATCATTAGGCGCAAGACAACTACTCCTAACCCAACCACACTTAGAACAATTAGAACCAATAAAAACTTTAATCCTGACTATTTCCAAAGTGAACTTAGAGCATGTGATTGGACACCCATAAAACACCTCCCTCTAGACGATGCAGTGAATTACTTTAATTCAAAATTCTTAACAATTCTAGACTATCATGCACCTAAGCGTACTATCAGAACTAAGTCTAAGCCAGCCCCATGGCTCACTAAGGAAACCAGACAGAAAATCCTACTTAGAAACAAATTCTGGGCTCTATGGAGATCTACTAAGCAACCTGCAGACCAACGTAAATTTAAACAAATGAGAAACGATACAAAAAAAAGCCATTCTCTTAGACAAAAAAAAACTTTTACTGTCATCTCCAGCAAACAAACCAAAGGAATCCACAAAAGTTCTGGGCCAGCATCAACAAACTTCTTCACCCTGGTCACTCCACTACACCACCCACTACAGGAGCCAACCCCAAAAATCCTAAACAAACAGCAAACGCCTTTAATATCTTCTTCACAGAGGCCATCCAATCACTGGCCACTCAAATAACTCAGGATTCTAGTCACCCAAATTCTGCAACAAATTCACTCCCTATATTCCACTGGCAACCAGTCCCAACTCACCTTATCTGTAATCTTCTACAAAAACTTAAGCCATCAACCGATAAACTACCAGCAGAATATCTCCAAAAAGCTGCCAAAGCTTTAGCCTATCCAATATCAATCCTGATAAATAGAACCTTAAAAGAAGGAAATATTCCTGCCATCTGGAAAATCTCCCACATCATCCCCCTACACAAAGGTGGCAATTCTAACGAATACTCCAACTACCGCCCAATAACATTACTTTCTCCTTTAGCTAAAATAATGGAAAGATGTATCCATAAACAACTACTAGATCACTTACCGCAAAACAATCTACTTGCAAATTGCCATCATGGCTTTAGACCATTTCATAGTACTACCACTGCTGTCCTATCCTTCTCTGATAGTATCAGTCATAACAAAAATAACAACATCCTCTCCTCAGCACTCTTTATTGACCTTTCCAAAGCTTTTGATATGGTCAACCACCATTTACTTATAAATGTACTAAGATCTCTTTCCCTACATTCACTGGTTATTCAATGGTTCCAATCGTACCTTAACAACAGACAACAAGCTGTGCTTTAGAACAATAACCTACCTTCACATCTTCCTGTTACGCTAGGAGTCCCTCAGGGCTCAATTCTTGGTCCCCTCCTATTCTCAATCTATATAAATGACCTTCACCTAACAATTACTCAAGCTACCTGTATTCAATATGCAGATGATTCAACAATCATCTGCTCAGCTGTATCCACAAGTACATCCGACAATATCTCTGGTGACTCTCTGTTCTCTAATGCTGTTGGAAAATACTGGAACCAACTTCCAGATGAACTGACGTCACTGTCCTCTTTATCACTATTTAAACAAAAATTGAAACTTTACCTGAAAACACACTGGTTATGCCCCTGTACAAACCCAGACTAATCAAAAATGGCATTGCTATCATCACTGCTGACCCAATATTTCTCAACCATTACTTTTACTTTCATGGACTAATCCATATCTGTTCCTTATTCTATCCACAAAAAAAAAACAAAAACATTTCCTTGAGAATAGAGTTTCTAGCAAATTTATCTAATGTTCTGTAATAATTTTTGTATTCAACGATTGAAATGTTATGTAATAATCTGCAAATAATTTCTGTACATGCATTTATATGTTAATCATTTTATGTTAATCTTTTTGTTAATCTTTTTAAGTGGAGCTTATCTCCCTGGGCCTCTGCTGAAAATGGACATGCATCCAGTTAGACTAGCCCGGTCAACAAATGTAAAATAAATAAATAAATCAGACTATGCATGGGGGCTCACCTGGCAGGGAAGTGCATTCAGGGCAAATGGAACCCAAGTCAAATGCACCTGCATATCAATCAAAAAGAAATGTTATCTGTACAGAATGCTCTGACAGCCTTAAAGGACCACATTCTTCCAGGACAATTAATGGTAAAGACGGACACTTCTGTTATGTGGTACATAAACAAGCAGGGGGGGGTACTCATTCTTACCCCTTCTGCAGACTAGCCATGGCTCTGTGGAACACAGCCTTGAGCTACCAAGTGCATCTGCAGGCTCAGTTCCTGCCAGGAAAACTAAATACACTGGCTGACGAACTAAGCAGAAATCTCATGGACCCACACGAGTGGAAACTGGAACCAAAGATTTTCAACATGGTGATCAACAAATGGGGGACCCCAGATATAGACCTGTTTGCCTCCCCCCACAACTACCAATTCAACAAATTCTGCACAAGGACTCCCCACAATCAAGCTTGGAAAGTAGATGTTCTGTCCTTCAGCTGGAAAAATCTATCAGTTTATGCCTTTCTTCCTCTGCCCCTCCTCTCCAAATTACTACTAAGGATCAAACAGGGCAAACCGAGGATGATACTGATTGCACCAGACTGGCCATGCTAGCACTGGTACCCCCTCTTGCGCAGTGTGTCACAGCTGGCCCCATGGCACCTACCTCAGACCCCCTACCCTGCTGTCTCAGCAGGAGAACCAGATTCTGCACCCCAGCTTCAAACCCTGAACCTGGCAGCCTGGCTAATTACCTAATCTCTCTGTTACCATCCCTCAGTAAACAAGTGTTGGATGTCATTTTGGAGGCAAGGAGACCTAGTACTAGAAAATCTTATGCTGAAAAATGGAAAAGATTCTGTGCCTGGAACCAAACTCAAGGGATGGCCACAGCAGTGCCCAATTTACCTCAGATTCTTCAATACTTAACTGAGATGCTTTACGAGGGCCTTTCCTTTTCCTCCATCAAAATTCACGCCTCAGCCATTTCAGCTCATTACAACACAGAACCCAACCCCTCTTTTCTCACCCACTGCTCAAGCAGTTCCTCAGAGGGGCCAAAAACGTAAGGCCACCCAGGAGAGCCCCAACTCCACCCTGGGACCTTAATTTTGTATTGGAAAAACTCAATCTTCTTCCTTTTGAGCCAGCTGTAACTGCAGAGTTAAAATTCCTTTCTTGGAAAACAGCTTTCCTTTTAGCAATCACTTCAACAAGAAGGGTATCTGAATTACAGGCCCTTATGGCAGTGGAGCTTTTCATCATCTTTCATGCAGACAGAGTGTCCCTCAGAACCAATCCCTCTTTCATGCCCAAGGTGGTATCCAGTGTGGCTCTTAATCTGTTCATTCATTTCCAACCTTCTTTTCTAATCCACAGAACAAATGAGAACGGATACTGCACTCATTAGATGTGCACAGACAACTTAGATTTTACTTGGACAGGACTAAACCTCAAAGGAAATCTGAACAACTACTGGTGGCTTTTTGCTGCAGAGAGGAAGGCTATTTCAAAGCAAACCATTTCTAAATGGATAGGCCATTGCATTCATTTCTGCTATAAGCACCATGGAAAACCTATCCCACAGGGGATTCGACCCCATTCAACCAGAGCTGCGTCTACCTCTACAGCCTTTCTCAGAGGTTTCCCTACCAGAGACATCCTAGAAGATGCTACCTAGAGTTCTGTACATGCTTTCACCAAGCATTACCATTTGCCAATTTTCTCTAAATCCAGTGCTGGCTTTGCCACTGCAGTCTTGCAGGGCCTTATAGCTGGTCCTAATGCTATTTAAATTCCTCCTCCCATCCTTAGCTTTGGGAATCTACCCAAATGTGATGACTGCAACAGTGAAACATGAAGAACATAGTACAGTTGTGTACACTTACCCTAAATGTAGATGTTCAAGTGTATTCACTGTTGCAGTCCTGGTTACCCTCCCTCCAGCCCCCTGTCTTCTTTTGTCTATACCTCTATTCTCCTTTACTATACTCAAAAGCTTTTTGATGTATTTGCTTTTTTGTTGGAGGTATAACCTTGTGTGTGTGTATTTATATATATATATATATATATATATATATATATATATATATATATATATTTATGGGTTCATGTCATTACATCGACATGTTAAAATAATGAAAGTCACTACAGCGAAACGAAACCATCGACAGTTGAAAACATCGACAGTACATGTATACGAAAGTACAGTGCTAACATGGGTCCTGCAAGGGGGAAGTAAAGGATATGATATGATACTGTACCCATACAACTACCCCCTTGCAGGACCCATGTTAGCACTGTACTTTTGTATACATGTACTGTCGATGGTTTCGTTTCGCTGTAGTGACTTTCGTTATTTTAACATGTCGATGTAATGACATGAACCCATATTTATATATATATATATATATATATATATATATATATATATATATATATATATATAATTGCTTCCCATTAAGGGTGACACCTGACATCTGTGGCAAGAAAAACTGATGTAATGGAGTCGGCTGCATGCTTTATACCCCTGACTACCTGACATCATGGAGGATGAGAGAGCAACTGACGCAGGACCCAAGACTTTGATAATCAGGCCAACTGAGGGCTACTGCAAGCAGATAACCCAAATGTGATGACTGCAACAGTGAATACACTTGAACATCTACATTTATATTAAGTGTACAGAACTGTACTTTCCTTGATCCTCATTGCTCCTAATGGCCTTGACAAGTTTGGTTTCCCTTCCTGTGGCCCTACCTTTTGGAGGAACCATGGATTCTGGACCCATCTCCAGATCTGATTCATCATTCAGGACAGTTTCATCCCTCCATCCACACCCTCAAATTGACAGCATGGCTGCTCCAGTTCCACGAATAACCAGGTGTATTCCTCTATCCCCTGCGGTCAAATTCATTCTAATTTCATCCCATAAACCTTCTACTCTGAAACTATATTCCAGCAAATGGAAAATGTTTTCCCTTTGGACAATGAATCGGGGCTTAGATCCATATACAGCTCCTATAGAATCTATTTTATCCTTCCTAGCGTCAATTTTTCATGAAGGAGCGGCAACCGCTACAGTTAAGTTAGCTGCCATTTCCAATTTCCACTTTGGCTTCATGGGAAATCCAATCATGCAGCACCCCTTGTGTAAAACTTTCTTAAAAGGGAAGTCTTCTCAGGCCTCCAATCAAACAACCATTAGAAACCTGGGACTTAAACTTAGCCCTCTCATCTTTGATGTCTGCACCCTTTGAGCCATCCTCGTCGTCAGACCTAAAATTGTTGTCATGGAAAACATTATTCTTAGTAACCATAACATCTGCTAGGAGAGCCACCCAGGTTATAGGTGCTAGGGACGCTATCCCATCCAGCAAGAATTACGGCGAGATAGGACTACATAACATAAAGAAGTTATGTACTTACCATAATGTTCCATGTTTGTAGTCCATCTCACCTATATTCTTGCATCCCTTCCTGTTTTCTGGGGGATTTGGTGGGCTATTCTGGTGCTGCCTGACATAGTTCTTTTTTTGTTGTCCACCTGGCATGGATTATATTTCTAAATCCTTTGCTGCATTTATGAAGCTCTTATATTGGTCTTACCTGATAGGTATTTATTGCTTTCTTGCAAACTAGATCTGGGTATTTGCCGTGAGACACCATGGGATAGGGGCTAGCCTCGAGCCAGTAAAAGCTCTCGAGCTTTAGTATCGGCTGAGTCTGAGCCGAATATCTGCTCCGAACCCATCCAGCAAGAATATAGGTAAGATGGACTACAAACATGGAACGTTATGGTAAATACATAACTTCTTTTTGTAAGATTTTAGGTCAAAAATGTTTTTCAAGCTTTCCTTAAATAGTTACATAAAACAATTATTTTGTATCTCCAACATCTTAATAGTATGTGAAGCAACAGAAACAATTTTAATTCTACAAGTGTGAGCTTTTATTTAGGCAAAACCTGAAGTCCAGTCCTTTGCATTAGTTGAGTATGATTTGTCCTGCAAAATCTCACATTTTTGAAACATATGTTCCACTTTGGACATTTGAAAAGGTGGCAACCCCGTCTGTATTTAAAATGAAGGAACAGCATCTGTTAATAAGTGATGATTACCTAAAATTCTATATAACTGTAACAAGGTTGTTGCCTGCAGCACTGGACATCCGGCCAGTATAACAAAGTTTTAGGAGCAGGGGTACGTGTGAGTTTTATGTCAGAGCCATAAACCAATGTTGGCTATAAAAGTGACGTCTGCACATACCCACTTCAGAACTTTTCTGATGCATTGATCTTCTGACCTCAGATCGCCAGCTTTGGGAAACAGTTTGCTCGTTTCACTTTGCCATCCGCTACAGATAAGTACCCTTTGGGTTTTTTGTTATCCATTCCTTAGATTTTCAGATGTACATGTCAACTAGAAGGGGGAAGTATGCTTGTGGAAGACAAATTCCACACAAGAACATGCTTGATAAGTGCTTATTCTGTTTAGGGGAGGCCCACGACCATACGTCTTGTGACATTTGTAAATCTTTTGTGCCTAAAACATTTTACAGCTGTCTGGCTGCATTAAAACTTTATTTCAAGAACCAGCTTCTTCGGCATCTAGCTTTTAGGAATGGAGGGTGGGGTAGGTACTTCCAACAAGCTGCCTCGGAAGAAGGCCAAAAAAGTTGGGCCCGGCACCTATGCTGCACCTCAGGATTCCAGTAAAACTCTTGAGGCAAATGTCAGCCCAGGGTCCCATCAGACGTCTGTTTCTCAGCTAGAACCAGGAGCCATGATGGAAACCGGTTTGGCGGAAATGCTGAGTATGTCCACTGAGGTAGATCATCCATCAACTCCTGATGGCGAGGGGGAACAATGGCTAGCAGCATTGGAGGGGCTTACTCATGCTCTGCCATCCTCCCAGATGTCAGCTTCTAAATTGACCCATCCTCCAACTCCTCTGAAGAGGAAACAGAAATCAAAACATACAGAACAGCAACTTGCACCTGGATGGAAAGTTTTTTTTTCCCAAACTCTTTTCAGGGCATTCCAGGCCCTCCAGTCACAGGCACCTCAATCTGCACCTTCTCCAGTGCAGGCCTTTGAAGAATCAGAGGAAGAATACTCCTTCTCTGAAGATTCCATTACGTACTGCTCTCAAATTGAATCCCCCAAGGACTTCATTACCCCTGAGGAAGAGGACTCAGTCAGTCCTTAATCTCCAGGGAAAGGATTTTCTTTTGGATATACCATCTCTCTCATGAGGGAACAATTCAAACGCCAGGCCTCAGATGTTTCAGAAACAAAAAAGAGGTATTTTGAATTATTGCAAATGGATCAGCCCTCCCCATCTGCAGTCCCTCCATTGCTTCTGTCCTTTCAAGATGCCTTTTTGGCTGCTTCACAGGTCCCTGACTGTCAGCCCCCAGCTACCAAACGTCCAAGCAGGATGTTCTTCATGTTTCACTGTTGCAGCCATTACATTTAGGTAATCTGCTGGCAGGTTGCCCTCAGTCGGCCTGATTAACAAAAGTATTGGGTCCTGCGTCAGTTGCTGTCTTTCTTCCATGACTTCAGGTTGTCAGGGGTATAAAACATGCATCCGACACCATTACATCAGTCTTTCTTGCTTTGCAGTGCCCGAAGCAGAAGCAGTTTGCAAGTGCCGGTCAGCTGACTCCTGAAATTTTCGGTTTCGAGTTTCAGAACCGAAGTCTTCAACTAAAGCTAAGTACCCCATTGGGGAAACTTTTTCTTGCTCCTTACCGATGTCAGTAAAAGTTAATAATTGCATTACTTGCGGAAAGCTGATACCTCTCAAAGATTTTAATTCGTACTGTATTCCTTGCCTAGGCCCTGACCACGACGTACCTTACTGTCGGTTTTGTGCTTTATTTAATCAGCGCACTATCTGTCGTCAGTACATTTTTGCCTCTAAGTATTTCGGTTCACGGTTTAATTATCCAGAAATGTCGTCAGTTAGCCATCCAACTACCGGGATTCCGAAAAAATGCAAAGATAAAGACAGGTCGCCGAGGTCCAAAACTGTCAACGACGCTTCTCCTAAGCCAGTTGCCAGTTCACCTGTACTCAGTGAGGCACTTTTGCAGCCCCTGATACCTGCTAATTCTGATTCGCAGGCCTCTACTGAGACCCATTCGGAGTCTGGTATGCCACGAGATGCTTCACCTATGGAACCTGCGGATGTCTCTACCTTGGATGGGTCTGGAGCCGCTGTGCAGGCACCAGCTTCTGAGGGTGTATTCAGGCCTACAGACTTGCATATTAAACCAACTCCACCTTCATTACTAAGGTCTAAATCTCAATCTATGTCTAAAAAAACCAATGCCCAGGTCACATGTTCAGGCCCCTATGCCTAAAAAACAAATGATCAAAATGGCTGAAGATCTAATTACTCTAATCAGGGGTTGTCACCCCCCCCCCCCTTCCAAGAGGCCTAGGGCTGAACTTGATTATGAAACTTCTGATCAGGTTTCTGTTTCTTCTGACTCTTCTAATGACCTGGATTTGTCCATACCTACTTATGAGGATTCTGAAGCAGAGGATTCCATTCCCTCTGCTTCCCCTCCTGAAGATTTTTCTTTTCGGGAAACTTTGCATACCTTAAGGGGGCATTTCCACTGGGAAAGTCAGGAATTTTCTGATTCAAAAAAGGAGGCTTAGAGATTTCCTTCTACCTCAGCATAGTTTTATTTTATTTATTTTTATTTTACATTTGTTGACCGGGCTAGTCTGGCTGGATACATGTCCATTTTCAGCAGAGGCCCGAGGAGAAAAGCTCCACTAAATACTAAGTACATTACATAAAAAATCATTACTCTTAAGAAATAGCAAAGATTGGAGGCTATACCTCCTGTACTAGACTTTGTTGATTATGTGTTTTTGGAATCAAGTATGGCCCCTGATTCTCTGGCTCCTAGTAAACCTGACAGATACTTCTGGGTTCCTGAGTCCCACAAGTTTCTTTTCAAAAATCCTGTTGCAGATCCAGGAAACATTTCTCAGGGGCCCAAGGGCATTAAGGCCTCTACTGCTAAAAATCCTGCCCCTTCTGATAGAGACTCCAGGGTGTGGATAGATGGGGTAAGAAGGTTTATACTTGGCTTTAACCTGCCAATTTAATATGTTAAAATATCAACAGCATATTATTGGACTGCTTAAGCAGAAAATGATGTTGATTCCTGATTGTGTGGAAAATAATAATTTACAAGATTTATTGCATTCTGCTGAACAAGTTGGAAAACATACTTTGCAATGTGGCTTTGATTCTTTAGAGGCCTCCTGCATGGCTACCGTTACTGGGTCTTTGCTTAGAAGGCATGCTTGGCTTAAGGAGCAATCTTTGCCTGATAATGTTAAAGCAAAATTGTTGGATGCTCCTTTAAATCAAGACCATCTGTTTGGCAATAAGGCTGAAGAAGTTCTAAAAAAGATGGAAGATAAAGCTAAATCTATGCAAACTGTTAAAGATTTCTTACAAGTGCAACCTCCAAGATTTAGTAGGCACTGGCCTACTAAGAATTGGTCTTTTTCAGCCCCTTCCAGATCCTCTCAAGCCAAACCCAGACACACCAAAAGCACCAGGTTTCAGTCCCAGGGGACTCTCAGAACTAAGCAATGGGGGGACCTCCACTTCCAAATCTGGAAATAACAAGACACCCCCCTATGGTAAACAGTCTCAATGACTTCCTTTCAAAATTACCAAGCACTTACCTTTTAGCCGCCCCTTTGGGGGGAAAGATTGCTCTTCATGCAAAGAACTGGGAACTCATAACCCAGGACAAATGGGTTTTAAATATAGTGTTCCAGAGATACAGTTTTCATTTCCACACATTGCCAACACCAAGCGGGTGACCAGACCTGACCCCAAATCAGTGAGCAGAGGCTCAAAAACAAGTACTATCCCTCTTAAATATGGGGGCTATTCAACCAGTACCAGAAGAGGAAAAGGGACAAGGTTTCTATTCTAGGCTTTTTCTGGTACCCAGAAAACACAAATCATGGCATCCAATTCTGGACCTGTCTACTCTAAACACCTTTCTGGACATTCCAAATTTCAAGATGCTGACTCTTCACCAGTTACTTCCTATGCTAGGCAAAGATGCCTGGTTGGCAACTCTAGATTAAAAAGAAGCATACCTGCACATCCCAGTCAGTGAATCTTGCAGAAGGTACCTACGCTTCAAAGCAGACTAATTGCATTATCAGTTCTCTGCACTGCCCTTTGGCTTGTCTACTGTGCCCAGGGTATTCACAAAGTGCTTGGCTCCAGTTATTGCATTTTTCAGGCAAAGAAATATTCAAATATATCCATACCTGGATGATTGTCTAATTCAGGCAGAAAACCAGGGCATACTTCTAAATCATCTGGCGTTTGTTTATAAAAAGGGTTCTAACTTGTCTGGGGTACACCATAAATGAAAAGAAATCACAACTGGTACCCTCTCAACAGATTACATTCCTGGGTGCAAGCTTGAAGACAACTCCCCAGATGGCTTTCCTCACACCAGAGAAGCAAAATCATTTGGTAACTTACTTCAAACAAGTGGCCACAAAAACCCTGCTATCTGCAAGACAAATACTGCAAGCCTTGGGGTTCATGGCCTCCTGCATTCTTCTAATTCCATATGCAAGACTGCATATGAGGAAACTACAGTGGTACTTAAAAAGTCTATGGAGTGAACATTGTCACAGCCTGGAAACAATGATTCCTATCATACCTTGCCTACGCCTGGAATTCCTATGGTGGGCAGAGGCCTGCCACCAAAACAAGGGACTGCCATTCACACTACCCCCTGCCACCCAAACCCTAACTACAGATGCATCAGAATATGCATGGGAGGCTCACCTGGCAGGAAAGTGCATTCAGGGCAAATGGAACCCAAATCAAATGCACCTACTTATCAATCAAAAAGAAATGTTAGCTGTACAGAATGCTCTGGCAGCTTTCAAGGGCTACATTCTTCCAGGATAACTAATGGTAAAGACGGACAACACCACGGTTATGTGGTACATAAGCAGGGGGGTACACATTCTTACCCCCCTCTGCAGACTAGCCATGGCATTGTGGAACACAGCCTTGCACTACCAAGTGCACCTACAAGCTCAACTCCTGCCAGGAAAATTGAATACACTGGCAGACTGACTAAGCAGAAATCTCATGGACCCACACAAGTGGAAACTGGAACCATGGATTTTCAACATCTTGACAAGCAGATGTGGGAGCACAGACATAGATCTATTTGCCTCCCCCCAAACTACCAGTTGATCAAGTTTTGCACAAGTACTCCCCACAAAAAAGCCTGGAAAGTGGATGCTCAGTCCTTCAGCTGGAATAACCTATCAGTCTACGCCTTTCCCCCTCTGCCTCTGCTCTCCAAGGTTCTGCTAAAAGTCAAACAGGACATACCAAGAATGATTTTGAGTGCTCCAAACTGGCCATACCAACACTGGTACCCACTCCTGCACAGTGTGTCACAAATATCTCCATGGCACCTGCCTCAGACCCCTTCCTTGCTGTCTCAGCAGGAGAACCAAATTCTGCACCTTCAGCTTCCAACATTGAACCTTGCAGCCTGGCTAATATGTTAAATTCACCCTTATCGTCCCTCAGCAAACATGTGATGTATGTCATCTTGGAGGCGAGAAGACCTAGTACTAGAAAATCTTATGCTGACAAATGGAAATGATTCTGTGCCTGGAACCAATCTTTAGGGATAAGCACAGCAGCACCTAATTTACCTCAGATTTTGCAATACATAACTGAGATGCTTCACAAGGGCCTGTCTTTTTCCTCTATTAAAATTCACACCAGCTATTTCAGCTCACTATAAGACAGAACCACCTCTCTTCTCTCATCCCCTGCTCAAGCAGTATCTCAGAGGGGCAAAGAACTTGAGACCACCCAGGAGAGCTCCTACCCCTGCCTGGGACCTTAACTTTGTTTTGGAGAAGCTGAAGCTCACTTTACCTCCTTTCAAGCCAGCTGCTACTGCAGACTTAAAATTTTTTTCTTGGAAAATGGCCTTTTATTTAGCAATCACTTCAGCTAGAAGGATATCTGAATTATGCAGCTCTTATATTGGTCTTACCTGATAGGTATTTATTGCTTTCTTGCAAACTTGATATGGGGATTTGCCGTGAGACACCATGGGATAGGGGCTAGCCTCAAGCCAGTAAAAGCTCTCGAGCTTTAGTAACGGCTGAGTCGGAGCTGAATATCTGCTCCGAACCCATCCAGCAAGAATATAGGTGAGATGGACTACAAACATGGAACATTATGGTAAATACATAACTTCTTTTTATAAGATTTTAGGTAAAAAATGTTTTTCAAGCTTTCCTTAAATAGTTACATAAAACAATTATTTTGTATCTCCAACATCTTAATAGTATGTGAAGCAACAGAAACAATTTTAATTCTACAAGTGTGAGCTTTTATTTAGGCAAAACCTGAAGTCCAGTCCTTTGCATTAGTTGAGTATGATTTGTCCTGCAAAATCTCACATTTTTGAAACATATGTTCCACTTTGGACGTTTGAAAAGGTGGCAACCCCGTCTGTTTTTAAAATGAAGGAACATCATCTGTTAATAAGTGATGATTACCTAAAATTCTATATAACTGTAAGGAGGTTGTTGCCTGCAGCACTGGACATCCGGCCAGTATACCAAAGTTTTAGGAGCAGGGGTACGTGTGAGTTTTATGTCAGAGCCATAAACCAATGTTGGCTATAAAAGTGACGTCTGCACATACCCACTTCAGAACTTATCTGATGCATTGATGATCTGACCTCGGATCGCCAGCTTTGGGAAACATTTTGCTCATTTCACTTTGCTGTCTGCTACAGATAAGTACCCTTTGGGTTTTTTGTTATCTATTCCTTAGCTTTTCAGATGTACATGGCAGTGGAGCCTTTCATCATCTTTCATGTAGACAGGGTATCTCTGAGGACCAATCCATCCTTCATGCCCAAGGTGGTTTCCAGTGTGGCTCTTAATCAGTCCATTCATTTGCCAACATTTCCCAATCCACAGAACAAAGGGGAATGGATTCTGCATTCCTTGGATGTGCACAGACAACTTAGATTCTACCTGGACAGGACTAAATCTCGAAGAAAATCTAAATAATTGCTGGTAGCATTTTCTGCAGGGGCAGAGGGGAAGGCTATTTCAAAGCAAGGCATTTCTAAATGGATAAGCCATTGCATTCATTCTACTATAAGCACCATGGAAAACCTATCCCACAGGGGATTAGACTACATTCCACCAGGGCTGCATTTACCTCTACAGCCTTTCTCAGAGGAGTCCCTACCAGGGACATCCAGAAGCTGCTACGTGGAGCTCTGTACATACCTTTACCAAGCATTACCACATGCCTATTTTTTTCTAAATCCAGAGCTTGTTTTGCCACTGCAGTCTTGCAGGGCTTAATAGCTGGCCCTAATGCTCTCTAACTTCCTCCTCCCTTCCTTAGCTTTGCGAATCAACCCAAATGTAATGACTGCAACAGTGAATCACGATGAACATAGTACAGCTGTGTAGACTTACCATAAATGTAGATGTTCAAGTGTATTCACTGTTGCAGTCCTGGTTACCCTCCCTCCAGCCCCCTGACTTCTCTTGGCTCTACCTTTCCTTCTTGTTTGGTGTATTTGAGCTTTCTGGTGTATTTGCTTTTTGTTGGAGGTGTAACATAACATATAATTGCTTCCCATTATGGGGGCACCTGACATCTAGGGCAAGAAAAACTGATGTAATGGCATCGGCTGCATGTTTTATACCCCTGACAACCTGATATCATGGAAGAAGAGATAGCATCCGATGCAGGAATCCAAGACTCTGGTATTCAGGCTGGCTGAGGGCTACCTGCAGACAGATAACCCAAATGTAATGACTGCAACAGTGAATACACTCAAACATCTACATTTATGGTAAGTGTACACAACTGTAATATCTTCCAACAAGTCCTCGTACCAGTTACCCTAAAAGTAGTCACAAACAATATGACTGTCTTGTGGTACATAAACAAGTGGGGGGGATGAGGTCTTACCCTCTTTGCAGCCTGGCCATACAGATTTGGTCCCTAGCATCAACACTGCATATCCACCTGCAAGCAGTGTACATTCCCTCGACAGAGAATGCAATGGCAGATACTCTCAGCAGAACCTCTGCACCCTCTCACGAATGGATGGTTCACAGAGAGGTGTTCCTGGATCTTATACACAAGTGGGGTATTCCTCAGGCAGATCTGTTTCCCTCCTCCCAGAATAGGCAGATGCCTCTGTTTTGTACAAGGTATCCACATCCCCAGGCTTGAAAAGTGCCTTCTCTTTCTCTTGGGCCAGGATGTATCTTTATGCCTTTCCCCCCTTTACACTGATTCAGAAGGCCCTTCTGAAGGACAAACTAAAAATCCTGCTGGCAACTCCCTTTTGCCAAGACAGCATTGGTTTCCCCTTTTTCACCTTTTAGCCAAGGGCAATCACCACAGGTTACCCCACCATTTCAACCTACTCGCACAATACAGGGGGTCACTAAATACACCCTCAGGTGATTAATCTCAGACTCACTTTATGGGTGATATGGTTCTGATCCCCTTCAGACACCTATACTCAGAGGACATACTCAATGTCCTGCAGGAATCCAGGAAACCTAGTACCAGGAGAATTTATGTGGCAAAATGGAAAAGATTGTCCAGGTGGTGTGAAAAGAAAACAGTTAAAAAGCAAAAAAGTGTATCAAAGATAAAGTGGAGCTGGCAAACAAAAGTCCATATACCAACAAAAGCAAGTTCCACAGCATTGTGTAAATCCTTTTTAATAAAACAAAGCTTTCAAATACACTGAAGAAGGATGTATTTTTATGAAAGCTTTGTTTTATTAAAAAGGATTTACACAATGCTGTGGAACTTGCTTTTGTTGGTATTTGGTTTCAAAAGAAAAACGAGGACCCTTTACTCATTCCTGTACCCATGGTCCTTTTTTACTTGTGTGAGCTTCTACATTCAGTACTGACATATACTTCTGTTAGGGTCCACTTGTCTTCCTTTGGTACCTCCTTTGACATCCAGGTTAGAGGTCAAGTTCATTTTGAAAGGGGTCCTTCATATCAGACCCCCTCGTAAGCCAACTCCTCCTACATGGGACTTAAATTTTGTCCTTGAAAACCTACCTTACCTCCATTTGAGCCAGCTCACTCAGCATCACTAAAGCTATGTACCTGGAAAACAGTACTGTTGGTGGCCCTCACATCTGCTAGGTTATCAGAAATTCAAGCCCTGATGAACATCCCTCCTTAACTCATCTTCCATAACGACAGGATCTCCCTCAGGACTAACCCTTTCTTCATCCCTAAGGTGATTAATGAGCTATCCTTGAATCAGACAATTAACCTTCCTGTCTTCTCCCCTCGACATCAAAATTCCTCTGAAATAACTCTATATCCCTTAGATGTCCACAGGCAACTTTTGTTTTACCTGGAAAAAAAACAAACTATTAGAATGTCTGACCAGCTGTTTGTCTCCTTTCACCCAAGGGCCTTAGGGAGGGCAGTCTCAAAACAGACTATATCTTCGTGGATTTCTAAGGCTATCTCTACATGTCACTCCCTTCATGGGAAAGTTCTAATTGAAAATGTGAGGGCTCATTCCACCAGGGCAGCTGCTTCTTCAGCGGCCTTCTTCAGGGGGTAGACTACGCTTCTATCCTAGAAACGGTTACCTGGTCATCAGTCCATACTTTTACCACGCATTGTGAACTAGATTTGGTTTTGTGAGCCAGAACTGAATTTGCTAGATCTATCCTACATGGTCTCATAGACCAGGGACCTCATCCTTCCTCCCAGGCTCATACCTAAAAGCTTTGGTACTGTCCCTACAATTATGAATACTGCAACATGAGAATAAAAGGATGTAGAATAGTTGTGTAAGAACTTACCATAACCTTAGATGTCCTCTTCCATGTAGCAGTATTCAGTCCCACCCTCCTACCCCCTATTTACCTGTTTGTCTACCTGATGGGACATCTCTCTCTCTCTGTCAATAAAACCTCAGCAGCAGGCGCATGCCTCTATGAAGCACCCTCTAGCTTAGTCTCACATGTGGGTCGGAAAACCTTCCCCTTTCTCCACTTCCTTGCTTACCAGGGGTTCTACTGTATGCAGCAGTCCATTCTGAAGTGGGTATGTGCAGATGTTACTTTTATAGCCAATGTCAGTTTATGGCTCTGGCATGAAACATCGCACATACCCCTGCTCCTAAGACATTGGTATACTGGCCAGATGTCCAGTGCTGCAGGCAGCAACCCCCCTACAGGTATGAATACTGCAACATGGAAGAAAAAGAAAGACATCTAAGGTTATGGTAAGTTCTTACACAACTATTCTTTATCAGTAGTCAAAAATTCCTATGTTTTTTTGTTATGTATTTTTTTTTTACCTGGACAAACTTTGAGGGCATTACTTCTAACTTAGGTCATTTGCAAATCCCTGAAATTAGAATTCCTCCAAATAATGTTTAAAATGTTAATATACACAATCAGTATGAACTTTTAAGTGCGTTCTCTGAAAAAAAAATGAACAGTTTTGTTAAAAGTTATTTTGTTCTTGTCTGCCCACAGACCTGAGCCCATCTAAATGTGCAGTTCATAATATTGTAGGTACATGCAAAGTAAATCTGTTTTCCCATTTATTGACATTAAAAAATAATGTGCACACAGTCACTCACATGGGCGCGCACACACACTGCCCAATTGCCTATTTACCTGATGGTGCACATTTTACACGTGAAAGGATACTGGAGAACTATAGTGCATGGGGGCTACCCTTCTTCTGAGCCTGCATGAACAAAAGTAAAAAGATGGGTCACTCCACGGCAAGTACAAATATGACACAGTCATTGTCCATGCTGGTGTGAACGACCTGAGACGTACCTCCCTGGACTACATGAAAAGAGACATAGAGGAGCTCTCTGATTATGTAGCCCAGGCAGGTATGACCCTAACCCTGAGCAGTATCCTTCCTTCACCAAGAATGATGCCACAATATAGAGACAAGATGATCAGCTTTAACAATTGGCTTAATGTCTGGTGTCATTCAAAGGGGATCCAGTGTCTGCCTGGGATGACATGCTTGACAAGCCACGCTGCTTCATGAGGGACGGCTTGCACCTGTCACCCTGGGATTCCGGATATTGGCTAAGGCTCTTGCCACCCCCATAGTGCCTTTTTAGGCAAGGCTCAAATTCTAAACCTACCACCCTAGAAAACAAAAATGGGAAGAAACTGAGGGTAATGCTGCTCAATGCCAGAAGTCTAAATCTCAAAATGCACGCACTCGAGGCCCTTCTCAGTATGGAGAACATCGATGTCTGTGCTGCAACTGAAACCTGGTTCAAGGCTCCTGAGAGCACCCCGGCACTATTAGGTTTTACCTCATATCATGCGTTCCGGCCCCAAAACCCGGACCACACCACAAAAGGAGGGGGGTGTATCCATATTCATAAAGGATACCCACACCTCCAGGTTGGTGGCAACGCATCTAAGCTTCAGAAACCATCCAGGTGCAACTAACCATAGGCAAAACTGCTCTACAAATTGTAGCATGCTACAGGCCACCCTCTCAAACTCAGGAACCCCACACAGCCTTCCTGAAGACACTGGAGGGTATAAATGTATCTCCAAACACCATCATATTGGGTGACTTCAACTACCGAATATAGACTGGGAACATTACTCAAGCCCTAACTTTCTAGCCCAACGGTTCCTGGAGTTCATAAATTCAAATGCCATGGAACAGCTAGTCACTGTTCCCACGAGAGGAGAAAATATACTAGATCTCATTGTCACAAACATGGGGACAAAATGCTCCACACCGGAAGTATATCCCTCATTGGTGAGATCTGATCATAAACTAATCTCACTGGAAATCCACATCCCGCCCCACCCCAAACAAAAAGACCATAGTGAAGAACTTCTCTAAAGCAAACTTCACACTACTCAAGACTGGTGTGGTATCCTTCAAGGCCCCTGAGCCAGAGGAAACCACAACCCAAGCTGCGGAAGCCCTTACAAATGCCTTCTATGAACACCTCCAGGACTGCATGGATCAGGCAATCCCAAATAAAACCAAGACTCTTTCCACAAAGGGCAAACGTCCAGTCTGGTGGACCCCAGCCATTAACAAACTTTACAATAAGAGGAGAAAGCTATTACATGATAGAACAAAATCCATAAAAGGGAAGTCACCCCTGATCATTATTAGTAAAAATTACGAGCACTCATAAAATCAACTAAGGCCAATTTTGAGAGAAAAATTGCCATGGATTCAAAGGACAATCATAAGACCTTTTTCAGCTATGTTAGGAACCTGGGTGGAAACTCCCAGATATGCTCAGAATTAGTCCAAAATGATACAAAATCACTGAACCCACAGACATTGCCAACATACTGGCAGACAGGTTCAGTGTAAACTTCACCCCTCTCCCCCCATAAAGGAGAGATAACTATCCCAGCCGAGTGTAGCCTCCCGGACATCTCAAATGCGCAGGTGAAAGCTGCTCTCTCTAAAGCTAAAAACACAGCATCAATGGGACCGGATGGTGTCCCCGGCTGTGTGCTACACGAGCTAAATGAGGAATTAACCCCGCACATAAGGCAGCTGTTTAATCTCAGCCTTACCACAGGATATGTGCCCAAGGAGTGGCGTACAGCAACTGTGGTCCCACTCCACAAAGGTGGTGCCTCTACGGACCCTGGTAATTACCGCCCCATAAGCTTAACAAGTCTAGTCTGCAAAGCTATGGAGAGGATCATAATGGAGCTCATAAACAAAGATATAGGGGACTTGCAGACATTGGACCCGACCCAGTTTGGCTTTGTCAAGGGAAGATCATGCCTTTTGAACTTAGTCGACTTCTTCGAAACAGTCACCAAGGCCATTGATGAGGGAAAGGCAGTCCATACAGCCTACCTTGACCTTGCAAAGGCTTTCGACACAATACCCCACTCGGGTATTGTAGAAAAACTTACCAGCTTAAATGTAAACCCATATGTCACAAGATGGGTTGCAAACTGGCTTAAGGACAGAACCCACAGGGTTAGAGTTGCTGGCGCTGTGTCAGACTCCAAGCCGGTCACAAGTGGTGTCCCACAGGGCTCGGTCCTTGGCCCCTATTGTTTGGCATCTACTTCTCAGAAGTACAGGCCAGCATGGGAGGACTTTGGCTGACAAAGTTTGCAGATGACTGCAAACTGGGCCATAGTGGAAAGTGCATCGGACACGGATATCCTTCACAAGGGACTCACGGAAACAGATAGCTGGTGCCAGAGCCATGGCCTGAAGTTAAACGCCAAAAAATGTATAGTCATACCCTTCGGGAAAAACAAGGTAACCCCAAGCTACCATATAGGTGGCAATCCACTAAGCACAGAAGAGGTTATCAGGGACCTGGGGACCCAGGTTGACAGTGGCCTTTCTTTTGACACTCACATTGCTAAAGTGGTTAGAAAGACCTTCTACATTGCCCACCTGATCATGAAGGGATTCACATCCAGATCTACTGAGGTCATTGTTCCCCTGTACTCTTCACTTATCAGACCAATGATCGAGTACAATGCCCCATTCGGGATGTATCTCACCCGACATCTGCAGCAATTGGAGAGACCCCAAAAGTTCCTCACCAAAAGGATAAAGGGACTCCAAAATCTGTCATATGCTGCCAGATTGAAGAAACTCCAGCTCTATTCAGTCGCATACCGTCTGCTCAGAGGTGACATGTGCCCGACATACAAGGCCATGTCCAACCCGGAATTAATGGACATGCTCCACCTCAAAAAATCCAAATCCACCAAAACCACTAGAGCAAGCGACTTAAACCTTAGCACGGATATAAATAGGACATGCTGGAGGGATAGATTTATCACTCAGAGACTCCCTATGCTGTGGAATAAAATCCCGGTCCATGTGAGGCAGAGCACCTCGCTGACTCTGTTCAAGAGAAATCTAGACCTGTGGATGGGAGATCGTAGGTTTACCCCGGGAATCATCTCTGTGTCACTGCTGGACAGAGGCACAACAAACTAATGGGCACAGTATTTTTTCATATAAGGGGTGGCGTAAGCCACAAAAATTTGGGCTAGGCTTATAAATGCCTTAGGGCAGATAGCCTAGTATAAACCTATGAACCTATGAACCTATGGTGTTAGCTGACATCCCCTTTATATTGCAAATGTGATAGCCTCCTTGGGCAGGAGGAGTCAGACCAGCTGGTGGGAAGGGTACAAAGCTCTGGATGTTGGGGCAGCCATCAGACCTCACCTGTAGCTGAAGTCTGAAAAGTTATTAAACAGCGATCCTACTTTAACATCTACTGTTATGGTACATTCTTTAAACAATTACACTTCATGTTGCAAAGGTTCAGTGAGCAATGACGCATGGAACAGGTAACTTCAGATGTGCATAAAGGAGGCACACCCTTGCAGCAGTTTAAAAATCCTTTTTGTTTGTACTTATGCACACTTAAAAAAAGACCAGTGAATGAATGAAGGAATAAATAAATATATTTTATTGGGAACTTTAGGTACAGTGGTATTGTCTGGAGGTGCATTTTTAAAGCATACTTGAAAGTTTTGCATTTGATTTTTAATTTTGTGCCGACGGACTCCTTTTCTTGCACTCTTCTAAGGAGAGTGTACAAGGACTCTGATTTATACATCTTGCTTTTAATACTATTTGTTGTATTACCGAACTTTCCTTGGAAGTGTTATTTGATAGCTTACCTTGATGCTGAGGTGGGATCCTAGCATTGCTCTTTCTTTTTTTCTGTTGATGGTGACATTTTGTGCTTTTAACTTTTTGTGCAATAAGGCTTTCTGTACTGATGAACAAATTTACATCTGTTGCAGCTCTCTATCAGTGATTTTTCACAATGGCTGGATACATTGAGGTAGATAAAATTAAAACCTGTTGAAAAGAAAACTAAGATTTCCCCTTGTGCAAGTATGAGAAAAAAGTGAGAGCAAATATATATATATGTAAGCACTGGTTTTAAAGAGAGCATTGAACAAAGTAATTCCATGATAAAACATCTTTTTTTTCTTTTTTGGATTAGTGATTCTTAGGCTCTCTCACTTGGGATTCATTAAATTGTTGAATCCCACCTTCAGTGTTATATCTGTATAAATATATTATGTTATTGCTCATCTTATCCTTCTATATGTGGTGATGTGATTAGAAATCTAGTTTTGCTAAGCCTTATCTGCTGGATGTCATTGTTTAAATTAAGAGGCCTTAAAGTTTGAGCTGGAGATTTTTGGTCCTGGACAAATACCCTTTTATGACTTGGAGAAAAGGGATAAAACAGAAGAGGCTTTATCAAACTGTTTTCACATAATGCATATTATTATTAGTCTTTCGCAGAAATTTTCCATTTTACAAAACAATGTCTTTTGATTTAATTATGTGCTTTGAGGGGCCAGTTGTTCAGACATATAGGAAGATTTGTTCTCACATTTCTAGTAGAGAACATCCTAAGGGACGCATGTTATTTTTGAGGCACTTCTGTATGGGACAAAAAGAATACTACAGATGGTCATTGGGGCTCCCTGCTGTTTTTGCAGCAAGAACCCTTCTTCCCTGTTTCCCAAATTCTGTTCCCTGTACCAAAGGTCCACTCACTGAGAGACAGAATTAAAATGTTTTTCATCATTTGAATAAATACCTCTGCAATTTCTGGTGAAGAGTTGGACTGCAGGAAAATTCTCATCAAAGAGTATGGTGCAGACTGTCAAGAAGTAATCTTGTAAAGCAATAACTATTCTAAAGAAGATGTTGAGGACAAAGACATAAAGGTTCACTTCTTAAAAGGTGTGTGTTGACCAGGAATGGTGCCAGTGGCACAAATCAGCTCTTAGTAAGAAAGTTCAAAGGCCGTGTTATCTTTTTTTGACTGTAATGTCTGTATTGTCACAATGAAAGGTAAAGGATGCTTACTGGCATGTCCCGGTGTTAATTAGCACTGAAGATTCCTTCGGTTTCAGGTGTAAAAATCAAAACTTCCAATTTGTAGTTATTCTGTTCAGTCTGGCAGAAACTCTGAGGTTATTTTCTTTGTATCTTAATCCAATGGTACTGGCCCTCAGGTTTAGGGATTATCCACATTTACCCATAGCCGGATGACTAACTCCTCTCATCACAGTCCAGGGACCAGTGGCCGATTACCTGAAGGTGGTATTTTATATTCCTGGATTTTCTCAGGCTTACAGCACACAAGAAAAGGGCAGATGTCTCACTACCTTAAAAGCAAGTGTTTCTGGAAGCCTAATTTTACACTGTTTAGAAGAGAGAATCTTTTTTTGACATAGCACAGGAATTTCAGGACATGGCATCTCTGTTTTGGTGGGATGCAGTGTAGATCAGCCTGACAACCAGGCTGTTAGGTCACTTTTCAGAAAACATTATAACAGTGTAAGTTGTAGTGCATCCATTTGCATCACCTGTGACCTGAACTCAATGAAATCAGGCTGCTGGTAGAGCTGGCCAGGGTTGAACAAGTTGAAGCAGCCTGTATCCACCTTTTTGTTCTGTGGGAAGGGTTTAGGGAACTTATGGCTTCTGGTGGAGCCCAGGAGTCGCACATGACAGCACTTCAGTGGGATGGTGAAAATATCCTAAGGTCATTGCACTGGCTGCTTACATAAGCTAAAGACCTTGATCAGATGCTCCAGGTCTTATGTCTGCAACGCCCTGTCAGATCTCATCCCGGGGTCTGTACAGTAAGCACAACAACATTGACTTCCCAAGGAGTTGAGAAGGCCATAAGCAAAGTTTTATGCTGGGAAGCGACCAGAAAGGAGTAATTGGGGGTTCAAGGTTGTGCAGATGATAGAAACAGGGATACAGTCAGGGACTAAGTGGGAACTGGGTGAAGAGAGTGTAGAAGTTAAAAATGTAACCACGTAAAATTTCAGATTACCCGTGATGAAATATCAGGATTGTATGAGGAGTATAAGGGATCATTCAGGGACACATGAACAGAACATTCTATTGAGTCCATCCTTTTTTTTTTTAAACATCTTTACTAAATTATCACTTAAGACAAAGACAAACTTTCATTAACAGAAAAGAAAATCATATTAACATTTTCCATGCACATACATTATGCATCACATATCTTTCCTTTGTAATTATAATCCATCCATTACAGAAATTGCTGAATTCCTGCCTTCCCTTAAACATCATTCTTCATCCTCCTGAACATTATTCTGCATGTATTGTTTCCACAATTTCTATTTATTTTTATGTAATTTGCTACTTCCCTTTTCTAAAGATCCCTTTCCAGTTCTTTTATTTCTTATTATATTAAATACTTCAAATACTGTTGGTTCAGACTATGGTTTCCATTTTCTCATACTTGCTTTTTCAGCAGCCAGCATAATTAAACTTAAGGTGTTACTATGTTTAGGGAATTCAGATCCTGTATCCCAGCTCAGAAAAATCATATCCTTTGTTACAGCCATTTGCTCACTCAATATTTCTGATCCAGTACTTTCTCTATAGGGAATTTTTAAAATCTGCCAGCTCATTACACTCCCAAAACACATGCTCCCAGTTCTCTCCTCCTTCACCATCACGCCTCGAACATTGGTTGTCTACCTGAAGGAAAAATCTTTGAAGTCTGCTTGGGGTAAAAAAATTGCATATGCAAACACTTTCAAGGAAGGATTCGAAATCTTCTGGAATTTGTTGCATATTCTGGAACCATACATAGGTCCTGCCATTGTTCTCATCTATATTGTTTTTCCAGTCTCTCTTCCCAATCTTTTCTAACCTACTCTAATTGTTTCTTATATTTTAATTCAAACAGGAAACAGAGTAACTAACCTCACGAACCATAAACCATGTACCAGCAACCAGGTGGAATAACCATCAGTGAACCCAAAAATAATTCAGTCTAAAATTCCTTTAATGCAGGTATGCAAAAGTAAATACAAGTTAAGCGTTTTCATTTCTCGAAAGAGAAACTTCATCAGAACTAGCTACAAAGTGCTTTACCTTACATATATATTCACAATGTGACCAATCAAAAGCCAAACTTAATTAAAACTAATAATAATTTAAAGAAACACTCTAAAACACCTGTAAAAACTTAATGTAACACATTTTTAAAAAGATACATGCAAAACATTAATTGCAGTTAAACTTCAATAAGAAACATTAAAACCTTATTTGAATATGAAATTATACTTCTACGTGTTTTAACTTTAATAAACAATTAACAGAAACAGAGTCATTAATTCCTGGCCAACTTGTGGCATTCAAAGTCAGTTGCCATTTTAACTCACATTAATAGCAGTTTCTCTTATAGATTCAACTGAAAACTCTACCAAACCAGGTTGTCACTTTAGATTCCACCATCCCTTTCTGTTTGCTATACTCTGATATCAATCCCTGATAGGGAAGGCAGTCTCTAACCTACAGTCCAAATACCATCTTGGCCTCATCCCACTCTTTATTACCTTTCCCTCTCTAGTTATTTGCTCCCAATATCTTTGTTCCTTTACCAGTTTTCTCCAGTAAATTCCAGCTCTTTTTGCATATTTTCTGTACCCCTACTTTGTTATCCCTAGTGGCAAAATCTCTTTTCTCCATTGTCATGTTAGTTTGGTTCTTAGAATTCACTCTGCTAGTTTATAAATATAATATTCTCTATGGTTATTGTTCTCCTTAAGGATCTACATCCAGAATCCCACTCTCTCTATTTCATTCAACCCCTCATCCCTTTTCATTCTGAATTATAACCACCTGCTTGTGTTATGTGCATGAGGTTTAACTATATTGCTGTAAAATATATCTTCAAATCAGATAATCCTAAACCACCTTCTTCTATTTGAAGGATCAACTTATCCCACTTAAATCTTGCCTTCTTCCCCTCCCAGAGAAATTCATTCACCTCTTTATTAATTGTCCACAACTTCTCCTCTGGTTGATAAAAATATGCCTGGCCTGTGTATAAAACTAAAGGGATTAAAATCATTTTCACTACTTGTATCTTACTATGCACATCTAAAAACAAAAGCTTCTATTTTCTCGGTTTCTGTATTATATTTTTAGTCTGTTCCCACATATCCTTAGCTGCCATAACAGAATTATTTTTAATTCATACTTCATATCACTGTGTCCCCATAAATATTTATTTATTGACATTTGATTACTGAGAAAGTCCGACTGGGTAGAACCCCATTTTCAGAGGAGGCCCGGGGAGAAAAGCTCCAAATTATTATAAAACATGTTAAGAATGGTAATTTTACAATCTTTAAAAATAAAACAAAAACACCTGTGGTTTAAATAATTATAATAAATTAGACATAATATAAAAGCATTGGTTAAGAATTGATACAAGGTATGACAATCATTTAATATTTAGAGAAATTTAAATAGTTTGTAGAGAAATTAAAGGTAAGTTAGTCTAATACAAGTAGGAATTGCAATATGAAATGAGGGGAAAAAAACAGCTTATGGTATATTTAGAGAGAAAGTCAGGGAAGATAATTGGATAGTAGTAAGGAAGGAAGTAAAGAAGGGAGAGTAAGGAGGTATAAGGGATGAAAAGATACTTGTTCACATTTAGGGATATAGTTTATACTGGTTTTGAGCAAGAACAAAGCCAGCTTTTAGCTAGGAAAACTTTCAGAGTGGTTTTAAAGATGGAAGAGAGGGTATAGACCAGATGGATACATGTAAGGTGTTCCAGGCCTTATCAACCTTGTACAAGCACAGACAATGCCCATCAGATTTGATAGGTTTGTAGACAAAGAATTTTTGGTCACTGGATCACAATGACCCACTGGGAACATAGCTGTAGAATGTTTTTTAGTGCTGGACAGGCAGATGGATGCCGGATAATTTTATAGGTGGTAAGAAGTTGTGTATATGTTAGTTGATGTGGCAGTTCTAACCAAATTAGGCTTATCGTTGCTATACAGTGGTGGGTTTTGAAAGGGTCTATATTACATAGACGGACGCTTAAATGTTCGAATCTCTAAAGGTCGACCTTTAGTGATTGAACATTTAAGTGTTCAAAAATGTAACAAAACAAAAAAAAAGTAAAGTGAAAGGGTTTTAGCAGGGGGGGGCAAGCCTCCCTGCACCCCCCCCCACTTAAATATACCAACTCCAAGATCGCACTTCAGTGCACGGCAGAGCGGAAATGGGAAATTTCCCATTCCCTACACTGTAGCGCAATTTTGGAGTTGGTATATTTAAGTAGCGGGGGGTGCAGCCCCCCACGTGGCGGGTGCAGGGGGGGTTGGCCCCCCTGCTTATACCGTTTAGTTTTTTTTGTTTGTTTTACTTTTATTTATTTATCTTTATTATTTTTAAAGATAATCGAACACTTAACTGTTCGATCTCTAAAGGTCGACCTTTAGAGATTCCAACATTTAAGCATTTGTTTATCTGATATAGACCCTTCTGAAAGGGGTATGTCCTGCAAATTTAACAAATGTGTTATAGTATTGTCCAAGTTTTAATTTTTGTGAAGCTTGGAGTTTAGTAAGGATGGGAGCCCATAAAGAAATGTAGGGAGGAGATAAGTAATGGCAAGTGTAATTTCACATATGTCTGAGAGAGAGGTTTTGGCTCTGTAAAGCATACCCAGAGTTTGATGAGTTATTCTTATGCAATTTTGTACATGCAGGTTGAATGTAAGATTATCATCCACTATCACCCTTAAATAGTTTGCTATGAGAAATTACTTCAATTGTTGTATTATCAAGAGAGAGGACTTTAAATTTTGTTTTTCATGAGACAGAGATTGAGGAAAAAGTATTAGTTTGGTCTTGTGAGTAATTTTTTGGAGATGTACCACATTGTCATATATGCAAATCAGAGTGGAATTATCATTGTATTGTATTAGGGTAGCCTGTTGCGTGGAATATAGAGGGTGTTTGTGAAAATGTTAGAGGAGGGGACCAAGGATAGAGCCTTGTGGTACACCGGTGGTGACTGGGAGGTATATGGATATTGCTGAACCAATTTGTTTGTAGGAAAACAATTTAGGCTATAACCTTTGTTTTATTTTCATTAAATTTATATCCAGAAAAGACTTAAAACTATCTTACAATGTTCCACAACACTAAGATGTCCTTTTTCTGGCTTTATCAGAAACAAAATAATATCATCTTGATTACCATACCAATAATATCCATGCATGTTTGAGTCCCTTATTTTCTTTGCTAATGGCTATAAATGTAAAAATCAAATAACATAGGGAAAATAAGACACCTCTGCCTGGTTCCTCTTTACAAATACAACTTATCAGAGAGGAACCCTCCCACTTTAATTCTTGCCTCTGAGCCTTTATTTATCCTCATAATTAACTTTGTTATTGTATAAGCGAATGCAAATGCTTCCATTGTCCTATTCATAAAATCCCAGCTCACTCTGTCAAATGATTTCTCTGCATCAATAGCCACAGACAACAGCAGTATTTTCTTACATTCTGCTTCTCTCAGGATCATCATTACTCTATTAATATTCTCAAATGCTTGTCTCCCCTCCACAAAACCACACTAATCCATATCTATCAAAATTTGGCAACACCTTTGCCATTCTTTTACTAGTATAGACACAAGCACTTAAATTGAAATGGGTTTATATAAATCTGAGTCAGACAGGTCTTTACCATCTTTAGCTAATACAGCCATCACAGATTTCTTCCAAGGTTTTGGTGCTTTCCTTTCTTTTAAAATGCAGTTAAACAAAATCTTCCAGATCTTTATCACTTTCTTCCCTCCTAACTTCTAAACTTCTAAAAGAATGCCATCTGTTCATGGAGACTTTCCTGAAGATTAATTATACATCACTGCTTTTATCTCATCTCCTCCTATCTTAACTGTTAGTTGGTGCACATCATCTGCCTTTAATTTTGGCATAATTAAGTCTTCCATAAATTCTTCAATTTGTGCTCTTTATTTCCACATTTTCTGCTTTATGCAAATTGTCATTACATTTCCAAAATATCTCTGGTTACTTTTCTTGTTGTAGGATCCCTAAGTCTGGTAACAGTCCTTTCTACTTTCTGTTGCCTAAGTCACTGGGCTAAAAGTTTTTGCTCTTGAGAGGTATCAAAATAGTTTATTAGCAACAATATTTCACTCATGCATATTATTTAGATACTCCATTATTTTCTCATTAATACTCTGCATTTGCTTTGCTTCTTGCTCTGTCAGGTTCCCCTTATTCTGCAGCACTTTAACCTTTGTCAGCCCTTCTAAGTAATTCCTATTACTTCTTAACTATATCACTTTCATTTTATTTCTACCTTATTTTTAAATTCCATTTTATCCCACTCATGAGCTATAACTTCTAAAGATATTTGTATCTTCCATAATCACTCTTGAATAATTCCCACTACCCATTCCTTAAATTCCTCTCTTTTGAACAGGAAGGTGGAAGAGCACCAGTGTCTCATTTTTACTTCATTATCTTACATTTTATGTTGGTTTTTATCTGTGCATGATCTGAAATAGTTATTGGATATGTTTTGAAGCTTTCGGTTAAATGCATATGTTCCTGTGAAATATAATTTCTATCTAGTCTAGCCTAGTTATTGCAGCGTGGGAAATAATAATACATAATATCAATGATAAATTAATGTTAATAATAAATTGAATTCCTCCTACTGAATTCACATCTTCCATACCAAATATTTTCATAAATTGCAAATCAAGTTCCAGACCTCAGCTATAAGTAATATTCCCTGCTGAAAGCTGATTATTTCTCCTTTTTCTTAAGCTCCACAATAGCAGTTTTGGTCAAAGTAAATACATGCCAGCATAATCCTCCTCCCTTGCCAATAGCCCCTTCTACAAATCTACCATTATTATCTTGTTTTCCACTTCTAGCAATATTGGAGTCCCTCTAGAAATTAGAATAATTACTGCCCCTTTCCTTTGTTTCTCATATTCTGCTGAATATAATCAGTGCACTTTAACATCCTGAAATACTTTCTTTGTAAAATTCATATGCTCATTTATTTCCAAATGTGTCTCCTGCAGCATTGCTAATTGTACTCTGCGCTTCTTATAAAATTCAGTACTCTTTCCCTTTTGTCTATACCTGTAAGGCCATTTACATTCTAAGATAATATGGATTACATAGCTATTGTACGGCAGTTTCATTGTATGTGTATTTCCAACATGTTAACACTAATGTTTGACAGGCTGAACATTTATACAGCTGTTTCTTCTCATCTCCATTTGAATCTGTGTCAGATTTTTCAAGATTTTTTTGTTTTAATGAAACCCTCAAACAAAAAACTAAATACATTATCCCATCCCCTATTAACTTGGAACAAACACAGAAAACTGTGTACATCTTCAAAAGATTAAGTTTAACCATCCAGATAGAAACAATTTCCCCAAACTGAGATCTGTACCCACAGACATTACTTAACTTAAAAGTAAGGTTAGCCATGCTAAAGTGCATGCTAAAGCCTGCATTTTCACTTACACTGGTTTCTGTCTGTTGTTTTTTTTTTAATCTCTGTTCCTCTTCCAGATGTGAAAACAGTGCATGCTACAGCCTGCATTTTCACTTACACTGGTTTCTGTCTGTTGTTTTTTTTTATCTCTGTTCCTCTTCCAGATATGAAAACAGTTTGTGTGCTTTCAGAAAACATTAACTTTTAGCCCTAAGGAAAAGTGCACTGGCTATCCTTAAATAAAACTGAATTGCGCACTCTCATTAAATGCATTAAACTGTTAAGACTGTTAGAGAAACTATCTGTTATTCATTGCGCACTCTCATTAAATGCATTAAACTGTTAAGACTGTTAGATAAACTACTGTTATTCACTTCCAATAGTTTCAAACTTTATTTTTCACTGAACTGCTTGCCATTATAATTTTAAATTATGCATTTCCCTTAGCAAAAATTCTCAGAACTCTCAAGTTTAATTACTTGCAACTGCAGACAGCTGCTCTCCATTTAAAAGTAGTCAGCAATGATTTAAATTTCACTCAGAAAAGTGTACAACTGCCTTCAGCTGCAGACATCTTGACTCACACTGAATATTTCCTAATGGAAAAAGCAAGCTAATATATTTGTAAATGTAAGAAACAGCATTTTTCTTGGCTTTCATCTTTTCTTGGTTTTCAAGCCTACTTGCTTACAAAAATAGTTATGCCAAGGGCATTAATCTAGACATTCACCCTTGTAAAATAAAATATCTTAATTCTACATATAGCATAATATAATCAGTGCACCTTTACACCCCACTCCTACACCTGCAGCCCCAGACCACAGCATAGTAATGTTAAACTTGCTTTTCTCCAGCCTTACTTCACTTGTTATATTGTAAAGTCTTTATTTCTTAGAATTGACAAGTACGTGTTTACTTTAATGTCTTTAACACATACAACAGTCTCTGAAAACAGCCCCCCTAACATTTAAAATATCACTGACTACACAAAACTGCTTTACTATATATATACACACACACACACGCACACACACAGTGAATATAAAAAGTTTATACACCCTTGTTAAAATGCCAGGTTTTTGTGATATAGAAAATGAGACCACAATTAATCATTTCCAAACTTTTCATACCTATAAATGTGACCTGTAACCTGTACAATTCAATTGAAAAACAAACAAATCTGTTTGGGGGAAAATATAAAAAATAAAAAACGTACAATAATCTGGTTGCATAAGTGTGCACAGCCTTAACCTACTACTTTGTTGAAGCACCTTTTAATTTAATTACAGCATATAGTCTTCTTGGGTACACACCCACCATCAATTAAAGAGACTCTGATTAACCCCAAATTAAGTTTAGCTGTCCTAATAGGATTTTCCTGACATTTACTCAGTTGCCTGCTACAGCAAATGCCATGCTTCACAGACAGCTTACAAAGCATCAAAGAGATCTCATTGTTGAAAGGTATCAGTCAGGAGAAGGGTACAATAAAATTTCCACAGCATTGCATATACCATGGAACATAGGAAGATGGTCATCAAAAAGTGGAGAAAATATGGGACAACAGTGACATTGCAAAGAACTAGATGTCCCTCCAGAATTGATGAAAAGACAAGATGAAAACTGGTCAGAGAGGCTGCCAAGAGACCTACAGCAACACGGAAGGATCTGCAGGAATTTCTGGCAAGTACTGGTTGTGTACTACGTGTGACATCAATCTCCCTTATTCTCCATATGTCTAGGCTATGGGGTAGGGTTGCAAGATGGAAGCCTTTTCTTGCACAGAAAAACATCCAGGCCCAGATAAAATTTGCAAAACAATGCATCAAGTCTCCCAAAAGCATGTGGGAAAATGTGTCATGGTCTGATGAGATCAAGGTTGAACTTTTGGCCACAATTCCAAAAGGTATGTTTGGCACAAAAACAACACTTTGCATCACCAAAAGAACACCATCCCTACAGTGAAGCATGGTGGTGGCAGTATCATGCTTTGGGGTTGCTTTTCTTCAGCTGGAACTGGGGCTTTAGTCAAGGTGGAGGGAATTATGAACAGTTCCAAATACTAGTCACTTTTGGCCCAAAACCTTCAGGTGTCTGTTAAAAAGATGAAGAGGAATTTCACTTTTCAACATGACAATGACCCCAAGAATACATCCAAATCAACAAAAGAATGGCTTCACCAGAAGAAAATTAAAGTTCTGTGTTAGAAAAATATGTATTAGTAATATGCATGCTTATTGCATTCGAGGTTTAAAAGGGTTAATACATTTATTCTGTTCACACTGCATGAATCTTCACAGCTACTAGAGACATTCCAATCCTGCTTGTCATGAAAATATGCGCAGCTATGATCTGCTTATGCCATGGAAATTAACAAGAAGCATTTAATTTCTGCTAATGTCATGAAAATAATAATACGTGTTTTCTACTAGTATCATGAGACTTAACAAAGAGTTATTGATTTTCTGCTTATGCCATGAGAAAGTACACAGCTGCTGAAGCTATTGATAATGAAAACAAAGGCTGCTTAAAAGTATAAACCATAGTCAGCATTACTTGTACCTAAGCTAGAAATGTACCTTGAATCTAGGTAAAATGTAACACATATATATTAGAACTGCACAATTGAAGAATAGAAAGTTTGTAGTGGGCTAAAAATAAGCCCCATGGCCAGGTTGTTTTTCCTCAAATGTTTTTGTAAATCAACAATAATCCAGTCATGTCAGCAGGAAATCTAAGTAACATTTTCTATGTAACACATAGTGGGCCGGAGTCATGAAACCTCCGTGTAAGACATAATATGTCTTACTCGGAGGCTGAAGTTGAACGGTATGACATCAGCGCGTGCCATGAATATTCATGAGGGCATGCTGACTCATCTGTAACTCTTACACGGACTGAGTAGGCAAGCAGGGGGCATGTCTGACTGCCGAGCAGTCTAAAAGTCCACGCCCCTGCAAGGTTTTAAAAAGCATAATGTCAACAGACAAGAGCGTGTCCGCTCAAATGTACTTGCACCCAACACCACACTCCCTGACACTGTAAACCCCCATCAGAGTTATAAAACGGAAAAAATTATTATTTTTTTTAAATCCACAATATAGATGCCCGTATTTGCGCTTGTTTGCGCGGGTGTGCCCATTGCTTAACCACAGTTAGCAATTGTGATATTGAAGAGCATATAAGAACTACTTATGCAAATTAATCCAAATAGCATAATGGTAGAGCGTATGCACAAAGAGAAGGCGTTCATGGTTCGAGTCCCACCACTCCCCTTCTTATTTATGTTTTAAATCAGTATTTGAAATAATACCAGACAAATATGATTAAAATTTTATTAAAAGCAGTGACATGGCCAATGTATCAGCGAACAAAATATATATTTTTAAAAGACCCAGCTATATAATAGCCAGCTGTTAAGCAACGTTTTACACAGCTAAACACAGGTGCCCATAGTTTAATAGCGCTATACCCATCTAAACAGAGGTGCCCATAGTTTAATAGTGCTTCACCCAGCTAAACAGAGTTGCCCATAGTGTAATAGCACTTTACCCAGCATAATAGAGTTGCCCAATATTTAAAAACGCTTTACCCAGTGCAATGTGTTTGCACAGACGTGCGCGCCGCGCCAACCAGGGCACCGTAGAGCACAGGGGAGCAACGTAGAGCTAAGTTGCTTAAACACAGCCACACCCCCTAGCCTGTCTAGACAGTATTAAAATAAAAGAATGACAAGGTTTGAACCCAGGACCCTTTGCATCATAATCAAAGTACAGAACCACTAAGCCATGACAACATAGGGGAAACAGCCACTATTAACATACATAAACTTAGGAATGGTAGTTTAACCATTACTAAGCAGGTCTGCAGTCAGCTGTGAATTTTACAAAATGGCCAATCACAAAAAAGTGCGGGAAATGCGGCATATTTAAGCCCCACAAGCGGGAATACACGCCATAACTGATTGTAGCTCACATCTGCGGTCAGAATGTCTGGTGTTGGAGAGGGAGTGCGCTTCCGAGTGCAGAGATGGGGCACCGAGGAGTCCAAATACATGGTTTGGCTCCTAGTCCACCGTCACGAGGCAAGACTCCTGCAGGGCCAGTTCCAAGGGGCGGAGTACAAGGCACAGGCTTGGAACCGGTTAGCTCGTGACCTCACCAGTGCCACAGGTGTTCCCCGGACTGGTGAGCAGGTCCGTCACCACCATGCGGACCTGAAGAGACAAAAGGAGGACTGCCTGAACCAGTGGATACAGGAGGCCCGTGGGATGCGGGATGCCCCACAACTGAGTATGTAGCCATGGAATGCAGTATGTAAGGATTTAAAATGGAGTATGTATAACGGATAGGAATGTCTCAATATCCCTTCATTTACTTTACAGCTGCAGGTGACCGTGTTACAAATCAGCAAGCCTATGATGATAGGCTGCTAAGGCTGCGCCACCAGGCAGGTTAGTGATTATTCTGCATGTATTGTTATATAAAATATGGGAGAGAACATGAAAGAAAGTGTTGTAGTCCAATAATACAGCCATAAAATGGACTGAATAAGTTCTCTGCATGTACTGTCAGATAAAAACGTTAGAGAGGCAGAAAAAGAGTGTAGTAACCCATTAAGAAAGGTAACAAATGTCTGGAATAATATCTCTGCAGGCACTGTCATATAAAATAATATGTGAGTGAGCCTGGAAAAAGAGTGTGCTAACCTATTAATAAAGGTATAATATGTCGTGAACATGTCTGCCATATACACCGTTAAAACAAATAAAGGAGTGAGCCTGTGGAAAAGTGTGTAATGTCATTAATAAAGGTCTAAAACCCAGACTGTGTCTGTTTCACTTAGTATGAAATGTTGTTGTACCCTTGCATTATACAAATAGTAATGTGTTAGAAAGTGCTGGCAACCCAGAGTTCTGCAGTCCCATCTAAAGTGGGTGATGGAAGTGCTAGTAGCTATGAAGTAAATATACAGTCCTCAACAGTCAGTTACTGGCTGGCATGCATAAGTAAATCTGGCACACGAGTAGCATGCGAATATGTTCCCCAGAAATGTAAGTGTGCTTCAATAAATGCAGGGTTCTGTACAATTAGAAGTGAAAATGTCATGTGAAAACATCCAGATATGTAGATAAAGAAATATAAATGCAACCATGAAATATGTAGCAGTAACATCTGCATCATGGACAGTTAGTATGTGAGATATAGGTCAAGTATAGATTGAACTAGCCAAACCTATTACACAACCTGCTGCATGGTGGCAAGTGTAATAATACATGTAGGGAATATACACCTGCAGTCACTAGGAATGTAGTGTAGAGTACAAGTGTTTATAAGATGTTAATGGAGGTTTTTTCTACAGCCTACTGTTTGTGCATAAACCAAGCAATTCCGCACCTCAGTTGGTATGTGTAATCTTAAATATTTGTCGGGATATATGTCCTATTGTTCCATAAATATTTGCAGTCATGTTGATGCATGTGCCCTGTTCAAACACCATGTTCATGGTGGCCTGTTGCTACCAATCATCCCTGCATGCGGTTGGAATAACCACTATTGTTCAATATATGCATGTGTTATGCTTGCTGTTCAACTGTTGGAACTGTGGTGTGTTGGGTTAATGGGAATATTACTACATGCTGTTACAACTAATCTGGAATGCTGTTGTTTTTGTTGTAATGAAACACACTGAATCACAGAACGTATGGGAAGGCCGGTCCCAGTGGACCCACCTGTTCCTCCTCAGTTGGCGAGTGCACCTGACACCAGTGGCTCTGGTGCCCAGCCCGGACTCCCCTCCTCCATTGGTCCTGTGCCACCTTCGGGTGGAAGAGCTGCAGGGGATGGGGCAGAGAAGGGCCACCCATCACCCTTCGAAGGGTCTGGGCTGTGGTACATAGGGAGATCCAGCGTTCAGTCGCTGGTCCCCTACACCAGCTTGAGGCGAGAGTGGCATGTCTCATGGGTGAGCCTGCCCGTCCTACTCAGCCCCCAGCACAGCCACCCCTGGGGCTGCGAAGGTGCAGTGGTGACTGCCCATGGGTGGGAATCTCAGTTCCACTGTTACCATCTGTGGGCTCATGGGCTTGTGATTTCCAAACAATCTTCCCCGTCAATTGTGTTTACCCACCTCAAGTGTCAAATTCCGCCCCCTGTATGTGTCTTGTTTGTCTTGTCTGTTTACCTCCCCAACCTACCTCCCCAAATATACCTATTTCCCCTACCTCACTTACCACTCTCACCTGAAAAAAAAAAAAAAGGGCAATCTGTACCCGAAAAAAATTACGCCCCATACATAGCTTCCCATTTTGCACACATGTCCATAGGACATGTACGCCGATAATTCTAATTGGCAGTGCAACAAACTATGTTGTCCTCTCCCCTCTCTCAGGGGTGGAAGGTCTCAAAACTCACTCCAGATTTTCAACATATACACAGCTGTTGCTGTTAAAGAAATGGGCAGCTATGGGCCTTCCCTACACCCTTCCTGCACATCCTGAGCTTGTTTTCCTACTGTCTGTCCCTTTCTGTGCCCCCTTTTTTCACCACTTTCCTATCTCCCCATTTTCTTTTCTTTAAAAGAAATTAGCACGGGGGTTAGCAGGAGTAAGCCCTTTTAAGCAGTAGTTAGCGGGGGTGCACGAGTGTGAGCTTGTGTGCACTTAGCTAAGCATTGCTAAACATCGCGCAAACCCGCGCCAACCCACTTACAACTGCTTAAAAGTGCCTTAGTCACTCTGTATGACAAGACCCTTGTATTGCTCAGCAGCAAAATAAAAATACCCTTGTCAGTCTCGAACCCGGGACCTTGGACTCACCAGTCTACATGAAGTACCACTAAACCACAGCAGATATACAATAACTTAGTGCTGAAAGCAATTTATCATGCATTACCATGAGTGAATGTAAAGGGAAAATAGGAATGGCATAACACAAATCTTGTTCTGTGGGCCTTAACCAGCAGGTGTTGTTGAATTGCATGACATGACTGTGAAAAGAGAATCAGCCATGCTAGTAGGGAATAAGGTTACAGTAGCAGCTTAGAAACCCCACACAGTATCAGAGCAGGATACACACTGGCATATTAGCATAGGTCACAGGCCAGACCTCCCAACAGTGACTGCTCTACAGTGATGACCTTGATTTGTAAACAAAAGTTAGCTGTGCCCCTCTGACTCCCTGTGAAATGTACTAACAGTAGGCAGAAAGGTGTTGAATCTCACTTAATAACAAATGTCAATAAGTGAAAGTAGACACCGCTTGCATGTCAGAAAAGGTGTAGTAATAGAAATGGTCTGAATCACCCAAAGTCTGAACTGAAAAATGTCAGAACTATATCACAGGTGTATCCCAGTTATATGTACCTTTCTTGAGGCTGTTCAAATATATACGTGAGAGTATCTGAGGCCTGGAAGAGTCAGAAACACACAGGCATATCAGCTTGTCTGCTGTTACACACTCTGCAAATAGCTGTAGAATGAATCCCACAAGCATGCCCTTATGTAGAAGTACAACACAGAAATAGCAAAAGATGTAGCCATGTACTGCTAGCAACCACCTGTGACAATGCCATTGTTCAGGTGCTAAAAAGACTGCTGTGGTGCACAGTCAAAGAATACTAGGCTGACCTCTGTCTACCATCTGGATATGTCCACAGGTGGGAGCTACTCAGACAGATTACAAGCCTTCATAGACTTACAGGTACACAGCAACTCTGTATGTTCAGCAAGATAAACATCACACGATAATAAATAATGCACACTGCAGTTCTGCACCCCTACCCAAAGGTGCTATATACCCGTGTAGTCAGGCACAACCAAGGGTGTAGGTAGGCATACACAGTACAGAAATATGTCCAGTCGTCCTGAGCAGACTGTGCTAATGCCAACACAAACCACAAACTGTTCAGACGTGAGTAACGTACTAATGACAGTGTAGCAGTTCACAAACAGTGCATGTGCCTGATATTCATAATTGGTAGTACAACATACTTAGATGTCCTCACCACTCTCTCAGGGGTGGAAGGTTTCAAATATCCCACCTAATGTATTGCATATGCACAGCTGTTGCTGGTAAAGAAATGGGCAGCTATTGACCTTCTCCACACCCATCGTGTACATCCCAAGCTAGTTTCCCTAACTTCCCCTCTTTGAGCACCCTTTATCACCACATTCCTATCTCCCCATTTACTTTTCTGTCAAAGACATGAGCGTGGGGGTTAGCGGGAGTGAGCACTTGTAAACAGTAGTCAGCGGGTTTGCACCAGTGTGCGCATGTGTGCGCCTAGCTTAGCATTGCTAAGATATGATAAGCTCCGCCAAGCTTAGCTTACTATTGCTAACATAAAGTAAGCTAAGCTAAGCTTAGCTTAGTATTGCTAAAATACAATAGGCTAAGCTAAGCGTCACACAAACCCGCACCAACTCGCTTACAACTGCTTAAAAGTGCCTTTGTCACTCTGTATGACAAGGCCCTTGTATTGCTCAGCAGCAAAATAAAATACCCTTGTCAGTCTCAAACCCCACACCTTGGACTCATCAGTCTGCATGATGTACCACTAACCCACAGCAGATATACAGTAACTTGGTGCTGAAAGAAGTATAACATGCATTACAAGGAGTGCATGTAAAGGGAAAATAGGAAAGCCATAGGAATACATTGCAATAAAGAAATATGATATGCATTACAAGGACTGAATCTAAAGGGAAAATAGGAAAGCCATAGGAATACATTGCAATAAAGAAATATAACATGCATTACAAGGACTGAATGTAAAGGGAAAATAGGAAAGCCATAGGAATACATTGCAATAACTACTGTTGTATGCCAGTTAATTCCCTAATTCCAAAAGAAAGTACATACTCCCATGTATCCAGTGTTAGCATTAGGAGGTGTGAGTAAACTTACACACTGAGAAGAGTGTACTGGAAGAAGCAACAGTCAGGTTTCAGTACAACATGCATTTCACTGGCTACAACCCAGCTTCAGATATGAGACATATACCAACCTTCTGACTGACACAACAGTGTCCACAGCAAACAAGCATGGTCCCCACCTTGCAAAACTGAAAGGCCTATGCCTACCTAACCTATCATTTTATAGCAGTGTACTGAAATCACAGTGAGAACTGCAATTATCACACAGTAGGCTGCATGCAATTACTAAATGGTGGGCACCAATTGGTGCAGAGGCCATCACACGCACATGTGCAGATACCTACAAAAGCAGCCTGTACTTGCTGTCCACACATGCAATAATATCATTGCAGCAACTGGAGAGAGAGAGCGAGCGAGAGAGACAGACAGACAGACAAACAAACAAACAAACAGAGGCAGTTGTAGACCAACCCAATAAATAACAACAAACAGAGGCAGTTGGAGAGACCAACCCAAAAAAAAACAGAGGTGGTTGGAGACACCAACCAACCAAAACAAAAAATAAAACAAACAGAGGCAGTGGAAGACACCAACCTAAACAAATAAAAAAAACATCAACAGGTACAACAGACTGAGGTGAGAAATACAAAGGTAAGGTATGTAACACAGATGTATTTGCTGGCATCCGAATGATGTGTCTGAAGGGTACTCTACATTCTGTGAACACTCCTTATGTGGTAGCAGTCCGTATCTATATGTATATGCAGATGTGCATAGGGCAAGGGACATACTGCAACTGTTAGTGAAGGCTGGACATATATATGTATTTGAAGGTTGCTATGTGCACATATCTATGTAGGTTGTAGTGTGTGGCATTGAAAACAGCAAGCAGTGCAGGTATATGTCATGTGGTGGTTAAATGCTGTGGGACTGAGTTACAGCCAGTGAGGTCTGCTATGGCTATACAGCTTGAGGACAGCGAAATGCATTCTGCACAACACTGTGCAATATTATTACATAATTGTATGTCTCACAACTGTTCCATAATTGATATTCCCACCATGAAAGGTGGGCAGTATATGTGCATATATGTGCATGTATATGTACAGCAGTGGCTGTTTACAAGTATGTGTATATATATATATATATATATATATATATATATATATATGTATGTGTATATACACACATATATATATATATATATATATATATATATATATATATATGTATGTATGTATATATACATATATATATAGATATATACATATATATAGAGATATATAGATATATACAGATATATATGGATATCTATGGATATATATATATATATATATATATATATATATATACACACATATATGTATATAGATATGTATATGTAGAGTGATATATAAATATACATATATATATATATATATATATATATATATATATATAGTGAGAGAGGGAGACACAGGGTCAAACGTATTGCAACAGGTGCCTGGTGACCAAGGCATGGACTGAACACCAGTGTTGATACTGCAGTGCCATACCCCATTCCAAAACACTTTACCCACTAACTACCAGATAGGTGGTTGCCTGACTAACACTGAAGGTGTCAGAAGGGAACATGGGACACAGGTGGACAGTAGCCTCCCCTTTGATATTCACAGTGCCACACTAGTCTTGTAATCTGTCTACATGGTACGTGTAATCACAAACAATGTGTCATGTATGGAAATATAGGTCAGTGTTCCCCTGTACTCATCACAATGCCCTGTGTGGTATGTACCTCACATGACAACTACAGCAAGTGGAAAGGCCACAGACATACCTCACAAAGGGTAATACTGCCCTGAAACACATACCCTATGCAGACTGACTCACATAACCACAGCTACAGTGCATTGTATACCGGCCACCCAGAGGTTACCTCTGCCAAACATACAGAGGTATGCCACATCCATAGCAGTCAGACAACAACCATGTCAACACCTCACAATCCCACTGGGCTACACGGCCTAGGTCCCTAGTCCCCACAACCTCACTAAACAGCACATGCTGGAGGGATAGGCTCCTATTGGCAAATATGCCATACTCTGGAGTAAACCACCCAGCATGAACAAACAAGGCTCCTCAGTAGCAGATGTCAGACATACCCCTGATGATTGTCTGGGGGATAGGTAACACGCCCTGGGAATCACCTCTGTGTATCCTGTTGACAGGAGGAAGTGAAATCTAATTACATGTGTGTCACAGGCCAGGGTAGCATATGGCTAGGCTGCTGAAGGCCCCAGGGACAATAGCGTATTACCTACTTATGACACAATGCACACAGATATGTACACAGTGCAATACCTGCTATGTGAGGTGGAATGAGTGTGACAGTGAATGTGTGCAAGGTCTGTGACGGTGTGATAGCTAAGTGTGAGGTTGTTTCTGTCATGGTCGTTTGTGTCCTAAGTGTGAGGCCAGAGAAAGATGTGTCAGTTATTGGATGCAGACATAGTAGGATGGTATATGTTGTGACATAGTTCCTTGTGTACGACTGTGGTGTCCCATCATAGGCTGAAGCAATACATGTATGCTCAGTAAGTGGTACTGTTGGTGAATCCAGCCGACATTTGAACTGTTGTACCCCCTGAAGCTGTAGGCCTAAACAGCACAGTATGGTGTATGTCCACATTCCTTGGTAACACTGTCTTATGTGTTTCCTGTAGTCTGCACAGATTACATTCCTCAGGCATAGGTATCTGTAAGTAGGGGCGCACAGTACTGTAAGGTACAGAGCAAATGCTCATCTGTGTTAGCATACATCTGTGTGTTGTATGAATGTCTGATGTGTGTAATGATTCATGTACCATGTCTGCAATCACATGTGTGATGCAGGGTTTGCTTGTGTACCTAGCAACATGTATACTCTGTTACAGCAGTATGCCAGCTATATTAACAACTGTGCACATATGTTAGGTAGGGGTATGGCATCAACGACTAGGGTGGGTTACTGGTTATACTGTAACTGTACTTCACATTCATTGCAATGGATGACATATTTCTGCATGCATTAGCTTGATATGTACCCCACTGGCAAGGCTGTGCATTGTATTCCAAACAGTGAGCCGAGTACTGATGTATACTGGTGTGTCATATGGAGTGTGGCAGGCACTGTCAGCCAGTTGTGGGCTGAGCACTGATATGTGGTATTGAATGTGTGCATCTTCTGACAGATGAACAGATGCTATATATGGCAGTTAACTGATATCTGTACTGTATAATGTTGTGTGCCACATGACTTGCTCACACATATCGTTTACTTGTCTTCCAGGCTTATGGCTCATCACAGGAACCCCTGCTATACAGCTGCAGAGGAACAGGAAATCCACCACAGCCTGGTTCAGCACTATACCCTGCTGTTTTCAAGGGCCAGCCAGCACCAGCAGGAGCGTACTGCACTGCGGCAAGAACTTGTTTGTTGGGTAAATAACATAGGCATGCATAACCGGACATATAAGCAGGTACGCCATCACTGCAGTGATTGAATTAGACATGTCCGGCAGCGTGCATCTGATATCCACAGACAATAGCTTGCCACGGGTGGTGGGGTGGCCATACACCCCCCCCCTCACCAGAGTGGAGGAACTGCTGCTAAGTGTGGTGGCTCCTGGCCTACAGCAACAACAACATCACACATGTGTTGTCATGGAGGCCGGAGCCACCCAGCATGGTGACATGGAGCATGCAGGTAACATGCCCTAGCTGTAGACTACTGTTACCTGTATAGTTAGATTATGTATGTGTGAGATGTGTACTGTGTTTAGCAGTTGTGCTGCCTATTGTGTGCAATACTGATAATTTGAATAGTATCTGTACACCTATGCCTGTTGTTCTACTGTAGTTTAGCACACTCACAGTAGCAAAGCCACAGTTGTGGCCACTGACAAACTGTGTCATATTCTTGCAGGTCCCTCTGGTGTGACAGCAGGGCAAACGTTACATGCTGGTGAGTGAGTTAACACTTTAAACTTGGTATTGAACTGTGCATGTCATAGGTGAGGTGCAGGCCATGTACACATAACACACCTACGCATAATGCATGCTGTGCATGTTTGCTGTGAGATGTGAAACATCTCAGTAATGTCAGTAGCTGCCTCAATCACATGCAATGCACAGAGCATCAGACACAAATGTGGCAACACTGTACTGCACATTGGATAGGCATAGTTGACACACATGTACACAACATAACACGTTTGTCATACGCAGTACATCTCAACATGCTACACATAGTGTAACCGGACACCCGCTGCCAGGTCACACTTCAGTATCCCACATGTCATCTACACACCACACATACTATACCTGAGAGGTAGGGGCCTAGCATGGGGCTGTGCAACACTCCTCAACACATAACACAGTCATGTTAGGCAATGCTCCCTATTGGACACCTCACACACCCTTGTGCAACATGGCTGTGTAATTGTGAACTTAGCCACAGCACTGCGGTTCAGGTACAGCATGCTAGGCGGTGGTCTAGCACACTTTAGTGGCCTTGAGTGACCACATGATGCATGATGATGATGGCTAATGGTACTACACCCCATACTGTTACAATGGCCATGTCCAGGATTGGTATCCCATCACGTATACATGCACCACTCATCCCGTGTGTGTACATAGCATGCATGTGCTACACCTGTGTCCACAATTATCTGCTACAGACACAGACACTGCAATCAGACATGGAAATCCATGTGACACACAGATAACACTCGCAGCCATGGTATGTCTACCTGTGTGTGATGGTGCACAGGACATTGCAGAGCTTATAATACTTGCACAGAAATGTCGTGTCCTTGTACACATTGTGTTCCAGGGTGTAGGCAATCATTGAACATGTACACACATGCTCCACAGCCATGTACACTGTCATTAACTATGGCTGTCTACACTCACACTGCATGGACTTGATCAACACTTATTCTGCATGCTGACACATGTGCGTGACCATTTGCCTTGTGATACTGTCACCCACCTTCAACCAGTATTGAGTATGATTTGGATTTCTGTTGTGTGTGTGTATCTGCTGTAGTGAGGAGTGTGCATGTGTTCCTGTGTGCATGTGTTCCTGTGTGCATGTGTGCATGTGCACATGTGCAGACCGTAACGTGTGTTTCCTGTCTTCCTCTCACAGGTGCTGAGGTAGGGCTTGGGGAAAGCAGCAGGCAAACTGAAGCCACTGCCACAGATAGTGGTGATGATGACACATGTATTTTGGCACAGGGAGATTTGACAGAGTCTGTCATTAGTCCACCAATCGACAGTACACAGCGCTCAACCCTATCTATGCGCACACTCATACTGCCATTACATCCGTCACCACCAATGGCCATAGGGGAGGGACAGCATACAGTTGGCATTGACCAGGAGAGTGTGGTACCCATGGCACGTGCATCCCCTCACAGCAGCCATAGCTGTAGACCCGGAATGGTACCACATAGGTGGAGGTCCAGGGGTTCTCGGGGGAGCACCACTGGATGTATTGCCCCTGGCAGGCGTGCCCTCACAGGCCTTATGATGACCACTATGTTCCAGGCTGTAATGCAGGCTCAGGCATGTATGGAACGGTACACCAGGCAGGGACTTAGGGCGTGGAGTGCACATAACACCGCTATCAGTGATAGCATCTGTGACCTTGCCAGTGCCATCCGGACATACACCGAAATCATTGATAGACATTGGGGGGAGACAATAGATGCCCTCCACAACATGTCTTCCTCGAGCCTGGACTGTGCGGGACGATTGTGACGTTGACACAGACGCATGCCAAAAACAGCAACAGCTGGCAGTGGTCACGGACAGCCCACAGCTCACAGCTGCTCCCATAGTGGCAGTACCAGCCCCAGCAATGCTGGGGCTGGCCTGTCCATTGTCCATCCCAGTAGACCACGTGCACGTGGCTCTGGCCAGTCCCAGCAGGGACATGGGTCCAGTCATCATACCTCTGCCTCTGATGACAGTACCCAGTCAGGGTTGGTACCCGATACCATCCGTAGCACTCCTGCCAGGCACAGGTACTGTGTCCATGGCCAGAGACAGTGATCTGTTCAGCCAAGCAGGTACAGTCTGTGGCTGTCCCACAAACCACCATATATGGCAGCCACATGGTGGAGCTGTGTGCATGCAGACACACACACATTAAGCAAACAACTAGGGCTCACACATACACACACACATTACATCAGTATTGGCCCATGCTGTACTGTTGTCCCTCACACACACACACACACACACACACACACACACACACACACACACACACACACACACACACACACACACAGACATGTCGATCGGATGGGTCAATGTCAGGCTCTGGCAAACAACAAAACGCCCTGTGCATATGATGATACCTGTGCTGCCTCCTGTCATCTGCATTATCGATGGAGGGACAGGCTAACATGGTGCTGATGCACAGGATGACACTATAGCAGTGTAGCAGTAATAGCGAGTTGTCAACAAGGAAGTCTAACTACATCCTTGTAGGTATATCTGAGCAGACATTATGCATCAAAGCTCTGATTGTCAATGTAGCATTGTTTACACCACTGTTAGGTCTGAGTATGTATTATCCACCCATGTGCCACTTGGCTGATGTGTGATGTGTTGCCAGCATGTGTTAGTGAGTGGACAGTACGTGTGTGATGTGTGCAGTACAGATTAGCAAGTGTACATCTGTGAACATGGTGGGTGCGCACTGTCTGGATGTACGTGCATAGTGGACACATGGGACGTGTGGCATACCCTGTCGTACACATTATTAACATCCCATTGCATCTTTCAATGGCCAGTATGCATTCTACTACAGTTATGTACTAACATGGGTAGATGTGTGTATGACGTGGGTTGACACTATGCTGCGGGTGATACCGTTAATATCAGTCAATGATTTGCAGTCTGGTAGTATACACAACCTCAACAGCATGACTATAAGCAATCATTGGATGATGTCCTGACAAATGACACAGTAGTAGGAAACCCAGTATCAATTGGATCCTTCCGGTGCTACACTATAACACTAACCAGTGGTGATGACCGCCACCCATTACTGTGACCACACCTGTGTGTCATATAGCCCCCTTAGGTACATGCAGACACACTAGGGATGTGTCCATCCAAATCTGGGAATGCATGGAATGGCCTACAATGCATTCCCTGGATGGGACGCATATCCTACACAAGGGTATCATACAGACAGATACCTGTTGTGTGATACATGCTGTATAGCAGTAAGCCGACTATGGCATAGTCATCCTCATGTACTATACATACTATCCCATCAGTACCACACTGGTGGTAGCCCTCAACATGTATGTCTGGTACCATTGTGTACATACAGTCCCTTGTTATGTCATGTGTCCCTTAGTATCCACATATCCATAGGTATTGTGGAGTCCCAAGGTGTATCACAGACATTAGAGGCCTGAATGCATATCCACAAGGCAGTCGTACACCTATAAAGACTGTCCATTCTTGGCAGACTTTGTTGTGTATGACAATGTCTGACATATACCCTCACTCACACTACTCTTAAGTAACTGTCATGGGTGTGTGTGCCACAGATGACCTTGGCCACAGGACAAGACAGTGGACGGCTGTGTCACATACATACATATGTGACCTACGATCTGAGTAGCAGTGGCACAACCTGTCAATGGAAGCAAATGTATTCATGTAGTATGCAGGCTTCACACCTATGTACTGATTGAGGGGACATGTACACATATATATTTGCCACACAGATACCTGATGTCTGCAATGCACTTACTGTTGTCATCATACTATGTCATACCATAGTAAAAGCAAAACCCACACTGTGTTGACCAACATTGACACACACACAGTCAGCATTTGCAGGATTCAAACCCTTACCTAACTATGTTATGATACTAGAGAAAGACGCACTAACATGGCACGCTATTTGCTTTACTGGCTGGTTTCCCTTCTCCTGTAATATTTGTAGGATGGTGACATCATCAGACTTTCCAAAGAGTAATGTACCTCTTTTAGTGTGTTTTCACAGTCTCCAAAAAGGACACTCCTTTCAAAGACAATTGCACACACTGACGTACCACTCACCAGCCCTGACAAGGGAATAGTCACTTTGGGCTGTCTGTTGGGTGCCAGGATCTGCCGCATAACACAGGCAGTCAGGTCACTCCAAAGCAAGTACAAGACTGGCACCATCATTGTCCATGCTGGTGTGTGTAACCTCAGACATTACGCCCTGGACCGTATAACATAATACATGGAGGTACACTCTGATCATGTAGCCCAGGCCAGTATGACCCTGACCTTGTCTAGCATCTTACGCCCACCAATTATGATGTCACAGTATACGGACACACATATCACATTTAACAGTTGGCTAACAAATTTGTTTCATTTATAGGGGATACAGTGTCTGTCAGCATATGGTGACGTGCTCATCATGCCACGTAGCTTCACTATGGACAGCTTGCACGTGTCACACTTGGACTTTGGTATGCTGGCTAAGGCTCTTGCTATCACCAGAGTGCCTTTTTTAAGCAGGGCTCAGAAGACAAACCCACCTCCATAGACATTACAGGTTAAATGAAACTAAGGGTAATACTGCTCAACAACAGTTGTGTTAACCTCATATTGTGGCCACTCAGGACTCTCCTCAGTATGGAAGAGAGCAATATCTGTGCACTGACAGACACCTGGTTCAGGCTTGCTTATGCACACCAGCACTACCAGGTTATGTTTCATACCATGCTGTCTGACAACAAGACTTGGAACAGACAACACAACTAGGGGGAGTATCCATATACATCACAGATACACACACCTCCAGGTTAGTAGCACTGCACAAAGCATCACAGACCATACATATACAACTACTATTGTGCAATACTGCCATTCAGTTTGCTGCCTGCTACAGAACACACTCCCAAACTCAGGAACCACACTCGGCTTTTGTGGGAACTATGGAGAATATGAAGGTCTCCACAGACATCATTATATTGTGTGACTTCATATACACACATATTGACTGGGGATACTACTCAAGCCCCGACAACCACACCCAACAGTCACTACAATTTGTGGACTCATATGCTTTGGCACAACCAGTCAGCACAGCCACAAAGGGGAATACATATTGGACCTGCTCATCACCAACATGGGGACTCTATGTTCCACACCAGTGATATACCCCTCATTGGTAAGATCAGAATATACATGTATCTCACAGGACATACATATACCCTCCACACACCCATCCTGGGTAATCTTGGTGAACTTCTCATGAGCCAACATCTCACTTCACCGAAGTAAGGTGGTATCCTTCAGAGATCCTGAGACAGTGGCATATACGGCTCACACTGCTGCATCCTTTACATACACATTCTATGGACACCTAGTGGACTGCATGAATTGTGCTATCCCAAATAACAACAAGACCCACTACTACAATGGCAGGGGACCTGTCTGGTAGACCCCAGCCATTAATAAGCTGCACAACATCAGGAGGACGCTACTACATGATAGAGTACAATCCCAGACTGGGAAGGCATATGTGATCTGTACTAGCAGACAGCTACAATCACTCATGGACTTTTCTAAGGGCCGCTTCTACCAGACAATTGCACCTGACACGTAGAACTATCACACGGCCTTCTTCAGTTATGTCAGGAACCTGGGTGGACACTCACTTATATGCTGTGAGTTACTGCATACTGATTAAACCTACCCTGAACCCACTGGCATTGCCTACATCCTGGCAAACAGGTTCAGTGCAGATGTCTCCCACCCATCCCCCCTAAGGAGCAACTATCCATCCCAACAGAGTATAACCTCCCTGACGTCACACAGTAACAGGTGAGTGCTGCCCTCCCCACAGTGTACATCACAGTATCAATGTGACCAGATGGTGTCCCAGCCTGCATCATACACGAGCATCATGACAAACGCAACCCTGACATTACATCACTGTTCAATATCGGAGTTACCACAGGATATGTACCCAAGGAATGGCATACTGCGACAGTGGTCCCGCTCCACAGAGTTGTTGCCACAAAGGACCACAGACAATATTGCCCTATAAGCCTACGTAGCCTGTTCTGCAAAGCTATGGAGCATATTGTCATAGGACTCCTACACATAGACATAGGGAACCTACAGACACTGTGTCCTACTCATTTCAGCATTGTTGTGGGCAGATCTTGCCTCTTGAACCTGTAGGTATTCTTTAAATGGCTAACAGGTCCATCGACATAGCGACGGCTGTCCACACAGCCTACCTGAACCTTGCAAAACCATTCAACACAATAACCCACTGGGTCGTTATGCATAGGCTCACCAGCGTCAATTTGGACACATATCTCACACAATGGATTGATACCTAGATCAAGGATAGCACCCACATGGTCAGAATTGCAGGTGCCATGTCTGACTATACACCAGTTACACATGGCATCCCACATAGCTTGGTCCTGGGATCTCTCTTGTTCAGTATATATTTGTCTTACGTACAGGCTATCACAGGGGGAATATTGCTGAACATGTTTGCACTTGACTGCAAACTGGGTGCCATGATCAACTCTCCAGCTGCCACATGCATACTCAGTCAGGGTCTCACAGAGATGGATGACTGGTGCCTGAGCCATGGCCTACAGCTAAATGCCATTAGTTGCATAGTCATCCCCTTTGGGAGTAACAACATGCCCACACATTACCACATAGGTAGTACTCCATTACATACGGTAGGAGTTGTTAGGGGTTTGGGAACATCACTTGTTCGTACTGTCACCTTTAACATTCACGTTGCCAAAGTGGTTGAACACACCTTCTATGTGTGCCACCTTATCCCATATGGTTTCACATCTAGATCGAGTGAGGTCATTGTGCCCCTATACTCATCACATCCATGCTTGGTTATAATGCCACATTTGGGGTGTACATTACCTGACACCTGCAGCAACTGTACTGGCCATGGACGGTCCTCACCAAGCAGATCTAGGGACTCACACAGATGCCCTGCATAGTTCAGATGCAGTAACTCCATCTCTACTCAGTCGCTTACCACCTACTCAGATATGATGTGTGCCTGTTGTTTACAGCTATACCCAAACTAGAATTACTGGACATGCTCCACCTCAGGATATCCAACTCCCTTGGAGTTACACACTGCAGGGATGTATACCTCAGCACAGATGTTAATAGGACATTGTGGAGGGACAGATTCTTATCCCAGAGGCTCCACTCACTACAGAATTTAATCCCAGTTTCACATAGGCAGAGCCACCCACTGACAACCTACTGGAGACATTTTGACAACTGTATGGGTGATTGTATATTTACCCCTGGTATATCTTCTGTGTCCCTGCTAGACAGAGGCACACTAGCATAAACGTACATGGGCTATCTTGTGTGACCTACTATTCACACACACACAGTGTAGTAATCTGACAGGGTTGTGAATGCCAAACACACTCTGGCTAGGCTTGTACATGCCCTAGGGCAGATAGCCTAGTATCGACCTCTGAACCTATGCTAATGTTCAAGATGCACAATGTTTATTGCTGGTACTATTTGCAGGTCTTTATCATCTTTGCTTTATCAGTTTCCATGAAGAACTTCAGTATCTGCAGAACATATTTGATTATGACAGGGTTCCACTATATTATAGATGTATCTGTTGTCATATAACTGTGTACACATGGCGGATTGCTGTATAGTGACAGGTTCCTGGGTTAACACATGCAACTGCCAGATATGCGTAGCCCACTGCTGTACTCAGACATGGCCTAAGTGTGTGAGCATGCCCAGTTCTGACATTCCATGTTTTGTTGCCTGACATTTGTCTTATTTATTCAAGTGTATGAGCATGCCCAGTGTAACCCTTCAGTATGTTGCTATCTGAGGTCCACTACATTTGCTGATGTGTGCGAACATGACCAATATTAACATTTATACTGTGTGTGTTGGAAGTCAGGTTCTGTTCTCACTGCAGGACTCACCTCTGTGTCATAACTCAACAAGGATTATGCTGTGCCTGCAGGGTTTCTATGGAATACTTTGCATAGACTTATCAACATTCTGTCATACAGCTGAACCACTGCAATACTGTCATGGTTCAGTGGTTCAGTACTTTGGCTATAGTGCACAGTATCCTGGGTTCGAGGCCCATCACTGCTTTATATTTTCATACTGAGCAGACCAGACTGCTTAAGGGCCTGTTAAGCAAATATGAGCATGTTGGCTTTTGTTCAGCTATGCCCTACTTAGATCAGGCTTGTCCGACATTGCTCATTATTCACCAAAATTGCTGGACGTTGCCCAATATTACTGAACATTGACCACAGTTGTGCTAGTTGGTGTGTGCGATTTTGTTTGCATATACTACATGGTGGTAATTGCTGTTTAGCACTGCTTTAAATTGCTTAACACATGGCATTCATGCCTTAGGTGGTGTTGCAGGGCTGCCTATGTCGGATGCACATACTACACTCTCTGCACATGTTTGGAAGCAGGTAGTGTCAACTTAGGCATCCCTTTTACTTTATGTGCGAGTCAGAGAGGGGTATCATTTCCAGAGTTCCTACTGAGCCAGTGTATGTGCTATGCATTGCCTCTTTGCCAAGGCCAAAGCATACTGGGCACACCTCCTTCTGCCTACTGAGGCAGGCTCAGGTTGTTCCTCCTCCGAGTCACGCTCTGCCTGTGATAGCCTTGGCAATGGTGGGGGGCTGTTTGGGCCAGGCCTATGCTGGTCCTGCTGCAGCTGTTTTCGCAGGATCATATTATGTAGCATAGCACATACCATGACAATTTGGGTACATGTAGTTGGTGAGTACTGCAAGGCTCCACCAGATGTGTCCAGGCACTGGAATCGTGACTTGAGCAGCCCAAACACACGCTCTATTACATTACATGTTTGTGCATGTGCCTCATTATGGCGTTCCTGTTCAGGTGTGTGTGCGTTTCTGATGGGTGTCATCAGCCATGGCTCCAGTGCATAGCCAGCATCCCCCACTAGGTTACCATGTGGGATGTCCCCATTGGCAAATGTCTGGTACAGCTGCGTCAGATGCCAGATATGGGAATCATGGTAGCTTCCAGGGCAGCCTGCACACACATTCAGTATTATGCCCTGGGCATCACACACAACCTGGCAGTTGATGGAGGGGAAGCCCTTGTGGTTGAAGTAGACCCTACCCCGCTCACTGGCTGGTGCTTTGATGCGTATGTGCGTGCAGTCTATTGCACCCACTACCTCAGGGTATTCCGCTATTTGCTGGAAGAAACGCATATTGCTGGCCAATACCTCACGGGAACTGGTGTAGTACCCTGGATGCTGATGCCTGTGATATCCCCATCATATCACCAGTTGGTCTCTGGAAGGTACCTGTTGCTAATATTCTTAGGCCAAAACATACCTTGGTTTCCACTGGGATGGGTTCCCCTCTGTTGGTTCTGTGTGTGAGGCGTGGCCTGCACAGCTCAACAATTTGCTGCAGGAGGTCTCTGTCCACTCTATAGTGCTCCACTATCTCCAGCTCATGTAGCCCCTGGTAGGTTACCCTGGGCCTGTACACTCTTCCCCGTCTCCTCACTGTGGGTTGTCCAGCAGCATTTCCATTGTCACCACCCTCAGCATGTTGCATATGTCACCTTATAACAGCAATGGCAGCCCCTAACATTTCTTTGTCTCAGTAAAGCTTTTTCAGTTTTCACTTCTATTAGCTTACTGCAGTGTCTGTTGTGAGAAACATAATGGACTGTTGTTGGCAGAGTTTTAAGTGCTAGGCTGGGCTGGGCTAGTGTACTGCCTGTGTAATTGCCTGATTCTGATTGTTTTCACCTGCTAGCTCTGCTAGTACTCCCTGGTAGCTTCCTACTATTTGTTGTGCTTCCTTTTTCCTTTCTATTTCCTCAGGGGGGAGTGCCACGCACACAAGCGCAAACACGCGCACAGCAGCTAACATGCACGCACACATGTTTACAAGGACTAAAACTTGCTTATTCAGGTTAAAACTCGTGCACACCAGCGCAAATGCGCTTACAACTCTGTAAACAGCCTTATACGTGCTTACTCCAGCTTAAATGCGTGCACTCACGCTTACACGCGCGCACTCTGTCTTACTCAGGTTTACAGGTGCACACATGCGCGCATGCACACTCAGCAAGAAACTTTGGTGTTATCCACGGTATACACCTTCCATTTCTTGGCTTTCCCTAGCCTACCTGTTGATACACCTCTTTCAATGATGTCTAAATGACAACGGACACATGCCACTCTGCTCCAGTGAGCTTCACTTCTTTCATATATACCCCCCTCATGATGTCACCTATCTTCTACTCTGTTATTCCCCATATCCTACTCCTACACTCCACTGACTGTGCTCATTTGCTATGTAAACTAGCGATTCACTATCCTAACACTCATTTACATAGGATTGCCTACTAATGCTTGGTTACATGTCTTAGACTGAGCTTCCCCCCTTAGCAACCTGTGCTCGGTGGCCATCTTGTCTTCAGCCTGCCATTCCCTTGCATTGTACATTACCACTTTCAATAAAATCCATATTTGTGGATTTTAATTTGTAGTATTCTGTGTTTTAGAGTGCAGCCCGTTTACGCGGCGCTGCGCTACGCTTAAACATTGGAAATCGGTGAAAAAAAAAACAACTTATTTTTATTTTAATTTTGCATCAGGGAACATTTCCAATGGCCGTATATTTGGCCATTGGCATGCTTCCTGCACTGGATGCAACCTTTATTTGGAGCTGCCACGGCTCCGTTTTGCTATTTGCAGAACGGTACTCAGTTGTCAACTGAGTACATTTCTGCAAATAACACTGCTCTTACTCGGACAGATTCGGGTTTCCTGAATCGCAAATCTACCTCATTTGCATGCCTTTCACCTGCAATTGAGGTGATTTGCATGTCCCAGCCCTGTCCGTGTAAGAGCCGTTTTAGGAGCTTTCTTACACGCCCCTATAGGCTGTTCCTGGATCGCTCGTCGGACATGATGGCTGCATGTAGTCTTACTCTACTCTTAGACTCCATGCAAGCCATCGTGAATCTGGCCCAGTGAGTTTTAAATCTGAACATGTCAGCAGGAAATCTAAGTAACATTTTCTGTAGAGTAATACAAAAAGCTGTGTCTGACTACGTCAACAATAGAAAAGTAACATTTCATAGAATTGTATAAAAGTAGCATACTGCTCATTAGTAATTTAGACAAGTCCTGTATTTGCATGCTTTGTCTCCTTGCTGCAAGTAATAAAGGGTGCCATACTTGAACCTTACGTGAATTGGTCTTTGAAGTTTTTTCCTTTGACAGATTGGTCCTTCGGACCGGAACCCTCTCTTCACCTCGGATCAGACGGGCCAGGTGGTTGAAACCGTATGGGGAAGAAACCAAATCGGTTCTTCTTATATGAAAATCCCTCCGACTGAATTGTTGTACAAAAGAGGCCAGCCACTTTCTGATCTGCGACTGAAGGACGGGTCTCTGAATTGGTGATCAATCACGTGGGCTCAGGTAAGGTGAATCTACTTTTTTCTGCTTTCTGTTTTAGATCAGGGACTAGATTTGTATTGTTTTTGTCAAGACTGTATTTTACAAGTCAGGGACAGAAAAGATTACTGTCTTGTCATAGATCAGGAGAAACAGAATAAGTAGGCAGTCATTCTGAAGAGACTATAAAAAAATCTGTGGTACCACATTAAAAATCAGAGAAGTTACGTAACGATCAAAAGGGTAGAACAAAATGGGTAATAATTGCACAAAAAAAACCCAAAATCCACAGTTAACAGAAGACGCAAAATACATGCAGTCTCAGCGTGCCGACAATATTAAATATTATTCAAAATGGGTTAATAAATATGAATTCGACGGAAAATTAGAAAAATCCTCACTTATCAAACTTGTCAAACAGCTTAAAATCGATTCCAAAGGTCGGGTAAAAAAGCAACGCAAATTAGGAATTCCTCAGGCACACAGGTGGATTGAGGAAGTAAACCGTAGGGAACAAAAGAACAATTCAAAAACAATGTTTTTAGATAAGGACAATAACTTAGCAATAGCATCGGCCCCTCCACCTCCCTTACCACAATATGAAGCAAGTGAACAGGTTAGTCCACCCCCACGATATCCTGTTGTCACTGAAAATAGAGACATTGTAAAAATAAAACCATTTATTAGAGATCTCATCGGGACCAGGTCTCAAACACAGGCAGGTAACTCAAATGAAGGATTGGGTTATATCAAATGGTTAAGAATTCACGATCTATGAGTGAAGAAGAAATATGTCCACTTATAGAAGTACCTAATCCTCAGGCAGGACAAGATAATCAGGACCCAACTATTTTAGTGTATAGACCCTGGACTCCGTAAGATATCCGGAAAGCCACTGAGGGAATTCCCCATCCAAAAGTTAATTTTAGAAAATTCTCAGAAGATTTACAAGGAATGAGGCTGAGTTATAACTTAAATGTAGAAGAGGTAGAAAAAGTAGTTAAACAAATTATGGGGCCAGATTGGCACATGATTAGTGGCAACTGGAATCCCCGTGACGCTGCACACAGACCCCTCCCACATAGCAGCGCAGAACTAGACAACAGAGTAAAAGGTCTTACAGACCGCATCTCTGAAAAATGGAAGCCTAGGGCATACTGGACTTGCATTAATCAATGCATCCAACAAGAATGTGAAACTATTGACCGGTATTATGCCAGATTATTAGAATGTTTTAATAACACTGTGGAATGCAGGTTCCTGAAGATCAAACACAAGATTCCCCATATGAACAGCAGTTAAAGAATGCATTTTTAAAAGGCAGTATTGCACCCATAAGCAGTTTTATTACAAAACACATGGTAGACCATCGTACAAGCAGATTACAGTCATTACTTGAATATGCTAGGCATGCCGAAAGGCATTTTAATAGCAAAAAAAAAAAAAAAAGAAGGCTCAAATATTTTCTCTAGAAGATGGAGCAGAAGTTTATGTAGTACAGTCCGGGAAAAAGGGCAAGAAAAATGCACAGGGAAACAAACAATCTGATCAGCGATCAGAGGACTTTGAAGGGCGAAAGAAAAGGGGTGAATGTTTCAAATGCGGTAAAAAGGGACACTTGGCAAAGTATTGCAGGAAAAATAAGAAGGCAACCATGGAAGAGAAGGAGGGTGAGGACTGACTATATGGTCAGGAATCACTAGAAGGGGATAGCAGAAAAAGGACAAATGAGAATGTGATAGAGGGAGTAGAGGATGTGACAGAAGAGATAGAGGAAGTGCAAGAAGTTAGTGACAATGAAGAAAATGAAATATTAGACCTAGCTTTATTGAGCCTGGAGCTCTATTTAGCAGACACAAAACCAGAAGTTATACTCTTGGTAGAAGGGAGGGAAGTCAAATTCATGTGTGACTCAGGGGCATCACGAACCCTGATACATCCCTCCAAACTGCCAGAAAACACAGAGTCACCTGACTACATACTGGTAAAAGCAGCTAATGGACAGCTGTGTTGGGAGCCCCTCTCCCATAACATTGCAATAACTGATCCTGTTTCAGGATTGACTCAGAAAAGCAAAATTGCTGTTTCTGCAAAATGCCCAGTAAACCTCTTGGGCAGAGACCTTATGCAGCTATTTGTTATAGCAGTAGTCCCAACCATGCAGGGTATGGAAGCACAGTGACAAATTGATACCTTTGCAGTGCAATCGGAGGGTGAAATGTTTTATTGGTACAGCCAGGACTTGGTTACGACTGGTCCAGGGACTGTGACCAAAGAATTAATGAATGTAGCCATCAGCAAGTTCCCCTCCCTTGACATTGATAAGCAACACTTGTTGCACTGTACCCTGTATTATTGTAACACACCAGGACCTGATAAGGAATATGAGCAAAAATTGTTTAAAAATCATGCAAACAGATTGATATTATGTAATCTGTACTGGGACACAAAAGGGAACAGTGTAGCCAGCTGTTCATTGCCCCAGGAGTTCTTTACACTTTATAAATCTAATCGATTACCACACAACTTATCTGCACAGGCAGCAAAATTGATTGCCTTGACATGGGCATGTACCTTAGCAAAGGGTAAATGTGTAAACATTTTTACTGACAGCCAGTACGCTTTTTCTACTGTACATGTTTTTGCGCAACAGTGGAAAAACCAAGGAATGATAACATCTACTGGCAAACCTATCAGTCATGCACAGTTTATTTTAGATCTTTTAGAATCTATTCAGTTACCTCAGAAAATAGCCATTTGTAAATGCACAGCTCACACCAAGCAACAAGATAGGATTTCAAAAGGTAATGTGAGAGCTGTTACAGCTGCAAAACAAGCAGCTTCTGAAGTATTTCTTTTAAATGAGGAACTACAACCCTCTGAGATTTTAGACTTAGAAATGTTAAAAACAATGCAGACACTCACTATGCAAGCTGAAAAACAAAAATGGGTAAAACAAGGAGCAATTCTCGAAAAGGGGCTGTACATCTCTAAAGAAGGGAAACCGATACTACCATCTAATTTGTTTAGATATGCAGCTTTGTTGAGCCACGAGCAGTGCCATATCTCAATAGGAGGGATGGTACAGCTGGTGAACCAGGTGTTCACAACATACGGATTTACAAACTACTCTAAAAATTTTGTTTGATGTGCCAAATTTGTAACAAACATCATGCACAAGGGGCGTTAAAGCCCAAGCAAGGGAGTTTCCCTACACCACCATATCTGTTTCACACTATCTGTATGGATTTCATAGAATTGAACAAATGTGAAAATAAGAAGTATTGTCTTGTCATTGTAGATATGTTTTCCAGATGGGTGAAAGCCTTTCCAACCAAAAATCCAGATGCAGCTATGGTGGCAAAAGTACTTGTCAAAGAAATCATCCCTAGATTCGGCATTCCGGAAAGGATCTACAGTGACAACGGTACACACTTTGTAAACCAAACCATACAGCAGTTAAGTAAGCATTTTGGTATTTCTTTAAAAAATCATTGTGCGTACCATCCGCAATCTGCTGGGCTAGTTGAGAGGCATAATGGAATATTAAAGAATAAATTAAGAAAATAGCTGAGACAGGAAAGAATTGGCTGTATTGTTTGCCCCTGGCACTGTTGAGCATGAGAACTGTTCCGACTGCAAAAGGATTGCCTCCTTTCGAAAAACTGTTTGGAAGGGCTTATTATACACCCCAGTGGAAACTTCTCATGTCCGCAGACCAGGAATCTGACTATACACTAGCTGAATATATGAGAAATTTGTTGAATTCTAAACATCTGTTGCAGTCAAATTCTGTTTCAGATAAAGAACAAACCGAAATATCGGAAGTGGCAGTGATCCCAGGGGACTGGGTGTGGGTGAAAAATATAAAGAAGAAAAACTGCACATCACCAAGGTGGGAAGGTCCATACCAGGTGCTTCTTTCGACACCCACTGCAGTCAAGATAGCAGAGTGAGCCTTGTGGATCCACCTGACGCACTGCAAACTAGTTAAGAACTTTGAACTGGACAAAAATCTTACTTCTCCATCGGGGCCCTCAGCACAAAGCCTGGCTACAAAGGGGGGTCAGATCAATAGGACTGATCCGTCCCAACCCCAGTGAAGAAACCATCGGTGCTGAAGGTCCTATTAGGACAGAGAGTAAGAGCACATGTCAAAAGCAAAAATGATAGAATCCAGAAAAATCCAAATAAAACTACTCAGAAGAGTCGGAGAAAACAGGAATGCAGAACAACCGTTTCCTCAGAAGTATTGCATAATCATCCTGTTAACTGTACTAGTGACAATAATCTTTTTGTTGTGGCCATTCCTTTTCCCAGCTACACAAACTGAACTGAATAAACATGGAGAGTTGCACGTAGAGTGGCACCCAAACTTCAACACTTACCAGGCAATCAAATATGTGTATGCTGAGACCTTCAATGTTTCGAATTGCTGGATTTGCACAGCTTTCACAACAGCATACGGGGGGAGGGGGGGTTATTGTTAACTTTAGTCCCCTTAGTAGCCAGCAAGACCTGGGAAAATTTAGTCTCTGATACATCAGATGTTACATCACAAGATAAAGTAGCATTGTACTTGTCTGTTCGACAGAAGGGGACTGTGTGTTTTTACAAAAAATGATACAGTTCAGGTGGGTTGGAGCAATTGCAATGTGACTGTTACCTATAGATGCTACAATAAAACTGATAACACAGGTTCTTATTGCAACACAAGCTATTATTCATTTTTTGAACTGATGCATAGGACAACTGATGAAGTAAAACATAATGCTGATCTTTATAAACAACTGATTATAGTTGACAAAAAAATGTTTCATCCAGAACCAGGACATAGTAAAGTTACTAACAAAGTAGAAGACTGTTATTTTGTATGTGGTAGGAAAGCATACAAGTGGTTACCTGAGAATTGGTCCGGCAGTTGTTATTTGGGGTACCTGGTTCTGGCCATACGACACACATCAGTTTTGCCTCAGGGGAAAATTTGAAATGTTCGACGAGAAATCAAGAAGCTTGTCAATCCAGTAGGGCAAATCAATGTGGGCTGGAAAAAACATCATGCTGTGGGCTTAGGGAAAAAATGGACTGTCGCATATGGACTTGGGTGATACCATCATCTCGTGGGCAGGTGTATTGCCAGCATATGGAGCAACAAAATCAATCTGGGAACTGAGAAAAATGTCTAAACTTCTTGAAATAATGAGCAATGCAAACTTTTCCGCTCTAGAATTGGTGACTGATGAACTGACTGCCATGAGAACTGTAGTGCTTCAAAACCGCATGGCTCTCGACTTCACCCTAGCGGTGAGAGGAGGTACTTGCGCTTTAATCCAGGAGGAGTGCTGTTCATATATTCCTGACCACAAACACGAGATAGACAATCACCTTGAGGTAATTCAGCAAGTGTCGGCTATGACCAAACCAGGACCAAATCCATTGACAGACTTTTTTCCAGGGATTGTTTGGGGGGTGGGGCAGTATCCTGATGAACATTCTGATTGCCATCTGTGTAGGAATGATTCTACTGGTGGTATGTGTTTGCTGCTGCATCCCCTGCATGAAAAGACTGATTAAAGACTGTATAGACATGTCAGTTTCAGAAACCTTATACCAAGGTGCTGAACTCGAAGAATTGTTGAAAAATTGAAAATGCTTTCATAAGTTTAAACTGAATGACTCTCTTAACTGCAAATCCTGAGTAGGAAGCGGTTAGGGGAAGAAAAAACTGTTTATGCTTATTTTGAAAGTAGAATAAAAGTATTAAAAGGGGGGAAATGTTAGAAAAATATATATTAGTAATATGCATGCTTAGTGCATTTGAGGTTTAAAGGGTTAATACATTTATTCTGTTCACACTGCATGAATCTGCACAGCTACTAGAGACATTCCAATCCTGCTTATGTCATGAAAATATGCGCAGCTATGATCTGCTTATGCCATGGAAATTAACAAGAAGCATTTCATTTCTGCTAATGTCATGAAAATAATAAGAAGTGTTTTCTACTAGTATTATGAGACTTAACAAAGAGTTATTGATTTTCTGCTTATGCCATGAGAAAGTATACAGCTGCTGAAGCTATTGATAATGAAAACAAAAGCTGCTTGAAAGTATAAACCGTAGTCAGCATTACTTGTACGTAAGCTAGAAATGTACCTTGAATCTAGGTAAAATGTAACACATATATATTAGAACTGCACAATTGAAGAATAGAAAGTTTGTAGTGGGCTAAAAATAAGCCCCAAGGCCAGGTTGTTTTTCCTCAAATGTTTATGTAAATCAACAATAATCCAGTCATGTCAGCAGAAAATCTAAGTAACATTTTCTATGTAACTCATAGTGAGTTTTAAATCTGAACATGTCAGCAGGAAATCTAAGTAACATTTTCTGTAGAGTAATACAGAAAGCTGCGTTTAACTACATCAACAATAGAAAAGTAACATTTCATAGAATTGTATAAAAGTAGCATACTGCTCATTAGTAATTTAGACAAATCCTGTATTTGCATGCTTTGTCTCCTTGCTGCAAGTAATAAAGGGGGACATACTTGAACCTTACGTGAATTGGTCTTTGAAGTTTTTTCCTTTGACATTCTGGAATGGCTCAGGCAGAGCCCAGACCTAAATCCAATAGAAAATCTAAGGGGTGACCTGAAGAGGGCTGTGCACAAGAGATGCCTTCGCAATCTGACAGATTTGGAGCACTTTTGCAAGGAAGAGTGGGAAAATATTGCCGAGTCAAGATGTGCCATGCTGATAGACTCCTACCCAAGAAGACTGAATGCTGTAATTAAATCAAAAGATGCTTTAGTAAAGTATTAGTTTAAAGGTGTGCAAACTTATGCAACCAGCTTATTGTACGTTTTTTATATTTTTCCCCTAAAAGATTTGTTTTACAATTGAATTGTACGGGTTATAGGTCACATTAAAGGTGGGAACAGTTTTGAAATGATTTATTGTGGTCTCATTTTTTTATATCACAAAAACCTGGAATTTTAACAGGGGTGTGTAAACTTTTTGTATTCACTGTATATATCATGCAGTTTATATCTTGAAATGTTTTACACCAACACTAATAAAAACACAAATTGTTTTATTTATAATTACTTTTTTCCCTTTCAGTGTCCTTCTGAACATTAGTGATATAAACTGGGGTATATGCTTTACAGCCCACCCACAAGTTTAACAAAGTCAACAAAAGTTCAATAAATAAAAATGTTAGCTACTCGGCTACCTTTTTTTTCTTTTCTTCATAAAGCCATATTTCAACAAATGTGAAGGATGCTTTATAGTCTCACATTATTCACCCGTTTCTTTGTTGCTGGTCTTCTTCCTGTTCATCTCCATCTCCCAACACCAAACTCTAGTTCAAGTCCAAGGTATTCCTGGTTCTTCCACTCAATTCCTGTGTTTTTTTCTGTTTCTCACGCATTTTCTTTTGGGGAACTGGAAAAGATTTCACTGGGAAAATCTGTTTATGAGCTTTATTGTCAGAAGAGTGAGAAGTAAAGTCCCCTTCTGTTTGCTGGCTTAGTTTTGTTGGATAAACTGTTTTTTTCCTCATTAGCCTGATGTGCATCAAAATATGCCTTTGATCCTCCAGGAAATAATATTTTGAAAACAGATGGATACAGCAGCTTTAATCTCGCACATGCCTTTTTAGGATAAAGTTGCTTCTCTTATTTTCCACAAACACTGTGCTGTCTCCAATTCTTAATACTTTTCCTTTCCACCAGAGTTTTGCCTTGATCAATTCTTCCTGTTTATATGATTGCATCTTTACTAACACAAGTCTTGGCTGCTTTCTTATGGCAAGGTTTGGAGCAAACACTCATTGTACCTTTTCAATTAATTAATCCTGTTGTGGAATACCAGTCCAGTTGCTTATTTGGTGCTTTTATGAAATTAATACAGTCTGTTCCTTCCAGTTTCTCTGGCACACTAGAAACTTTCAAGTTTTCTCTGCATACGCTGTCTTCTAAATCTGCCATTTTTTTAAACAGCTTTTCTTGAGAAGACTTATACTCAGCCCTCCTTTTCATCATTTCATACTCAGATTTTGCAGTTTTTTCAGTTCATCTGAATAGCTAGTTAAAGCAACTTCTTTTATTTTCCAGCATGTTGTTATTTGAGCTGATATACTTCTTCAATGTTTCATTTATTTTAATCAACTCTGAGTATATTTGATTTATTTTTTCCTCCAGATTATGTGAAGCCATCTCTTGTAACAAAGCTGAAGCTTGTAACTACAGAATATTTCCAGCCAGTGTGTTTTCTCCTTTTCTGTTTGATTTTCTTTCATGTTATCTAAATTTTTTATCATCTGGCTTTCAGGCAGTATACTTACTAGGCAGTAACTAGAAAAAGCCACGGTGGTGCAGCGGTAGCTTTTTTGCCTCACAGCAAGAGGTTCTCCCATTCGTTTCTCGGCTGAAGCGCCTTCTGTGTGGAATCTGCATGTCCTCCCCACGGTCGAGTGGCATTCGAAAGACATTCGTAGAATGGGCATGCCTTCGTTGAAGGTTGGGTGTCGAGCTGGCACCTCAGCACCCATAAAAAAATCTACTGCCAATCATTAGCGGACCGGAGTTCCACTGTGGCGACCCCTAACCGGGAAAAGACGAAAGGAAAACAACTTACTAGCCAGTAACTGAATTTTATTTAGGCTGACAATATCACTGGCTCTTATTTCTCCAGTTTCTTTTTTCACACTGGGAAAGATGAAATTAGACTGCTGATCAGTGTGCAGCCATCTTGAAAATTCCCCCACAACAGGGCATTTTAAGGCAGTTTCCAAGATACATATTCTGTTTTGAATTACCCTTAGCAAAATTTCTCTGAGCATTTAGTTATGTTTTTCTAAGAGTCTGCTGCTATTTAGGATGTTGGCAGTTTTTATTTTCCTGCATTGTCACTATTATGCCTTCATGAAGACTCATAAACACTTGTTCATAAATTATTATGATACTGTACAATTTCATAGGTTTTATTATAAGTTTATATGTATGTACTATGCTAGTTGCCTTTATTGATTTTCAGCCTAGCCAATTTCTCTTTAGTGATAATCAAAACCTGTACTTCTTAACTGTGAGGTGAACACCTTAACCATTATGCCAACCCCCAACCTCTAACCTTATATATTTAGTTTGGAACTTAAAGGTGAATATTATGGTAACTGTCCTGAATGGTCATGTTAGACCTTAACAACAATTTGAGGATAGCATCAAATCCTGCACCTTGTGTTTATGAAGTGAAGACCTTGACCATTATGCTAAATCCACCCCTGTGGTTACAATGCACCCCATGCTAAAACTGCTAGTTTTGTGAAGATCTCATACATTTAGCTATGACTTAGGAAAGTCCATGGAGATTGTTTCATCTTCTAGCCAACAGCAGTCTCACAACTGACCTAGGTTTAGGCTTGCTGTACTTTGTGCATGTTTTATGACAGAGAATAATTGTGTCTAATAAAACAGATATACATTTGGGATCCATATTGCCTGAGCTTATCAGCAACCTTGGCAGGGGAGAGTAGCAGTATACTTTGCTTTTCTGCTTCAGTCATGTAGAAGTGAGGCAATAAATTCTAACACTGATTCTTTAAACACTATTGAATAAAAATACAGCTGCTGCCTTTGAATGTACAATATCAACATAAACTTCAGAGTTTGTACATTGACATTATATATAACCTGATTAATAAGTTTACTCTTTATATTCTGCTGAAACAATATAACTACTGTCATTGCATTTCAGTTGTTCAAGTATCAGTTTGTGCAGTATTTTGAGTAACAGTGACCTCTGTCACAAATCACAGTCCAGCAGAGACAGCCCCTATACTATTGATCACTGATTGCACAATAGTAAACATATGCATTCTGCAGAGAAAAATCTCTGTAGAAGATACCAGTCTGTACTTTATCTTATGTGCAAATCATTCCTTAATAACCTCTGTAAAGGGCGATCTCTAAAACTAAGCAGATTCTGAAAAAATATTGACCCATAAGTACTAGCTGACCTTCTATTGAATATCTTTTCCCTGATTGCCAAATCTCCCATATTACTTGCTTGTTTTCATGACAAGAAACAACCTGAATTAAAATCACTTGAGGTTTCCCAGACAATCACCCAGTCTCAGTCAATAGCAAGCTATCTGCCTTCTCACTTCCTAAAGTCTTAGTAAAATCAGTCTACAATGTGATCTTGATTTTCATGAACTACAACCAATTAGTAGCTTTCTCATCTTTTAATACTCCTCTAAGTTAAAAAATCCCATTTGCATACTGTATCTTCAAGTGAAACCACTTGTTCAACATACACCATTTTCTTATTATTTTTATCAGTTTTATTTCTTATTACACATCATATCTTTTACAAAGGTGAAATTATGTCATATTGCTCTCTCAAGAACTTCCAATTCTCAGATCCAGTATCCCAGCTCAAAATAATTATTTCCTTAGTTATAATTGTTTGTGAGAACAATGCATGCAGGATAGTGTTCAAAATGAAGAAAATTAAGGATGGGCAGGTTGAGCAATTTATGTAATGTTGGAGTGAAGGGTAGTTGTTAAATAATATGTGTATACTGCAGAAAACGAGTTAAAATGTTTACCGTGGTTTATTTTATTTCCTATAACTGATTGTGTTAACACTTTGTGAATTTATTAAACGTGATAAAAAACAGAACTCCCAACTATCCTCTTTAGAGTTATTCAGTCATCTAGTGTCATCTGGCCAGCACATCAGAAATCTGCCTTAACTCATGCATAGCCACATCTAACGCAGTTCCCACATCTTTTGACCAAAGATACTTGACATTCTTCCCTACGTCATCTCGTTAAGGCCAGGTGTCATCTATGTGAACATTTTCATACTGCACTTTGTGTCTGTAAAAACCTCTTCTTTCACCTGTGCCAACTTTTCTACCAACAACACATTCAGAATGGTTAACTTTAGTAGTAACATTAAATTCACCTCACTTAATTAATACTGACCATAAAATAAACACCAAATAATACAAATATTGTCAGAGTGAAGCAAGAGCTGGCTAATCCCTCAAAGCAGCATGAGAGTTTTTTTTTCCTTGATTGCTGAGGTAGCTAATTATGAGCTATGGTGTACCACATGTTCAGTAAGAATTCAGTCTTTAGAACTTTTTGCTAGATTGTAATAAAAAGCTGACACTCTGGACATGTTTAAAAAAACAGAAATGTCTAGATGACATGAAATATTCAGGCATAACGGCTGGTCTAATTAAAAAGCAAACAAATCTGTCAGAAACTGTTAATACATAAAGGGGCAATGCCAGAGTCTAAAATTCTGACCAGAAGAAAGTTGCCCTGATACCTCCTAGTTGTCACCACCCACTTACCATATTATCATAAACCCTACTCCTGGTTTCAGTTTACTTTATGCAGCCCTGTTTTCTTTCCCTCTGGTGAACAGAATTAACAATATTCAGTTCCTGTGAAAGCTTTCAGTCCCTGATCACTGGGAAACAATAAGGTTATTACATTTGTGTGTGTGTTTGTGGTGGGGGTGTTAGGCAAGACTCTGTTTACCTTTTATGAACTAGTCAGTAAGCTTGTCGTAATTGTGCAGCTCTTTATTTCCTTTATTCTGCGAGCAGTATAACTAAAAGAGTATAGTTTAGTGAATTCATAAGTATGACTTAGCAGTCTATTGACATATTCCCCTTACTCTGTAGTAAAGCAGTCTCAGAATTAGTATGTATAATTATCCCAGGTTGCTGTACTGTATGTACAGCCCCTACTGTGACAGTAAGTTTTGGACTTCATTGTTTAAAATGAATCTATTGCTTGTGTCACATATGTTTTTCACAGCAGGTCAGAAAACCATTACACTTGGCTAGTATTCAGAGATCAAAAAACAAAACATGAAAAAAAGGGAGTCTGCATCTACTAAGGTTTGAAACTTGCATCACTCTGAAGCTTTCTACAGAGCAAACGGTAGTCATGCATAACATCATAGCACTTAGCTAAAATTCAGAAATCCGCACAAAATAAAATATAAGATGAAATGAATAGAAAACTGTTTACTAATATTTTAGCTTTGTATTGCTCATATGCTTTCATGCAAGGAAGTAGCAAGTGAGGTCATACAATTTATGAAAAGCTACTTTTTTCTGAGGATAAAAAGCACAAGTGAAACTAATGAATGACTCAGTGGGAGCTATTGTGAGTGCATCTGCAATTTAAGATGGAATTTGACTAAGACCATTGAAACTTCCTGTAAGCATCCCTCCCCATCCCCAACAGCCAAAGCTAGGACATGCTCAGAAAGCCAGACTGAAAATGTAAACAAAGACCAGAATCAAAACAAAAAATCTCTGGCACCTTATCAGACAAGCACTCCGGACTGTGCAGAATGCTCCACATTTACATAGCCAAAAGTCACTTTTCTGCTGTTCCACATTGAACAGGTGTGTTTTTTGATTGGCTCATATACTGCAATTACAGCCAATCAGCATTGCTGTATATGAGCAAATCTGATAAGTTCTAATGCAAAGCAAGCCAATGAGGACAAACACAGAAGTCATCCAATGGCATGCTGCTACAGCTTCTGTGCCACTCCAATACCTTCAAAAGGGTATCGAGGATGCTCAGCTTTACTAAGTAATTAGGAAAAGTTATTTGACCATATTGGAGACCAATGGGTGGGCCAAACAGACCAGCTGGAACTCTACTCGGGAATTGCTGCCACAACGAACATGTAGGGTATCACACAGACCTGACCTGAAACAAAAGTATTGTAGACTTTGCTCCATATTTCAAAAGGGCTATGATTTGCTTTCTGCAGAGTGCTTTTGTGACAGCTGTAGTACCTCTGCTGGGCTGCTGTTGCTACTGGGAGCAACGGTTTGTTGAATAATCATGGTGGCTTTGTTGTTGCGTTTGGATTTTTTTTTTATTCATGATGCCTACCTTCTCTACAGCACAAGCGATAGTGGAGTTGAAGTGCTGAGTGATGACTGACACCTGTATAACAAGATAACTACAAACTCGTGAATAAGAAAGGTGAGCTATTTAATATTAACACTTGCTGAAAATGCCTGAAATAACTGAATATTTGATTTTCTGATGTTTGTATCACTTTGATAGGGTCTGTCACACAGTTAGTGTTAAGTTAGTTGTAGTTAAGATTTTTTTTACATATCCATGATAAATAATCTTGAATCATATCAATTCATCAAAGTCATAGGTCTCAATTAATCATGGACAAATCTCACCAGAGTCAGGGACAAATCCAGAAATAATCAGTGATAGTTTTGAAATATTAGTACTATAAACATTGACTGAATAAGAATATGTGAATTATTATACATTTTCTGAAGTAAAAGAAGTCTATAACTCTAATTATTGTCATTATTTATTAAGTGTTGGTCAGTACCTTTTCTCCAAAAGTTAACCAGTTTTAGGAGGGATTAAGAGTAACAGACCTAAGATCTGAGGCAAAATCAGGGAAAGTTGAGAGCTATGAAGTGACTTTTTATAACTATAAAGTAACAGATTTTATCCATCCTATGAGTTTCCTGGTTGAAGTTGTTGGTAAGCAGTTAGTAAGTGTTCCACATTTTGGAGATGGAAGGTTAAGAGCTAGAGTTATTTTTTTTCACTTAATTAGGCAGAGGTACATTTTATGGCTTCTACTGCCAAGATAGGAGTAGGGCTCATTTGTTATTGACTTAGTAAAGTCATTTAGTATTTACATATTTGCTTATTATTTTACTTATTTATTGACATTTGATTGCTGGGAACGTCTGGCTGGGTAGGTTGCCTCCAGACCAGTCAACTGTGTAACTGAACACTTAACAGGTTTAGTTGGTAAAGGAGAGTATGTGGAGGAGTTGGAAAAACTGGTAAATGCTTTTTTTGTTTAAATAGTTAATGTCATTTAGTAATTTTCTGCTAAGTGGAAGTATTTCTGTGTTAGAGATTGCAATGTATGAATTGTTTCTGAAGATAGAAAGTTATGTCTTACCATAACTTGGCATCTGAGTTGTCTATCTTCATTCCTCTTCACAATAGGGTCTCAGATCCAACCTCGGATCTGGCTTGGCCACGTTCTCCAGATTTGTATCTGACTTTTGAGCTCCTCCCTCTTACCCATAATGCACTACACTCACCCAAGCACCTCAGATCAAGTTTACTAATTCCATACATCCATAACCCGAACAGCAAAGAAAAATCACAGATGAGGCTCAGACATGGGACCCAAGAGACCCGTCATGTTCCATAATCCTCTAGAAGAAGGAGCCAAGGGGATGGCTGGGTGGGAAAGTGAGGAGGAATGAAGATAGACAACACAGATGCCACATTATGGTAAGACATAACTTTGTAATCTGATGTTGTCTTCATTCCTCCTCACTATAGGGATAGAGCCCCCAGATATGTGATTCCTTGGTGGCCCTCATGGAAGGATATGCCAGAGCACCATCGCGCCAGAGTGCCACAAAGGTGTGATTGTTAGACCATGTTGCTGCTGCAGAAATATCATCAATGGAGGTTCTAGGTGAGAAGGCAGAAAAAGTAGCCATAGCCCTGGTGGAATATACCCTAGGAAGTTGTAGTTCTAGCCCTTTTTTGAGTAAATGAAAGAGATACAACCAGTTATCCATTTTGCTAGAGTGATCTTGGAAACAGCTTGGCCTAATTTGTTAGCTGAGAAAGCTACAAACAGTTGGTCTGATTTCTTGTGTTGCCTAGTTCTGTGCAGATAGAAATGTAACTGTCTATGAACATCGAGAAGATGTGGAACATACTCCTTTTTGTTAGAAAAATTTGGAAAGAACACTGGTAAGTGAATGGACTGACTAATATTGTTTTCTGTGGCTACTTTAGGCATAAAGGTGGGATTGATACATAGAGAAACCATGTCCTTATGAATGATTATGTAAGGAGGTTTGGGAGATCAGGCCTGTAGTTCAGAAATTCTCTTCACTGAAGTAATGGCCACTAAAAAGTTTGTCTTCCATGACAAAAACTGGCAGCTGGTTCAAAGGGTCTCTGAGTCTTTACTAAATTATCACTTAAGACAAAGACAAACTTTCATTAACAGAAAAGAAAATCATATTAACATTTTCCATGCACATAAATTATGCATCACATATCTTTCCTTTGTAATTATAATCCATCCATTACAGAAATTGCTGAATTCCTGCCTTCCCTTAAACCTCATTCTTCATCCTCCTCCTCCTCCTGAACATTATTCTGCATGTATTGTTCCCACAATTTCTATTTATTTTTATGTAATTTGCTACTTCCATTTTCTAAAGATCCCTTTCCAGTTCTTTTATTTCTTATTATATTAAATACTTCAAATACTGTTGGTTCAGACTATGGTTTCCATTTTCTCATACTTGCTTTTTCAGCAGCCAGCATAATTAAACTTAAGGTGTTACTATGTCTAGGGAATTCAGATCCTGTGTCCCAGCTCAGAAAAATCATATCCTTTGTTACAGCCATTTGCTCACTCAATATTTCTGATCCAGTACTTTCTCTATAGGGAATTTTATAAATCTGCCAGCTCATTACACTCCTAAAACACATGCTCCCAGTTCTCTCTTTCTTCACCATCACACCTCGAACATTGGTTGTCTACCTGAAGGAAAAATCTTTGAAGTCTGCTTGGGGTAAAAAAATTGCATATGCAAACACTTTCAAGGAAGGATTAAAAATCTTCTGGACTTGTTGCATATTCTGGAACCATACATATGTCCTGCCATTGATCTCATCTATATCGTTTTTCCAGTCTCTCTTCCCAATCTTTTCTAACCTACTGTAATTGTTTCTTATATTTTAATTCAAACAGGAAACAGAGTAACTAACCTCACGAACCATAAACCATGTACCAGCAACCAGGTGGAATAACCGTCAGTGAACCTAAAAATAATTCAGTCCAAAATTCCTTTAATGCAGATATGCAAAAGTAAATACAAGTTAAGCGTTTTAATTTCTCGAATCAGAAACCTCATCAGAACTAGCTACAAAGTGCATTACCTTACATATATATTCATAATGTGACCAATCAAAAGCCAGACTTAATTAAAACTAATAATAATTTAAAGAAACACTCTAAAACACCTGTAAAAACTTAATGCAACAAATTTTTAAAAAGATACACGCAAAACATTAATTGCAGTTAAACTTCAATAAGAAACATTAAACCTTATTTGAATATGAAATTATACTTCTAAGTGTTTTAACTTTAATAAACAATTTATAGAAACAGAGTCATTAATTCCTGGCCAACGTGTGGCATTCAAAGTCAATTGCCATTTTAACTCACATTAATAGTTTCTCTTATAGATTCAACTGAAAACTCTACCAAACCAGGTCTTCACTTTAGATTCCACTTTCCCTTTCTGTTTGCATATACTCTGATACCAATCCCTGATAGGGAAGGCAGTCTCTAACCTACAGTCCAAATACCATCTTGGCCTCATCCCACTCTTTATTACCTTTCCCTCTCTAGTTATTTGCTCCCAATATCTTGGTTCCTTTACCAGTTTTCTCCAGTAAATTCCAGCTTCTCTTGCATATTTCCTGTACCCCTACTTTGTTATCCCTAGTGGCAAAATCTCTTTTCTCCATTATCATGTTGGTTTGGTTCTTAGAATTTGCTCTGCTAGTTTATGAATATAATATTCTCTATGGATGTTATTGTTCTCCTTAAGGATCTACATCCAGAATCCCACTCTCTCTATTTCATTCAACCCCTCATCCCTTTTCATTTTGAATTATAACCACCTGCTTGTGTTATGTGCATGAGGTTTAACTATGTTGCTGTAAAATATAATTTCAAATCCGATAACCCTAAACCACCTTCTTCTATTTGAAGGATCAACTTAACCCACTTAAATCTTGCCTTCTTCCCTTCCCATTGAAATTCCTTCACCTCTTTATTAATTGTCTACAACTTCTCCTCTGGTTGATAAAAATATGCCTGGCCTGTGTATAAAACTAAAGGGACTAAAAGCATTTTCACTGCTTGTATCTTACTATGCACATCTATAAAAAAAGCTTCTATTTTCTCAGTTTCTGTATTATATTTTTAGTCTCTTCCCAAATATCCTTAGCTGCCATAACAGAATTATTTTGAATTCATACTTCATATCACCGTGTCCCCATAAATATTTATTTATTGACATTTGATTACTGTGAAAGTCCGACTGGGTTAAACCCCATTTTCAGCAGAGGCCCAGGAAGAAAATCTCCAAATTATTATAAAACATGTTAAGAATGGTAGTTTTACAATCTTTAAAAATAAAACAAAAACACCTGTAGTTTAAATAATTATAATAAATTAGACATGATATAAAAACATTGGTTATGAATTGATACAAGGTATGACAATCATTTAATATTTAGAGACATTTAGATAGTTTGTAGAGAATTAAAGGTAAGTTAGTCTAATACAAATATGAATTGCAATATGAAATGAGGGGAAAAAACCAGCTTATGGTATATTTAGAGAGAGAGTCAGGGAAGAGAATTAGATAGCAGTAAGGAAGTAAGTAAAAAAGGGAGAGTAAGGAGGTATAAGGGATGAAAAGATACTTGTTCACATTTAGGGATATAGTTTATACTGGTTTTGAGCAAGAACAAAGACAGCTTTTAGCTAGGAAAACTTTCAGAGTGGTTTTAAAGATGGAAGGGAGGGTATAGACCTGATGGATACATGTAAGGTGTTCCAGGCCTTATCAACCTTGTACAAGCACAGACAATGCCCATCAGATTTGATAGGTTTGTAGACAAAGAGTTTTTGGTCACTGGATCACAATGACCCACTGGGAACATAGCTGTGTAGAATGTTTTTTAGTGCTGGACAGGCAGATGGATGCCGGATAATTTTATAGGTGGTAAGAAGTTGTGTATATGTTAGTTGTTGTGGCATTTCTAACCAAATTAGGCTTTTCATTGCTATACAGTGGTGGGTTCTGAAAGGGTCTATATTACATTGACGAACGCTTAAATGTTCGAATCTCTAAAGGTCGACCTTTAGAGATCGAACATTTAGGTGTTCGAAAATGTAATAAAACAAAGAAAAAAAAAGTAAAGCGAAAGGGTTTTAGTGGAGGGGCAAGCTCCCCTGCACCGCCACACCCCCCTACTTAAATATACCAACTCCGAGATTGCACTTCAGTGCATGGCAGAGCGGAAATGGGAAATTTCCCATTCCCTACACTGTAGCGCGATCTTGGAGTTGGTATATTTAAGTAGCGGGGGTGGGGGGTGCAGCCCCCCACGTAGTGGGTGCAGGGGGGTTGGCCCCCCTGCTTATACCCTTTAGTTTTTTTTTTTATTTTTATTTATTTTTAAAGATAATCGAACACTTAACTGTTCGATCTCTAAAGGTCGACCTTTAGAGATTCGAACATTTAAGCATTCGTTTATCTGATATAGACCCTTCTGAAAGGGGTATGTCCTGCAAATTTAACAAATGTGCTATAGTATTGTCCAAGTTTTAATTTTTGTGAAGCTTGGAATTTAGTAAGGATGGGAGCCCATAAAGAAATGTAGGGAGGAGATAAGTAATGGCAAGTGTAATTTCACATATGTCTGAGAGAGAGTTTTTGGCTCTGTAAAGCATACCTAGAGTTTGATGAGTTTTTCTTATGCAATTTTGTACATGCAGGTTGAATGTAAGATTATCATCCACTATCACCCCTAATAGTTTGCTATGATAAATGACTTCATTTGTTGTATTATCAAGAGAGAGGACTTTAAAATTTTGTTTTTCATGAGACAGGGATTGAGGAAAAAGTATTAGTTTGGTCTTGTGTGTGTCTGTTTAAGCTTCCTGAGTAATTTTTTGGAGGTGTACCACATTGTCATATATGCAAATCAGAGTGGAATCATCTGTGTATTGTATTAGGGTAGCCAGTTGTGTGGAATATAGAGGGTGTTCATGAAAATGTTAGAGGAGGGGACCAAGGATAGAGCCTTGTGGTACACCGGCGGTGACTGGGAGGTATATGGATATTGCTGAACCAATTTGTTTGTAGGAAAATAATTTAGGCTATAACCTTTGTTTTATCTTCATTAAATTTATATCCAGAAAAGACTTAAAGCTGTCTTACAATGTTCCACAACACTAAGATGTCATTTTTCTGGCTTTATCAGAAACAAAATATCATCTTGATTACCATACCAATAATATCCATGCATGTTTGAGTCCCTTATTTTCTTTGCTAATGGCTGTAAATGTAAAAAGCAAATATCATAGGGGAAATACTGCCTGGTTCCTCTTTACAAATGCAACTTATCAGAGTGGAATCCTCCCACTTTAATTCTTGCCACTGAGCCTTTATTTATCCTCACAATTAACTTTGTTATCGTATAAGCGAATGCACATGCTTCCATTGTCCTATTCATAAAATCCCAGCTCACTCTGTCAAATGATTTCTCTGCATCAATAGCCACAGGCAACAGCAGTATTTTCTTACATTCTGCTTCTCTCAGAATCATCATTACTCTATTAATGTTCTCAAATGCTTGTCTCCCCTCGACAAAACCACACTAATCCATATCTATCAAAATTTGGCAACACATTTGGCATTCTTTTACTAGTATAGACATAAGCACTTAAATTGAAATGGGTTTATATAAATCTGGGTCAGACAGGTCTTTACCATCTTTAGCTAATACAGCCATCACAGATTTCTTCCAAGGTTTTGGTGCTTTCCTTCCTTTTAAAATGCAGTTAAACAAAATCTTCCAGATCTTTATCACTTTCTTCCCTCCTAACTTCCAAACTTCCAAAAGAATACCATCTGTTCATGGAGACTTTCCTGAAGATTAATTATACATCACTGTTTTTATCTCATCTCCTCCTATCTTAACTTAGTTGGTGCACATCATCTGCCTTTAATCTTGGCATAATTAAGTCTTCCATAAATTCTTCAATTTGTGTTCTTTATTTCCACATTTTCTGTTTTATGCAAATTGTCATTAAATTTCCAAAATATCTCTAATACCTCTACAGGCTCTCTGGTTACTTTTCTTGTTATAGGATCCATAAGTCTGGTGGGCTAAAAGTTTTTGTGCTTGAGAGGTATTATCAAAATAGTTTATTAGCAACAATCTTTCTAAACTCATGCATATTATTTAGATACTCCATTATCTTTTCATTAATACTCTGCATTTGCTCTGCTTCTTGCTCTTTCAGGTTCCCCTTATTCTGCAGTACTTTAATCTTTGTCAGCCCCTCTAAGTAATTCCTATTACTTCTTAACCATATTGCTTTCATTTTATTTCTACCTTATTTTTAAATTCCATTTTCATTTTATCCCACTCATGAGCTATAACGTCTAAAGATATTTGTATCTTCCATAATCACTCTTGAATAATTCCCACTACCCATTCCTTAAATTCCTTTCTTTTCAAGAGGAAGGTGGAAAAGCACCAGTGTCTCATTTTTCTACATTTTTATGTTGGTTTTTATCTGTGCATGATCTGAAATAGTTATCGGATATGTTTGAAGCTTTCAGTTAAATGCATATGTTCCTGTGAAATATAATTTCTATCTAGTCTAGCCTAGTTATTGCAGCGTGGGAAATAATAATAAATAATATCAATAATAAATTAATGTTAATAATAAATTGAATTCCTCCTACTGAATTACATCTTCCATACCAAATATTTTCATAAATTGCAAATCAAGTTCCAGACCCCAGCTATAAATAATATTCCTTGCTGAAATCTGATTATTTCTCCTTTTTCTTAAGCTCCACAATAGCAGTTTTGGACAAAGTAAATACATGCCAGCATAATCCTCCTCCCTTGCCAATAGCCCCTTCTACAAATCTACCATTATTATCTTGTTTTCCACTTCTATCAATATTGGAGTCCCTCTATAAATTAGAATAATTACTGCCCCTTTCCTTTGTTTCTCATATTCTGCTGAATATAATCAGTGCACTTTAACATCCTGAAATACATTCTTTGTAAAATTCATATGCCCATTTCTTTACAAATATGTCTCCTGCAGCATTGCTAATTGTACTCTGCGTTTCTTATAAAATGCAGTACTCTTTCCCTTTTGTCTATACCTGTAAGGCCATTTACATTCTAAGATAATATGGATTACATAGCCATTATGATAAAAAGCTATTGTACGGCAGTTTCAGTGTATGTGTATTTCCAACATGCTAACACTAATGTTTGACAGTTTGAAGATTTATACAGCTGTTTCTTCTCCTCTCCATTTGAATCTGTGTCAGATTTTTTTAATGAAACCCTCAAACAAAAAGCTAAATACATTATCCATCCCCTATTAACTTGGAACAAACACAGAAAATGTGTACATCTTCAAAAGATTAAGTTTAACCATCCAGATAGGAAAAATTTCCCCAAACTGGGATCTGTACCCACAGACATTATTTAACTTAAAAGTAAGGTTAGCCATGCTAAAGTGCATGCTACAGCCTGCATTTTCACTCACACTGGTTTCTGTCTGTTGTTTTTTTTATCTCTGTTCCTCTTCCAGATGTGAAAACAGCGCATGCTACAGCCTGCATTTTCACTTACACTGGTTTCTGTCTGTTGGGTTTTTTTTTTATCTCTGTACCTCTTCCAGATGTGAAAACAGTTTGTGTGCTTTCAGAAAACATTAACTTTTATCCCTAAGGAAAAGTGCACTGGCTATCTTTAAATAAAACTGAATTGTGCACTCTCTCATTAAATGCATTAAACTGTTAAGACTGTTAGAGAAACTACTATCTCTTATTCATTGCGCACTCTCTCATTAAATGCAGCTATGAAGCTACTATCTGTTATTCACTTACAATAGTTTCAAACTTTATTTTTCACTGAACTGCTTGCCATTATACTTTTAAATTATGCATTTCCCTTAGCAAAGAATTCTCAGAACTCTCAAGTTTAATTGCTTGCAACTGTAGACAGCTGCTCTCCATTTAAAAGTAGTCAGCAATGAATCTTTTTAAATTTCACTCAGAAAAGTGTACAACTGCCTTCAGCTGCAGACATCTTGACTCACACTGAATATTTCCTAATGGAAAAAGCAAGCTAATATATTTGTAAATGTAAGAAACAGCATTTTTCTTGGCTTTCATCATCTTTTCTTGGTTTTCAAGCCTACTTGCTTACAAAAATAGTTATGCCAAGGGCATTAATCTAGACATTCACCCTTGTGAAATAAAATATCTTAATTCTACATATAGCATAATATAATCAGTGCACCTTTACACCCCACTCCTACACCTGCAGCCCCAGACCACAGTGTAGTAATGTTAAACTTGCTTTTCTCCAGCCTTACTTCACTTGTTATATTATCAAGTCTTTATTTCTTAGAATTGACAAGTACGTGTTTACTTTAATGTCTTTAACACATACAACAGTATCTGAAAACAGCCCCCCAACATTTAAAATATCATTGACTACACAAAACTGCTTTACTATATATATATATATATATATATATATATATATATATATATATATACATATACACACACACACACACACACACACACACACACACACACACACACACACACACACACACAGTGAATATAAAAAGTTTATACACCCATGTTAAAATGTCAGGTTTTTGTGATATAGAAAATGAGACCACAATTAATCATTTCCAAACTTTTCATACCTATAATGTGACCTGTAACCTGTACAATTCAATTGAAAAACAAACAAATCTGTTTGGGGGAAAAATATAAAAAATTAAAAACGTACAATAATCTGGTTGCATAAGTGTGCACACCCTTTTAACCTACTACTTTGTTGAAGCACCTTTTAATTTAATTACAGCATATAGTCTTCTTGGGTACACACCCACCATCAATTAAAGAGACTCTGATTAACCCCAAATGAAGTTCAGCTGTCCTAGTAGGGTTTTTCCTGACATTTACTCAGTTGCCTGCTACAGCAAAAGCAATGCTTCACAGAGAGCTTACAAAGCATCAAATAGATCTCATTGTTGAAAGATATCAGTCAGGAGAAGGGTACAATAAAATTTCCACAGCATTGCATATACCATGGAACATAGGAAGACGGTCATCAAAAAGTGGAGAAAATATGGGACAACAGTGACATTGCAAAGAACTAGACTTCCCTCCAAAATTGATGAAAAGACAAGATGAAAATTGGTCAGAGAGGCTGCCAAGAGACCTACAGCAACACTGAAGGAGCTGCAGGAATTTCTGGCCAAGTACTGGTTGTGTACTACATGTGACAACAATCTCCCGTATTCTCCATATGTCTAGGCTATGGGGTAGGGTTGCAAGATGGAAGCCTTTTCTTACACAGAAAAACATCCAGGCCCAGATAAAATTTGCAAAACAATGCATCAAGTCTCCCAAAAGCATGTGGGAAAATGTGTCATGGTCTGATGAGATCAAGATTGAACTTTTTGGCCACAATTCCAAAAGGTATGTTTGGCACAAAAACAACACTTTGCATCACCAAAAGAACACCATTCCCACAGTGAAGCATGGTGGTGGCAGTATCATGCTTTGGGGTTGCTTTTCTTCAGCTGGAACTGGGGCTTTAGTCAAGGTGGTGGCTTCACCAGAAGAAAATTAAAGTTCTGGAATGGCCCAGACCTAAATCCAATAGAAAATCTAAGGGGTGACCTGAAGAGGGCTGTGCACAAGAGATGCCCTCGCAATCTGACCGATTTGGAGCACTTTTGCAAGGAAGAGTGGGAAATTATTGCCGAGTAAAGATGTGCCATGCTGATAGACTCTTACCCAAGAAAACTGAATGCTGTAATTAAATCAAAAGATGCTTCAACAAAGCATTAGTTTAAAGGTGTGCATACTTATACAACCATCTTATTGTACGTTTTTTATATTTTTCCCCTAACAGATTTGTTTTTCAATTGAATTGTACAGGTTATAGGTCACATTAAAGGTGGGAACAGTTTTGAAATGATTTATTGTGGTCTCATTTTTTTTATATCACAAAAACCTGCTATTTTAACAGGGGTGTGTAAACCTTTTATATTCACTGTATATATCATGCAGTTTATATCTTGAAATGTTTTACACAAATACTAATAAGAACACAAATTGTTTTATTTACACTTACTTTTTTTCCTTTCAGTGTCCTTCTGAACATTAGTGATATAAACTGGGGTGTATGCTTTACAGCCCACCCACAAGTTTAACAAAGTCAACAAAAGTTCAATAAATAAATAAAAATGTCAGCTACTCGGCTAACATTTTTTTTTCATAAAGCCATATTTCAAAAAATGTGAAGTGAAGGATGATTTATAGTCTCACATTATTCACCCATTTCATTGTTGCTGGTCTTCTTCCTGTTCATCTCCATCTCCCAACACCAAACTCTAGCTCAAGTCCAAGGTATTCCTGGTTCTTCCAGTCAACTCCTGTGTTTTTTTTTTTTTTTTTTTCTGTTTCTCAATCATTTTCTTTTGGAGAACTGGAAAAGGTTTCACTGGGAAAATCTGTTTATGAGATTTATTGTCAGAAGAATGAGCAGCAGAGTCCCCTTCTGTTTGCTGGCTTAGTTTTGTAGGATAAACTATTTTTTTTCCCTCATTAGCCTGATCTGCATCAAAAAATGCCTTTGATCCCCCAGGAAATAATATTTTGAAAACAGATGGATACCGCAGCTCGAATCTCACACATGCCTTTTTAGGATAAAGTTGCTTCTCTTATTTTCCACAAACACTGTGCTGTCTCCAATTCTTAATACTTTTCCTTTCCACCACAGTTTTGCCTTGATCAATTCTTCCTGTTTATATGATTGCATCTTTACTAACACAAGTCTTGGCTGCTTTCTCATGGCAAGGTTTGGAGCAAACACTTATTGTACCTTTTCAATTAATGAATCCTGTTGTGGAATACCAGTCCAGTTGCTTATTTGGTGCTTTTATGAAATTAATACAGTCTGTTCCTTCCAGTTTCTCTGGCACACTAGAAACTTTAAAGTTTTCTCTGCATAGTCTGTCTTCTAAATCTGCCATTTTTTTTAAACAGCTCTTCTTGAGAAGACTTATACTCAGCCCTCCTTTTCATCATTTCATACTCAGATTTTGCAGTTTTTTCAGTTCATCTGAATAGCTAGTTAAGGCATCTTCTTTTATTTTCCAGCATGTTGTTATTTGAGGTGATATACTCCTTCAATGTTTCATTTATTTTAATTAACTCTGAGTATATTTGATTTATTTTTTCCTACAAATTACAGGAAGCCATCTCTTGTAACAAAGCTGAAGCTTGAAACTACAGGATTTTCCCAGCCAGTGTGTTTTCTCCTTTTCTGTTTGATTTTCTTTCATGTTATCTAAATTTTTTATCATCTGGCTTTCAGGCAGTATACTTACTAGGCAGTAACTAGAAAAAGCCATGGTGGTGCAGCGGTAGCTTTGTTGCCTCACAGCAAGAGGTTCTCCCATTCGTTTCTCGGCTGGAGCACCTTCTGAGTGGAATCTGCATATCCTCCCCGCGGTCTAGTGGCATTCAAAAGACATGCGTAGAATGAGCGTGCCTTCGTTGAAGGTTGGGCGTCGAGCTGGCACCTCAGCACCCATAAAAATCTACTGCCAATCATTAGCGGACAGGAGTTCCGCTGTGGCGACCCCTAACCGGGAAAAGCCGAAAGGAAAACAACTTACTAGCCAGTAACTGAATTTTATTTAGGCTGACAATATCACTGGCTCTTATTTCTCCAGTTTCTTTTTTCACACTGGGAAAGATGAAATTAGACTGCTAATCAGTGTGCAGCCATCTTGAAAATTCCCCCACAACAGGGCATTTTAAGGCAGTTTCCAAGATACATATTCTGTTTTGAATTACCATTAGCAAAATTTCTCTGAGCATTTAGTTATGTCTAAGAGTCTGCTGCTATTTAGGATGTTGGCAACTTTTATTTTCCTGCATTGTCACTATTTTGCCTTCACGAAGACTCATAAACACTTGTTCATAAATTATTATGATACTGTACTATTTCATAGGTTTTATTATAAGTTTATATGTATGTACTATGCTAGCTGCCTTTATTGATTTTAAGCCTAGCCAATTTCTCTTTAGTGATAATCAAAACCTGTACTTCTTAACTGTGAGGTGAACACCTTAACCATTATGCCAACCCCCAACCCTCTAACCTTATATATTTAGTTTGGAACTTAAAGGTGAATATTATGGAAACTGTCCTGAATGGTCATGTTAGACCTTAACAACAATTTGAGGAGAGCATCAAATCCTGGACCTTGTGTTTATGAAGTGAAGACCTTGACCACTATGCTAAATCCACCCCTGTGGTTACAATGCACCCCATGCTAAAGCTGCTAAAAAAAAAAAAAAGAAAAACAGTTTTGTGAAGATCTCATACATTTAGCTATGACTTAGGAAAGTCCATGGGGATAGTTTCATTCATCTTCCAGCCAACAGCAGTCTCACAACTGACCTAGGTTTGGGCTTGCTGTATTTTGTGCATGTTTTATGACAGAGAATAATTGTGTCTAATAAAACAGATGTACATTTGGGATCCATATTGCCTGAGATTATCAGCAACCTTGGCAGGGGGAGAGTAGCAGTATACTTTGCTTTTCTGCTTCAAAGTCATGTAGAAGTGAGCCAATAAATTCTAACACTGATTCTTTAAACACTATTGAATAAAAATACAGCTGTTGCCTTTGAATGTACAATATCAACATAAACTTCAAAGTTTGTACATTGACATCATATATAACCTGATTAACAAGTTTACTCTCTATATTCTGCTGAAACAATATAACTACTGTCATTGCATTTCACTTGTTCAAGTATCATTTTGTGCAGTATTTTGAGTAACAGTGACCTCTGTCACAAATCACAGTCCAGCAGAGACAGCCCCTATACTATTGATCACTGATTGCACAATAGTAAACATATGCATTCTGCAGAGAAAAATCTCTGTAGAAGATACCAGTCTGTACTTTATCTTATGTGCGAATCATTCCTTAATAACCTCTGTAAAGTGCGATCTGTAAAACTAAGCAGATTCTGAAAAAATATTGACCCACAATACTAGCTGACCTTCTACTGAATATCTTTTCCCTGATTGCGAAATCTCCCATATTACTTGCTTGTTTTCATGACAAGAAACAACCTGAATTAAAATCACTTGAGGTTTCCCAGACAATCACCCAGTCTCCGTCAATAGCAAGCTATCTGCCTTCTCACTTCCTAAAGTCTTAGTAAAATCAGTCTACAATGTGATCTTAATTTTCATGAACTACAACCAATTAGTTGCTTTCTCATCTTTTAATACTCCTCTAAGTCATAAAATCCCATTTGCATACTATATCTTCAAGTGAAACCACTTTTTTAACATACACCATTTTCTTATTATTTTTATCAGTTTTATTTATTACACATCACATCTTTGTCAAAGGTGAAATTATGTCATATTGCTCTTTCAAAAACTTCCAGTTCTCAGATCCTGTATCCCAGCTCAAAAGAATTATTTCCTTAGTTATAATTGTTTGTGAGAACAATGCATGCAGGATAGTGTTCAAAATGAAGAAAATTAAGGATGAGCAGGTTGAGCAATTTATGTAATGTTGGAGTGAAGGGTAGTTGTTAAATAATATGTGCATACTGCAGAAAACGAGTTAAAATGTTTACAGTGGTTTATTTTATTTCCTATAACTGATTGTGTTAACACTTTGTGAATTTATTAAACGTGATAAAAAACAGAACTCCCAACTGTCCTCTTTAGAGTTATTCAGTCATCTAGTGTCATCTGGCCAGCACATCAGAAATCTGCCTTAACTCATGCATAGCCACATCTAACGCAGTTCCCACATCTTTTGACCAAAGCTACTTGGCATTCTTCCCTACGTCATCTCGTTAAGGCCAGGCAGGGCCGGCCTTAGCTGAAATGGTGCCCTAGGTGAAGTAGTGCTCCGGCGCCCCCTTACGCCCTACCCACAACATACTCACAAAACAACCTTATTTGAGCCACACCCACAGATAGGTCACTCCCCAAGAAAGCCACTCCAGTAATTTCCTTAAATCATTTAAGTGCATAAGAAGAAAAATATACCTTGTAATGTAGTTAAACTGCAACTACCTTTGTGTACTTATTTCCTACTTTAAATACCAGAACTATATCATAGTCAAATAGGGCCCTAACAGGGTAATAGTTTGCCTTGCCCCCCCCCCCCCGAGTAACCCCTGTTGCAGCAATCTCTACCCTCCAGCAGCAGCCCCCTTCCTAGCTATTCCAGTGTTCCATTACTTGGCTATTTCTCACCAGTTACCATACACACTGTTCAAATCTATCAGTGTGCATACTGTTTTCTTATTTACTTCCACAATGTTTGCAGATATTTGTCTTTCTGCTTTTTCCAGGTAAGGGGTCGCCACAGCGGAATTCTGGTCCACTAATGATTGGCAGTAGATTTTTACGAAACGCCAAGGTGCCAGCTCGACGCCCAACCTTCAACAATGGCATGCCCATTTACGCACGCATGTCTTTGGAATGCTACCCAACCATGGAGAAGACATGCAGACTCCACACAGAAGGCACTCCAAAGCCAAGCCGAGAATCGAATGGGAGAACCTCTTGCTGTGAGGTAACAATGCTACCGCAGTACCACAGCGGCATAACATACAATATTTACAGATATACTGAAATAAAATAACACAAACACAGACAGCCATTTGCTAAACAAACAATGCAGTCTCGCAATGAATACAGATTTAGAATGAGCTGTAAACGTCTCTGTCCTTGAAACTCATACTCATTAAAATAGCATGAAAACCCAGATTCATGGAAAATGCATCTGGCTAGTGGAGGATTAAGTTTACCTTTGAGCTGTTTTCATAACAGACTACTTTCACACATTTTTAGGGCCATGCATACACGTATTTGTTTTTTTTATTCATCTTCCTGACTGTATTAAATTCTATTCCTTGTATAATACAGCACCACTTGTTAGAATGGGTTTTAAATTCTTTTAATAAGCAATGAAACAAAATGTATGAACCAATTAACTACCCATTTCAGAAAATTTCAACCATAAAAGGCCACTCAAATCTTCTGTAATTACAATCCACCAATATCACTTGATACACACAATCTCTGCAGAAATAAAACCATCTGAATAATTCTACATTAAAGAAATCTGTAACTAATGAAGAGGTTGCAATCGACAAACAACTTTACATTTTAATGTTTTACTATAAATTCAGTGCCTGCTGCCCTTTTGCATGTTTGTTTGTCTGCTGTTGCTGCCATCACTATATCCTTTTTCCTACCCACACCACCCTCATGCTACTTACCCTCTCTGTTTTTCTTATAAAAGGGCACCTGTCCCACAAGAAAATTCATCTCCTCCCCTACTGCATATCACTCTCTCCTTCTCATTGTCCTTCTGTCTGTTTCTCTGCTTACTCTTTCCTGCTTTCTACAGTCCTATTCACCCAGCACAGAGTTTGCTGTTTAGACATTGTTTGGGGCCTCAGCTGTCTGGAATGGTATGACAATGTATGTATGGAACTGCATCATTGTGAATGTGCTATTTCTGTACTAGCTTTTATTGGTTTCACAGACATGTAACAAAATATCAGAATAAGATAAGTTGCTTTGGTTGTCCTCTCTAGGATCAGGGGTTGCCCAGCAACTGCTGGGTTAGCTGTTGCCTAAAACCAGCCATGTTGGTCTCCAATTATTTAAACATTCTTTTTTTCCTTCCTTACGAATCAACTTTATCACCCTCTCACAAACCTTACTTTTCTCAAAACCTTACTTTTGCCATTCATTTGTAACCCTTACAGATACAACTTTTTGAAATTTACTCATTTCTTTATAAAATTCATAATCAAGGCCATCTATACCAGATGACAAACTGACATTCACGTACTTAATATCTTCCATCACTTCTACTCTAATATCCCTTATTAAATATTCATTTTCTGTTTCTGTAAATGTTCATGTCCCCATTACTTTTTTACAACTCAGTTATTATTTATATCTTTCTTTAGTATACTTAATCAAGTCTATTGCATTTATTTGAAATTTACATGGTCAAAACCATAAGAGCGACTATTTGAAATGTTCAAAATCAGCTCTGGAAAACAAACAGCATTACACTAAGATCATGGTACAGTGGGACTTGGGGACTGTGCCTTATCTCCAACATAGTCTCCAATGTAGTGCTATCTCAGACTTAGTACATATAATTAGCAGGGAATGTTGGGGGTGCAGGGAGGGCCTGGTCCCCTACAAAAGCATTCTCTGTCCAAATAAGTGATCAAGTCCACCCATTCCCAAAGGCCTATTCATTTTTTTCTTTCTTTCTGCCAGCTAAGAACACAGACAAAGAGAAGTGAGAGCTGAAATTTATGGTTACCATCCAGCAGAGAAAAGGACATTTTCTTCATGTTTTCTAATTTTTCTTGCATGGTAGCTAACAACCCTACGGTACTAATTCAGTGGTATATGTTATATGCTATATGTGTGCATGCTTACATACACACACAGATTCACACGTGTGCCCATATGCGCTCAATTATGTTCTGCTACAGACAGTGCTTGTAATTCCACTTTTCTAAGCATTCATCGGATGTCAGCTGTACAATGGGCCAAACTGCCAGTCTACCACTAGGACGAGTGGGCTGGAATCTGGGTTGCTGATCTTAAGTCAAGGTTTTAACTTTCTCCCCCACTGAAAATGGTTACTTGGTATCAGGTTTCTGTTTGCAGGCTAAGGCCAAGCACTGGAAACCTCACCCAAACAGGTGCCACTTGCTATCTTAAGCTAGAAGAACATTTTTTAAACCAGATAAAGACACCACAACTACTGTTTATAGCACACATTATAACACACATACACTCCCAACAAGTTTCCCAGCTAAAGACACCACAACCACTGTTTACAGCACACACAGTCCAACAAATTTCCACGGTGCTTAAAAAATTAAACTAAACTGCAGAACAATGATGACGGTCTAGTCATCCATTTTGTATACCCAGTTTCATTCTCCTCGTGGTCATGAGGCTGCAAGCCATCTTTGTAAGCAATGACACAAGGCAAGAAGTCATCAAACTGTTGAAGTCAGTCCCCCATCATATGGTACATATGCATACGTATTGACATTCACACACAAACCTAAGGAAAACTTAGTGTCATCACTTAATCTGCCAACATGGCAGTGGATTATGGAAGGAAACCCATACATACAAATATTTCACACACGGGCAATAATGCCCTTCTAGCCTCCCAATATACCAAAACAGTTGTTCCCATTAGTGCTCAGGCTGTTCTTAAAAATATCAAAACTACTGCATGCTTTAATATAGTTTGCTAGTCTATTCCATGCATCAGCTACTCTCTGAGAGAGCCAATTAGTACACCTCGCATTCCTGTAGAATCTTCTACATAGGGTTACTGATGATTCTCTATGCAAGCAATAATGCCCAACAGGGTGTGTGTTATTATATAAATAACACCAGTCCAGGGGTGTTAAGAGGCCCGACACAGCAGGTTGCATCTTGTTCTTAAGGAAATCTCTATCCTGCATACCTTGTGTGCCTAGTGAGCCTGATGTACCTCAGTGTTTGGTGCTGGATAACTTATAGGTTAATGTCAACAAGATTAAGCCATACATAAATATGCTAAACAACAGTTAAAATTATGAAGTCCATCTATGTGAATATCACTTTATAAAGTATTTAGGTCTACAATGTGTTGAAATCATAACTATAAAAATATTATAAAGACAGCTGTTCAATCCTATCAAGCTATTGCAGAACTGTACTTTAACTCTAGGTTTGGAAACATGAGGAATATAGTGCCCTTCCTTTACTTGTATATATTCTTATGAAACCTGTGCACTTAGTTTTTTATGCAGTGAAAACAACCACTGCTCTTTGTTTCCAAGAAACATAAAATTTGCTTGCACAAAGAACACAAATCTATGTGGTACATGCTTTGTTTAGCCTCTCAGTATTAGTGTACAGGGCAGCTCTTCCTTTTTTACAATGATAAAGTCTTCTAACTTTGTCACACAATTAGTCCCATTGACTGTTATTAGGAAATGACAGAATGAAAGTACCTTAAGCAAAACATTGCATACCGACTGGGAAATATAATGGTTTGCCACTGGAAATAAACAAACTACAAAACAAAACTACCCAACAAGATACAAACATGAAGTCTTGAAACAAAAGCGAGAAAATGGCTGCTGCAGCAGCCCTGACTGAAGACCATGAAGACACAAGAGAAGAAATCATGCCAACAGAAGTCAATTTACAGCTCACAATGGAATGTGTCACAAATCTAAATAAAGCAATGCAATCTTCAACTAACATCAAACTATGTCCATGAAAAGCCTTCCAAACAGGGCCGGCCTTAGCCGAAATGGCACCATATATATATATAAACACTATAAACACTCATATATATATATATATATATATATATATATATATATATATATATATATATATATATTTATAATTATCTTAAGTGGCAAATCACAGAACTACAAATTTTATCTGGACAATTGAGAGGTATGTTGCATACACGCAGCTGCTTTTTGTCACATAGCAATAAACACAAACACACCTACTGTCTCACGAAACAACACACATAAATTCTCTTTCACACAAAACCTAAACTGGTTTAAATTCCACACACTTGTACTCTCTCATACAACACACAGACACACACCTTCCATTCCTACACACATCTACTCTCTTACACAGTAACACATGCACTTTCTCTCTCATTCAAACAGAACGACTAATTTAAATTCCATACACATACATACATACTTTCTCTCGCATACAGTAACCCGGTTTAAACTACACAGACACACACACAAATACACTTACTTACCTCCTTTTTAAACGAAATGGCCACATGCATACACACGGAATTAATCCCTATCTTGAAGTGCTAGTTTAATTTCCGCGCGCCACCACAGAACTTGTTTACATCAGTGGTGTTGACGTACATGCGTATGATGCGCATATATTTCCTCCTGAAAGGTGGAGTGAAGCTTTTTTTTTTTTAAATAAAGAAGTTGTTCATTGGCCACACTACAGGTTTGGGAGGGCAATCACCGCTCGCTTATGTTTCCGGCACTCTGTGGTTTATTTATTTATTTTAATTAATGTACTTTTCTTATTATGCGTTCGCATAATAAAACAAGTAAATTAATTAAAATAAATAAATAAATGAAGACAAACTGCGCCCTTTACTAGGCTGGCCTGTACGGCGCCCTAGGCGGTTGCCTAGTTCGCCTATGCCTAAGGCCGGCCGTGAGGCCAGGTGTCATCTATGTGAACATTTTCATACTGCACTTTGTGTCTGTAAAAACCTCTTCTTTCACCTGTGCCAACTTTTCTACCAACAACACATTCAGAATGGTTAACTTTAGTAGTAACATTAAATTCACCTCACTTAATTAATACTGACCATAAAATAAACACCAAATAATACAAATATTGTCAGAGTGAAGCAAGAGCTGGCTAATCCCTCAAAGCAGCATGAGAGTTTGTTTTTTTTTCCTTGATTGCTGAGGTAGCTAATTATGAGCTATGGTGTACCACATGTTCAGTAAGAATTCAGTCTTTAGAACTTTTTGCTAGATTGTAATAAAAAGCTGACACTCTGGACATGTTTAAGAAATACAAATGTCTAGATGACATGAAATATTCAGGCATAAAGGCTGGTCTAATTAAAAAGCAAACAAATCTGTCAGAAACTGTTAATACATAAAGGGGCAATGCCAGAGTCTAAAATTCTGACCAGAAGAAAGTTGCCCTGATACCTCCTAGTTGTCACCACCCACTTACCATATTATCATAAACCCTACTCCTGGTTTCAGTTTACTTTATGCAGCCCTGTTTTCTTTCCCTCTGGTGAACAGAATTAACAATATTCAGTTCCTGTGAAAGCTTTCAGTCCCTGATCACTGGGAAACAATAAGGTTATTACATTTGTGTGTGTGTTTGTGGTGGGGGTGGTTAGGCAAAACTCTCAGTGTTTACTTTTTATGAACTTGTCAAAAAGCTTATCTTAATTGTGCAGCTCTTTATTTCCTTTATTCTGCGAGCAGTATAACTAAAAGAGTATAGTTTAGTGAATTCATAAGTATGACTTAGCAGTCTCTTGACATATTCCCCTTACTCTGTAGTAAAGCAGTCTCAGAATTAGTATGTATAATTATCCCAGGTTGCTGTACTGTATGTACAGCCCCTACTGTGACAGTAAGTTTTGGACTTCATTGTTTAAAATGAATCTATTGCTTGTGTCACATATGTTTTTCACAGCAGGTCAGAAAACCATTACAGTTGGCTAGTATTCAGAGATCAAAAACAAAACATGAAAAAAAGGGAGTCTGCATCTACTATGGTTTGAAACTTGCATCACTCTGAAGCTTTCTACAGAGCAAACGGTAGTCATGCATAACATCATAGCACTTAGCTAAAATTCAGAAATCCGCACAAAATAAAATATAAGATGAAATGAATAGAAAACTGTTTACTAATATTTTAGCTTTGTATTGCTCATATGCTTTCATGCAAGGAGGTAGCAAGTGAGGTCATACAATTTATGAAAAGCTACTTTTTTCTGAGGATAAAAAGCACAAGTGAAACTAATGAATGACTCAGTGGGAGCTATTGTGAGTGCATCTGCAATTTAAGATGGAATTTGACTAAGACCATTGAAACTTCCTGTAAGCATCCCTCCCCATCCCCAACAGCCAAAGCTAGGACATGCTCAGAAAGCCAGACTGAAAATGTAAACAAAGACCAGAATCAAAACAAAAAATCTCTGGCACCTTATCAGACAAGCGCTCCGGACTGTGCAGAATGCTCCACATTTACATAGCCAAAAGTCACTTTTCTGCTGTTCCACATTGAACAGGTGTGTTTTTTGATTGGCTCATATACTGCAATTACAGCCAATCAGCATTGCTGTATATGAGCAAATCTGATAAGTTCTAATGCAAAGCAAGCCAATGAGGACAAACACAGAAGTCATCCAATGGCATGCTGCTACAGCTTCTGTGCCACTCCAATACCTTCAAAAAGGGTATCGCAGGATGCTCAGCTTTACTAAGTAATTAGGAAAAGTTATTTGACCATATTGGAGACCAATGGGTGGGCCAAACAGACCAGCTGGAACTCTACTCGGGAATTGCTGCCACAACGAACATGTAGGGTATCACACAGACCTGACCTGAAACAAAAGTATTGTAGACTTTGCTCCATATTTCAAAAGGGCTATGATTTGCTTTCTGCAGAGTGCTTTTGTGACAGCTGTAGTACTTCTGCTGGGCTGCTGTTGCTACTGGGAGCAACGGTTTGCTGAATAATCATGGTGGCTTTGTTGTTGCGTTTGGATTTTTTTTTTATTCATGATGCCTACCTTCTCTACAGCACAAGCGATAGTGGAGTTGAAGTGCTGAGTGACGACTGACACCTGTATAACAAGATAACTACAAACTCGTGAATAAGAAAGGTGAGCTATTTAATATTAACACTTGCTGAAAATGCCTGAAATAACTGAATATTTGATTTTCTGATGTTTGTATCACTTTGATAGGGTCTGTCACACAGTTAGTGTTAAGTTAGTTGTAGTTAAGATTTTTTTTACATATCCATGATAAATAATCTTGAATCATATCAATTCATCAAAGTCATAGGTCTCAATTAATCATGGACAAATCTCACCAGAGTCAGGGACAAATCCAGAAATAATCAGTGATAGTTTTGAAATATTAGTAATATAAACATTGACTGAATAAGAATATGTGAATTATTATACATTTTCTGAAGTAAAAGAAGTCTATAACTCTAATTATTGTCATTATTTATTAAGTGTTGGTCAGTACCTTTTCTCCAAAAGTTAACCAGTTTTAGGAGGGATTAAGAGTAACAGACCTAAGATCTGAGGCAAAATCAGGGAAAGTTGAGAGCTATGAAGTGACTTTTTATAACTATAAAGTAACAGATTTTATCCATCCTATGAGTTTCCTGGTTGAAGTTGTTGGTAAGCAGTTAGTAAGTGTTCCACATTTTGGAGATGGAAGGTTAAGAGCTAGAGTTATTTTCTTCACTTAATTAGGCAGAGGTACATTTTATGGCTTCTACTGCCAAGATAGGAGTAGGGCTCATTTGTTATTGACTTAGTAAAGTCATTTAGTATTTACATATTTGCTTATTATTTTACTTATTTATTGACATTTGATTGCTGGGAACGTCTGGCTGGGTAGGTTGTCTCCAGACCAGTCAATTGTGTAACTGAACACTTAACAGGTTTAGTTGGTAAAGGGGAGTATGTGGAGGAGTTGGAAAAACTGGTAAATGCTTTTTTTGTTTAAATAGTTAATGTCATTTAGTAATTTTCTGCTAAGTGGAAGTATTTCTGTGTTAGAGATTGCAATGTATGAATTGTTTCTGAAGATAGAAAGTTATGTCTTACCATAACTTGGCATCTGAGTTGTCTATCTTCATTCCTCTTCACAATAGGGTCTCAGATCCAACCTCGGATCTGGCTTGGCCATGTTCTCCAGATTTGTATCTGACTTTTGAGCTCCTCCCTCTTACCCATAATGCACTACACTCACCCAAGCACCTCAGATCATGTTTACTAATTCCATACATCCATAACCCGAACAGCAAAGAAGAATCACAGATGAGGCTCAGACATGGGACCCAAGAGACCCGTCATGTTCCATAATCCTCTAGAAGAAGGAGCCAAGGGGATGGCTGGGTGGGAAAGTGAGGAGGAATGAAGATAGACAACACAGATGCCACATTATGGTAAGACATAACTTTGTAATCTGATGTTGTCTTCATTCCTCCTCACTATAGGGATAGAGCCCCCAGATATGTGATTCCTGTGTGGCCCTCATGGAAGGATATGCCAGAGCACCATCGCTCCAGTGTGCCACAAAGGTGTGATTGTTAGACCATGTTGCTGCTGCAGAAATATCATCAATGGAGGTTCTAGGTGAGAAGGCAGAAAAAGTAGCCATAGCCCTGGTGGAATATACCCTAGGAAGTTGAGGTAGTTCTAGCCCTTTTTTGAGTAAATGAAAGAGATACAACCAGTTATCCATTTTGCTAGAGTGATCTTGGAAACAGCTTGGCCTAATTTGTTAGCTGAGAAAGCTACAAACAGTTGGTCTGATTTCTTGTGTTGCCTAGTTCTGTGCAGATAGAAATGTAACTGTCTATGAGCATCGAGAAGATGTGGAACATACTCCTTTTTGTTAGAAAATTTTGGAAAGAACACTGGTAAGTGAATGGACTGACTAATATTGTTTTCTGTGGCTACTTTAGGCATAAAGGTGGGATTGATACATAGAGAAACCATGTCCTTATGAAAGATTATGTAAGGAGGTTTGGGAGATCAGGCCTGTAGTTCGGAAATTCTCTTCACTGAAGTAATGGCCACTAAAAAGTTTGTCTTCCATGACAAAAACTGGCAGCTGGTTCAAAGGGTCTCTGAGTCAAACCCTGCAGCACAACAGTGAGGTCCCAAGGTGGGGATGTGTCCTTAATGGGAGGCCTCAGCAAGAAAATACCTTTTGTGAAGATTGGAGGAAGATGGGCGAAGGCTGCCAGCCTAGTCAAATAGAATTTGATACATAATTCTATTGATTGTGTAAATAAATGTAAAATACAGGCTTGTGTTTTTAAATGAAAGAAAACACTGTAAAATGTGAACTTCAAGATTGTTGCAACATTTCCATCTGCTGTAAGGAAAACCAAGCCATGCATTTCAAATGTGTCTTTTGAAGTTGAAAAGATCTTATGAATCTCTTTGATGTTTTACCAGTCGGCACCAGTGAGTCTGAATGAAGGTTTCATGCCCATTGTTTTAAGGTTATAGTTAAGGGCCAGAATTTACATGTGGAAGGTGCTTTATTGCTCTGGTTTCTGCTAGAGTGTATATGTGAAATGCCTTTTATTGTTGTAGTCTCCTGAGCAGGTGTTAGCTTGCTAAATAATGCAGTTTGTGGCCTGGGAACTCCAGACCAAGTGTCAACATGATGTAATTTGGGAGGCGCTTAGAGAGCGGTTGGTTAGTGTTTAAAAAATGTTGTTGAGGGAGAGACTAGGAAGCATTTTGATCTTGGATATCTAACCCAGCACTGCTTATGCTTTATGTATGTAAGTAAGATTATAGCACTGTGATTTCTCTTAGGAATAGTTAAACTTAGAAGAAAGTTAGACTAAGTATTTTTCTTTGAAATCAGATCTTTCCTATAATATTGTTTTAAGCTTCTGTGTGATCTCTGAATTTGAGTAGCATTGTACTGTAGTAGTTTTGTCTTGTGTTTTATTTATCATTAAATATTTTAAAACCTTTACCTGTGGCTGGTTTATGTAGAGATAATTTAGCCTCTAAAGTACATTACATATTTACAGATTTTACTGTCTAAGTCATTCCAGATTAAGCCTTGACTGTTTAGTCATACTACCATTGGATTATAATATTGCACAGTAATAATTGGACACCCTTTTAAGGGCCTTTTAGTAGCTGATAATTATTAGCTGGATGGTGGCAGGAATTACTACTGTATGGTCTGGGTAACCTGTGCCAGCCTTTACCCAGGAGGGTCTGTGTGGTTGTATAACCTCTTCTCAAAGTGTGTGTGTGTTGTGTCAGCTACTTGGGTAGGGACACGAAGCACTGGCTGGACAGAGAGGGTACTGGAGGTTTTAGCTTGCCCAGCTAGGCTGAGACCTGGACCCTATAGCTGTGCCAGTAGGGAGTCTTAGTGGGGACCTGGTGAGCAAGGGAGCAACTAGCCCCATACTGACTGCGATATCTGTGTGCACTTAAGGGAAATTGTACTTTACTGTGTATATTAGTTATCCTTTCCTCTTCTAGGAGTCACCCTCTTTGGTGTCAGTGGTGAGGATTGAGGCTCCTTGATTGCTGAGCCAGGGCATGGGTGTCACACCTTTCATAAAAGATTTGCATAATCTAAAGGTGGACAGGGAATGAAATTGGCTAGCAGAGTGAAAATTAGAAATTGCAACTAATTTAAGCTTGATGGTAGAGAAGCTAGCTCCTTCCTTAAACAGGGTACTAAAAAAAGTAACATATCTGAGACTGGTGCAGAGAAAGGATCAATATTTCTATTTGCAGCCCAAACAGTAAGTCTTTTCCACTTGCTGGTGTAAACTTTCTTAGTTGAAACCTTTTGCGAGGCTAGAATTATGTTATGGATTGGAGAAGCAAGCCTGGCCTGTCTTGATAAGGTTGAAAGCGGAGAAACCAAGCAGTCAACTTGAGGGCATGAAGATTCGGGTGCTGCATTAGTGATGGGTGACAGAGGAAGTCCTGTCTTGGTTCCAGTATCCATGGAGGATATTTCAGATGAGACCAGAGGAAGGCAAACCAAACCTGACGAGGCCAGAAATGGGCAATGAGGATGACTGAGCTCTTCAGCCTGCTTGCCTTCTAAAAGTGGGAGAGGGGGATAAGCATACAGGAGACGTGGGGCCAGTCATGGACCAGAGCATCCATTGGGACTCCCCCAGAGGGGGGATCAGAGCAAAGAACTTACTGCATTTGTTATTGAGGGGAGAGGCAGAAAGGTCACAACAAGGTTGACCCCAGCGACTGGCCTGTCTTGATAAGGTTGAAAGCGGAGAAACCAAGCAGTCAACTTGAGGGCATGAAGATTCGGGTGCTGCATTAGTGATGGGTGACAGAGGAAGTCCTATCTTGGTTCCAGTATCCATGGAGGATATTTCAGATGAGACCAGAGGAAGGCAAACCAAACCTGACGAGGCCAGAAATGGGCAATGAGGATGACTGAGCTCTTCAGCCTGCTTGCCTTCTAAAAGTGGGAGAGGGGGATAAGCATACAGGAGACGTGGGGCCAGTCATGGACCAGAGCATCCATTGGGACTCCCCCAGAGGGGGGATCAGAGCAAAGAACTTACTGCATTTGTTATTGAGGGGAGAGGCAGAAAGGTCACAACAAGGTTGACCCCAGCGACTGGCCTGTCTTGATAAGGTTGAAAGCGGAGAAACCAAGCAGTCAACTTGAGGGCATGAAGATTCGGGTGCTGCATTAGTGATGGGTGACAGAGGAAGTCCTATCTTGGTTCCAGTATCCATGGAGGATATTTCAGATGAGACCAGAGGAAGGCAAACCAAACCTGACGAGGCCAGAAATGGGCAATGAGGATGACTGAGCTCTTCAGCCTGCTTGCCTTCTAAAAGTGGGAGAGGGGGATAAGCATACAGGAGACGTGGGGCCAGTCATGGACCAGAGCATCCATTGGGACTCCCCCAGAGGGGGGATCAGAGCAAAGAACTTACTGCATTTGTTATTGAGGGGAGAGGCAGAAAGGTCACAACAAGGTTGACCCCAGCGACTGAAAATCATGTTTACCACTGACTGACTGAGGGAGCACTCATGTGGAATCACGATTGATCTACTGAGTCTGTCCGCCAACTTGTTGGTTTTCCCCAGAATGTGCATTGCATCCAGCAGGGGGTCCAAAGAGATCGCCCATTCCCATGTCCTTATGGCTTCCCTGCACAAGGGGTATGAATGGGTTCCTCCTTGTTGTTGATGTGCCAGACTACAGACATGTTGTCAGTGTGAACTGCAATACCCCCCAAGGGAGAGTGTCCTGAAAGGCTTGTAACATTAAAAGGACTGCATGAAGAACCTTGCTAGTGGAACTGACAAAATTCTTGCTGACATGTATCTTAGGACTTGTAAGGCTAGCCATGCAGGGAGGGAACTGGTGGAATAACAATTCCAAGACTTGAATCCTCATGTTATACGGTGCAAGGGAAGAGAAGCTAAATAGATGCCTCATGTTCAGCTGCGTTCCTATGAATTCTAGATTCTGCACAGGAGTCAGATTGGATTTGTTTAGGTTTATAGTGATACCCAGGGAGTGTGAAAGTTGTATTAAGTAATCTCTGGCTTGGATAAGCTGATGCCTCATGGAGGCAGTAAGGAGCCAATCATCTAAGTATGGAAACACCTGGAATCCTTTGAGTTTCATGTGAGCTGCTATGACTGCCATGCATTTGGTGAGCACCCAGAGGTCTGCGGTGAGCCCAAAGCACAGGTATCTCCTAGAGCTCCTGTCTGTTTTGATGTGATAGTATGCATCCTTGAGATCTCCAAGAAACTCAAACTGGCACCCAGCAAATAAACTTCAAACCAAGACAAAGTCAGGTACCACAGAAAAGGAACTCAATACAGCCTTGCAGTTCAAAAATTGAGCTGGTTTAATAGTAGTTCTTTTTTAGTGGGTGCCACTACCATAATGGCATCAACTACGGGATCCTTACTCCAATGTTTTTTGTCAGCTGGTGGAACAAGGAATCTATCAGGGAGCTTGGGGGTGGGCTCAATGGTGTCTGGTTCCCTCCATGCCCGGCAGGAAACCAAGTCAATAAGGTTGTCTGCTGGGGGGGGGTTCACAAGACACAGATGTGCCCTCCTCAAATGCCTCCAAGAGCACTGACTCCTCGCAAGAAGGAGGTTGGGCAGATCACCCACCTTTCTGCTTCAAGATTCCCAGAATGACCCCGAAGAAAATGTCCTCAGGTAGGAAGCAGGGAGATCTTTCCCTCTCATCGAATCAGTGTCTTCAGTTAATGACTCCATCGGGGAGTCAATGTGCCTTCTTTTGCACATCTTCTTCTGGGGGACTTCCTCAGCGGGGTACTCTGGGGAAGTATCAGAAGAAGGGGATCCCTCCTGGGCAGGGAGGTCCTGGAGGCCACTTGGGATGGGTTGACTCAAGACAGAATGAATGGGTTCAAGGCCCCGACCCAAAGGGGGTGCAGGGATGGATTGCAGGACACATGGTGACAGTTTTCTAATTCTGGAGAAAACCTGCTCCACTACCTGAAAAGCCAATGGACAGGCAGAGGCCTTCTCCATCTCCCCCATAGCCAAAGCCATGAAAGGTAGGCAGCTAGGGCTCACATCAGATCTGTGACCTTCAGAAGGGATTGGGCCTGAACTGTCGAGGGCTGAGGCGACTAAGGGAAGAGATGTCTCCGACAAGGATGGAGTCAGTCTCACTCCCCTGGACCTGGCACTGACACCTCAGCTCTGAGATCCACTCTGCTCTGAGGGGATAGGAGCAAGGCTGATCAAGGGTACCATCAGCATCAAGGAAGGAAGCTTCCCTGGCACCGAACCCAACACACATGGGAGACCCAAAACCTATAACTCCGAAGCTGAGGGTCAAATTGGAGAAGGAGTGCTGATGGTATGGCCCGGGTAGCTCATTGATTCAATAGGGGATGGAGCCAACACTACCCCCATCTGAATCTGGGCCTTAAGGAATCTCCTCATCATCCTGTCCATGTCTGCCTCGGACCAGCTTCTAGAGGATCTGGAAGAAGTCAACAAAGGTGGGTCGGGAGTTCTTTTTCTTAGAATGAGAAGGAGACTTGCTACGAGCTCTAGGACCCAGATCCATGGGATCCACTACTGGAACCAATGAAGAAAGAGGTGATAATGTTATGATTTCCCCTGGATCCATGGATGCTGGAGAATCCAACAGGGTAGGCACTTTCTTTGGTTCCAAGAGGATCGGATCTGAAGTTTTCTTAGTCTTGGACTTCGGTTCCAGAGGATCTCTCAGGGAGGCAGAGAGAGACCTCTTTTTTGCTTCTTTAGGTGAGGAAGAAGAAGAAGAAGCTGAAGCCAGGGGAGGGGTCTGAGCCTCAGCAGCAGAAGATGGAAGAAGACCTCTTAATATTAATTTATTATGCTTATCCTTGAATGCTCGCAGACTGAAAGAAGCACACATCACACAATCAGCTTTTAGGTGATCTACACCTAAACAATACACGCACATCTTGTGGTCATCCTGATTGGGATTTTATGCCCATTGGAAGTGCAACGTTTGAACCCCGGGGGAGGATTTGTCAGACATAACAATGGAACTGGCCCAAACAAAAAAAAAAAAAACACTCTAAGGCAAAGGGAAGCTAAGAGCTTTAACAAACTCTAACTGTAACTATAACTAAAAATATCAGCAACTATAGCTACCTAATTTAAAACTTTTTTTTTGAAAAACAGGAAAAAAGGCTAGAAAAAAAAAAGAATGTAGAGAAACGTACTCGCATACACACATGCACATAAGAAAAAACTAACTAGGAAGACAGAGGATATCACTTACAGACCCAACAAAAAGATAATAGAAAAACTAGCACTGAAAAATGTAATTAAAGCGACCACAGCTAGAGAGCACAGAGATCCGCATCTGGAAACTGAAGCAGCAAACGAGTTCTGAGGTGCTAGGGTGGGGTGTATTGCATTATGGGCAAGAACGGGGAGCTTGAGAGTCAGATCAAAGTCTGGAGAATGTGGCCGAGCCGGATCAGACAGTCGGAGTTGAGACCCTATCGTGAGGAGGAATGAAGAAGAAGACATCAGATTTTATTTTATTTATTGAAATTTGATTAGCGAAAAAGTCAGACAGACTGGGTAGTCCAACTGTGTGTGAACTGGCTGCTTATTGTAGAACAGAAGTGATTTTTTATGCTGATTACTACTTAGCAAATTTAAGCTGATGCAAAACTGTTGTGGACTATGGATTTCATTTTTAGTTAGATGCAGTTTCTTTAATAAGAATAATCAGTAATGCCATTTTAGAGTGCCATACTTATTGTGCAGCAAATATAGGTTGATAAAAATATGTTCTAGTAACTTTTGTAATGAATTACAGTGCAGGCAGTAATTGTACTGCAGTCTCAGTGAGGTTCAAGTAGAGTAGTTTGTGCTTATTCAGGGAGTGCAAATTAATGCAAAACCTGTGAAGTGTTCAATTCTGGCAGAAAGACCATTTCACCCATGCCAGAGAAATGGTACATTTTTGTGCAGTGCGAAAATAGGGTGTTCCACATTTTGACTATTTGTCACACATTGCTAGGGTCTATATTCCACACTGGCCCCTTAAGAGGTTGAGATGTCTGGCACTGTCCCTTTTAGATTATTAGAAGTTCCTCAATTTTTTTTTTTGTGAACACTAGTTTGTCAACAGTGACACCGTGTGGCAGTTTTAAATTCACATTGAAAAAAAATAGAAGAAAATAATAAAAGGGAATTTGAAACCATGAGCGGACAGATGATCCACTGTGGCAACCCCTGACCGGGAAAAAGCCGAAAGACGAAGAACTTTCTGGCAGTTTATTCAAACTGACGTTATCAGTATTTTCCATAGTTTGATTTAACTACATAACAGATGTAGGTAAACCACAGTTATTAAACATGTTTGGCTAAAATGAAGCAAACTGTTCTTACTCCACCTAACGATTCCATATACTTAATAACTCTAGCATTTTAGCTATGCTTTTATGCTGCTCTTGATCTACTTTTGTGCTGTTGTCACATGTTTAAATTGCTTAAATAATATATGAGTTACACAGAAATGTTTGATGCTGTACGTTTCCATAGCAACTAAAAAGTGAAATGTTTGATGCTGTACGGTTCCATAGCAACTAAAAAGTGTGTTCTACTGTTAAATTCACGTTAACTTATTACTGAAGCGAATGGCTTAAACTAGTAAGCACTGTCATTACATGTGATAAGCACCACTCAGCTGTTCAGATTTTTGACTTAATTTTTTGGTCTGCTCCTCATAAAATTTTGTGGTTTGCAGGCAAACTACTGAGGACCGAAGTCACTAAATAATGACATAATTTTTAGTTTCAGACTTCATATCATTCAGTAAATGTATGCTAATGCAAATCATGTTTTTCTAACAACTTTCTATATTTATAAGAACAATATTTAAAATCTGTCCATATTTTGGGCCTTTGTCCACCCTTTACTTTTAGGCTTTTTCCAGATTTCTTGCCTTAAAAGGTTGAGAGGCATGGATAAGGCATTCAGGACTGAGGACATCTTTTTTACAGCTTGATACACAAATCAGCAGGAATTCCTTGCTAGAGTATCTCTGTGCAAGTCACTCACATTAGGTGTGTTATCGTCCTTATGCTGTGATTTAGAGGCAGTTTGATACTGGACAAAAAGACAAAGCCTAAAAGCAAGTGGTCTGGCAGTTAACACAGAATTTTAAGGCCATGTGCTATAGTAGAATCTGATTACTTCAGCCCTTATTTGCATACTGTGTGACCTAAAGTAAGTCACTTAACTAGGCATTGCTCCTGGCTTGCCTATGAAAGAGGACTGTATGTCCAATGTGCCTACCTGGTCAACAAATGAGCATTTATTTAGGGTAATAACTTGCAGCCTAAATTATTTTAAGGGCTCATATTCAGATAAAACATCCGTGGACAGCAGCTAGCTGTTACAATGCTATGGCTGGCTATATGTTTGTTTAGTAAAATGATGACAAAGGAAAAAGAAGCCACTTGTGAATACCAACCTCTCTTCTTGCAATCTCCAAATAAGCGTATCCAATTCTCCATGCATGTGTACTGCAAGAGGAATAGTCTGATAACCTGAACAAAAATGGTGTTAACACCAAGAACAGGAGAATACAAATAGTTGGGATTGTTAGCAGGGGGAAACTTAGATAAAATGGAGCCCTAAGTGAAGGACACCTAGGAGGAATTCCCACATTGCCCACAGCACCATCCAAGGCATCCATGTTCCACACTACCTAGTGTGGCTTCTATTCCTCAGGTCTGTCCCCAGGAGTGCTTTATTAGTCATTTTATGTTAGACCATCCACCTCCCCTCTAGTGTGTGGTTTACAGACTCACATAGTAACTCTTCTGTGTTTGACGTGGAGTTTCAAGGTACAGTATAGCAATATAATATAATTTGTTTAGTTATCTAGCTTCTCTTAGCCCTGTACTATATATGTACTGAAATGTATTTTGGGGTTTTAGTCCTTAACCCATAATTCACCCAAAGCATTGCCAATAAAATGCATCTAAACCATAAACTTAAAAAGTACAGCTCACATATCCTGACTCTTGTAAATCCAGATGTTTCACATACTCAGATAACGATGTTCCTGTTTTGGATTAAAGACAGATCTTCAGATGAAGTGATCTTTTTAGCAGCTAGGTTTGCTTGACTCTTCTGCAGTAGACAATGATAAAAACTAAATGAAAACTCCAGGCAAGCTAGAACTTCCCCTGAGTGACCTCTCGAACCTCTTGTATCAGAGGAACATGGGATATATGCAAATGACCTTTATGAACATCAGGTGTTTCAGCTATATGGCGATTCTGAATGCCCATGGCAAGTCAAGTACTTTTAAGATATTATACAGGCCATCATTTCATATGTCAAAAGTTTTTTTCTTTTTCTTTACTTTTTTTCTGGCACCTGGAAATTTGGTGTAGACATTTAAGACTATGGCTGATATTCTAATATCCTACAGCAGTTTTGGGTTTGATTCTGATAACTTCCATTAGCTTAATGTTTGATACCAAATAATCACTTAATGCAGCAGTGCTTCTGGAGTGAGCCTGCAATGGGACAATGTGGATCAGTGCTCATTCTGGTTACCAAATGCAGTTTTTACTAAGTTAGTAGAGACAAGTATAATAACATTAACATTTACCAAGAAATATTTACAATAGTATGTAAAATCAAGCCAAGTCAGTGTTTCCATAGTGTAACAAGTGGTGATTGATAAATGAGGATTGAAATCAGCAGCAAAATAAAATATGTGTTATCTTAAATAAGCATAACTGTATATGAAGATGCTTCTGGATGAATTATAGATTCATAGTTTCATAATTATATACTAGGCTAACAACCACCAGGGCCCTTATATAAATCTAGCAGTACACTCCAACCCAATTGAGTCCATATGTATCATAGGCATTTATTATGAGGAGGTATGTTGATTAGGAAGTTTCTAGAGATTATGTTGGGGGAGTTTGTTAGTTTGGGCATTACTGTCATCCTCTGTCTATCAAAGACATGGGGACCAGACCCAGGGGTTATGTTTCCGATTTCTCATCCATTGGTTAAAGTTATGTTTAAATAGGGTTAGGGATAGACTCTGCTTCACATGGATGAGGAGCCTATCCAGAGCATGGGCATCCTCTAAGACAGACCTATCTGTCTTACCAATGTCCTATTTATGACACAAGTAAAATTTAAATCCTTGAATCTTGTGGTTCTGGTGTTGTTCATTTTGCAAATGCACAAAAGGTCCATCAGAACTGGATCTGAGAATGCCCTGTATGCCAGGCATAGATCATCTCTCAGTAACCTGAAGGAGACAAAGTATAGGTAGAGGGCTTTAAGGTGATCTGTATAGGACAATGTGTTTATACCCCGGATTCTCCTGATAAGGAACCTTTTTGGGAATTCCAGCTGTTGCATATGTTTGGTCAGGTACATGCCAAAGGGGGCATTATACTCCATGATGTCTAATAAGGGCTGAATAAAGTGGAACTATGACTTCCTTGGACCTGAGTGTCATTGAGGACACTTTTTCTAAGCACTAAGTTTAAAAACTTCTGGAATGGAATGCAGCAAATGTTTACGTATTGATATTTTCAACTTTCACTTTGCCTAATGTTAATCAAAGTACACTAAAATGTTACATTTCATACCTTACAGTGTTATTACTATACAAGTCTGAGTTGTCCAGCTAAGAAAGCAATTCTTTATTTATTGACAACACTGTCTGGCTTACTAGCCTCTCTTTGAGGACAGTACTCAGGTATGTTTTGAGCTATGTGTTGGGAAGCTTCATTCTCCAGATGCTACTGCTACTGGTATAGTTAACCATATCCTTAGCATTACTGCCACTTGCAGGAAGATATCAGTCAATTTTTTAATGTACTTCACTATGTCTAACTCTAGTAAATCTTTTGGAATAATATTACATAATGTTTTCAGATCTTCTCACTCTTGTATTCCATCAGTGTCAAAGTATTCTGCACATATTTACAGTGTTTTAATTAACTCTTCATCGCAAACTGGCATCAGCTCAGACACAGTGTACAGCAAAGCACACATTGCCCTAAGCCCATTATGTAGGATGAATCTGTCATTTACAGATGCTGCAGCATCAACACCTATGTTGAGAAACTCAAACTTACATTTAAGTTCTGGTTTGCATATATAATTATGCTCAACTTCATAAATGAAAAGTTTTACTCTGTTTCTAGGTCTCTCTTCACTTGGTCCAGGAAATGAGTACTTTATGCTTAGTTCATCTGCAATCTCTTTACCATTCACTTGAATTTTCAAACCCTTTGTGACTTTATTAATTTAAAAATCTTTTCCCATCTGAGAGGCATGTTGCCTGATTTATTTACATGAAGAAATTTGTTTTAGTTAGCTATCTCAGCCAGTCTTAAACAAGTATATCATACAAACATCAAGTACTATTAAAAATATACTTTTTATGATATTTTTAATGATGCTAACAACACAAACTATAAGTTTGGGCCATACCTCTCAACATCTTAGTGCAATAAATCTGTACAAAGCTTGACATAATGGGGGGACAAAGGCCCAAAAATAGGGACAATTTTTAAATATTGCTCTTAGAAACTTAGAAAGTTGCTAGAGTAACAGGGTTGTGTTAGCATACATTTTCTGAAGGATTTGAAGTCTGAAACTCAACTGTATGTCATTATTTAGTAACTTCATTCTCAGATCATCCCAATGATTTGTCAGAAAACCACAAATTCTGTGAGGAATACACCAAAAATATGAGGCAAAAATCTGGACATGCTGTGAAAATCTGGACAATTGATGGGTACGGTTTGGGCTTTCTTCATTTGCTTCTGTCACTAATATTAATGTGTCATGCACTGCCCTTGCCTGTTAACTCACTACTTTTATACTTTACAACTCCGCACTGCCATCTAGTGTCACATAATGGTTTTAGAGTTAAACCTGATATATGGGGTCTCTAAATATTTTCCGTGTTATGAAAATATAGATAGAATTTTCTTTTGTTGGATATCAACAAAAAAATAAAAAAAAAAAACTGAGAAACTAGTGGCTGTAAAACTTTGTTGGATGAGTTCAGTCACAATAATTCCCAAAAAATCATTGTGACTGAGCTCATCAATGAAGTTTTACGACTAGTTTCTCTGTTTTATTTATTTTTTCCTGAACACTCATGGTGGTGAGGTTGGAACTACACAGATTCCTATGTGTGTTCATTTTTTATATCAACAAAGAAAGATACTGCATCAAGAAGATTTGGGAGCATCCTTAATGATGATATGAAGATTGCGACAACCACAGGGTATAAAAATGCACGTGGGTTCAAAGATAAGATTCGAGCTTGGACACTAGCGTATTCCCCTTCACATTACAGTGTACTACAAAAATTGCAAAAAAAAAAAAAAAAAACTATAAATAAATAAATTAATTATTGGATATATTAATAAGGGCTTTTTAAAAAGTTTCACTATTGCTTATTTTTAATGAAATATGGAAGTGAATCTGTGATGCTGACAGCTATATAGGAAAATGCATTTTGTTGCTTGAACTGACTGTGAACAATTAACATATGTATTTTGTTATCCATGTGGGTTAGCCAATTGCTTGGCTCATCATATGTTTTATGAAAACATATACAGACTATGTCTTGATTCAGTAAATGCATGGCTTACTCCTGCATCAGATTTAAATTCATGTGATGGTGTCTCTACCCTGGGCCAGTAATCAAGGAGCTTCAATCCTCTCCACTGACACTGGTGCGAGATGGTCACTAAAAACAGGAATGGATTTACACAGTATTTTCAGATGTAGCTCTTTTCGTCAAACACAATTTTTCCCAAGGAAACACAGGAAACACACTCCAGACCCGGGACTGGACTATCATCTCTCCAGATCCCAAAAAAGACTAACTTTGGAGCACTGTGTCCCAGTTCCAAGTAGCTGACACACTCACACCTGCGTATTTGATTTTCACACACACACACACACACACACACACACACACACACACACACACACACACACACACACACTCTCTCTCAAACACACTCCTGGAAAAGGCTGGCGCAGATTTACTAGCTGTAACCACGCTGCCACCAGTCAACCACTCTAAGCCTTTTACAAGGGTATCTAATTTTACTGAGTAAAATCAATACAAATATAAATGGTAGAGTGTAACCAAAGCAGAAATGCTTTTTGGAGTGGCCAAGGCATTACTAAAATAACCACAAGTACTCTCAATATGTTAAATGTATTCTCTAAAAGATCAACCACAATGAAAGGGATAAAAATATTTAATAATAAATAATAAAATAGAAAACATGAGAATACTAAATATGCAAGTACAATAAACACCAGAATTTCAGTCACAGGAGAAATACAAATAACACAGCTGAGCAGATTCAAACAGATGCAGAAAAACAATACTTAACTAATCTCACTGTATTTCCTGACTGTCTAAAGAATAACTGTTCCCTAGCTAACTTAATTAATACAGCAAGGGAAGATTAGATGCTGAGATGCTTATTTCCACAAGGCAAGATGATGAGCTTCTAACTGACTGAACTGAACTAAATGACTGTGATAACTGTCATAGATCTTTATATCAGGTTCCAGAGAAAATAAAACAAAACAAACTGCTGTGAGAGTTCCATCCTCTCAGTACTGGTTATAGAATGACATCACATTTGATCACCTAACTCTGGTACAATACAAACTCAAAGTTTTGTTAAGATCTGTTGCAGTATTTGAAAATTATAGAACAATTTCAAAGACTTTTCTGCTCTTCCCTTACAGAAGTCTTTGTTTAAACATATACATTTAATCAGCTATAATAACACTGCTGATACATTTTAACACAAGCATCTGTACAAGTCAGTGTGATAGTCAAATAACAATTAACAAAACTCCAGCTAACTATGCTGGCATATGTTACACATGCTCTGCCCTATTCTCCCTGGCACAGATGGCAATACCACACATCATCACAATTCTGTATAGTTTATCAACCATAACTTGGAGGGTAAACATTATATACATGAGAAACAAGCTTGCTATAGCTTGTAAAGTACAACTAATGAAATAACCATTGATTCAGGTTCAACAATAGATATGTAGGATACAAATTAACAGCAATCTTTAAGGGTATAGTTACTGGTGTAACAGATGACTCAAACTCTTTTGAAGAATTAATTGTACCTGTATAAATAATGCCATTGTTAGAGAACCTGTAAGGGTACCAACAAACATTAGTATGGATGCCAGTAAATCACCTAAATATTGCCAAAATAATATTCGACAATAGTGAATTTTTCTTTTTTTCTCCACTACTGTGCAACCTCTGACGTTTGGGGATGTGGACAGTGTCCCCATATGCTTGTATGAAGAGACATTTACTTCTGAGGCTCACCAAAAGTTGTTTTAGCAATTTATTTATTTTATCTGTCTGTATTTGGTGTAATAGCTGTTGACAGGGTAACATGATTCCTCTTATTGTCCTTGTCTTCACTATAACTGTAGGAGTTTGAAATAATTGCATCTTCACCATGTTACATAAAGTCTTACTCTCACTTTGTCTGGAATGCCTTTTGAATAAAAAATAACACTGATTCTTGTAGCATCTCATGGCCACTGCCTTCTTAAAGTGCACATACATTACGTGAATGCACAAATCTCATCACCAAGTCACATCAGATTGTCAATTGTAGTTCTCCAGGAGTTTTTCTTTTCCTATTTGCTGTACCAGAAAGCTTCCTTGGTGATAGCTTTATGTCTGGCTGTTGATAAAAAAAAAAACAGTAAGTAATTTGAGATATAGCAATCTTAGTTTACTGGAGTACATCTATCTTAACTTACTTGAGGTACAAAATCTGGAAATGGCAAACCTGCTATATGTTACATTTTACAATTAACAGAACATGTTGCATAACTCTGAATGTACTGTCTTGCCTTTATGATAGATATATAACTCTTAAAATTCAACAGTCCTAACACTATATAGTCCAACAGCCAGAAAACTATACAGTTCAAATACTGTTCATTTAAACTATTCACTTTTAGTCTTCTAATAAGATAATTTCCTGATAAAATGGGCACCTTTAAGAGTTTGACCATTACTTGAATAGCAGAAAAACTTCTGAAAAAAATATATGGGAGTAAAGCAAGCAGGCATGCATAATACAGGGTTACAATACAAGCTTAAATCATTAATATCTGCTGGCAGTCATTAATTAGGCATTACATTCCTTACTGCCAACAGGCAGGACAGCAGCTCACTAGAGATGATAATAAAAGGAAGTAAGTCTATATGTGAGAAGATCTTTTTAACGGAACAAGAAAACCATATTTTTGCATTTATTGTTCATTTAAAGTAATTCTTTCACATTTCAGTGCTGCACTGAATAAAGCAAATTCACTGCTAAGATTAAGTTACAGCAGACCAAAACTGCTATGTGTGGTCTGCTTTTCAAATGCCGCTGGATTAAATGGGACAAGACGACCTCCCACACATGTTGATGCATATCATCATTTAGTGTTACATGCAAGCCACTTAATGCTTCATTTTGTTTCATATACAGTTTATTACATAGTATCACTGTAATTCTATCCATAAATAAGTCATTTTGGTAAGCATTTTTCATGAGAATAGTATTGGCAAATCCTGAACATATTGTTATCTGAAAATGTAGCATGTTCTTTGTGTGCCCACAAATCTCTCTGCTTAACTTGCTTAACTTCTTTTGAAAGTTATTTTAATTACATACAGCCACATCTAGCCACCTTGTTGTGATAAAGTGTCTCATATAGCCATCTACTATACTATCTTACTCAGGAAAAAGGTTTTCATTTGCTCTGCTGCACCACAAAATATTATTTTACCCTTTTCTTGCAAATAATTTATAAGAATTTGTTACCTGATGATGTGGAGTACGCAGAGCAGAATGACTATAACTTGCAAGTCTGCTATTAGCCAATAAAATTTCTGCTCTGAATAAAAATGTTTCTAATAAACCTGTTTTTATAAGATGACATTTAACACATTCTATTTAGCATTGTCAATCATATTATAAATTACCTGGGAGTAGTTATACAATAGGGGCATGTTGGTTTGTATATTATATTTGATGATGTCATTGGCGTGAAAATTCATGTAGTCTGGTACTATTTATTTATTACAGTACAGTGATCTTGAGACATTTTTTTTTTCTCTGAACCTCTAACCCTGACATATTTTCAAGGCTCTGCCAACAACACACAAAAACTTTTTGACCTAAGGCAGAGGGCATTTGTATACAGATGCCCTTGTAGGTTTGTTCTTAGTCTGTGCACATCTGGCTTCTCATCACCTCAGCTCTTACTTGTTCCAGGAACCTGTGGTGGCTTTGATGGGTTGCTGGTATAAAAAAATGTAACTGACTGATGTGTATACTACTTCTGAAAAATGATGCTTCTTAATAGTAAATTGTTCACTTTCACTGAAAGCTGTACATTATGTATGTTAACCACTGTGGGTGCTACTGCAGACAGCAGTTACATATCTATAAGAGTTCTGTTTACATATGCATGCAATGCTCATATATATGCTATTTGCCATTATTTTATATTCCTACATAAATTTTAAGATTTTAAATGGTGTAATATGTCTACCTGTCTTTGTTTTATATGTTTTGTATTACTAATCATGAATGTGTTCTCTGTTATTATTACTTATTATAAATATATAAGTAAAATTAATACTGGATAGTGAAATCTTCCATTTTGTGCATTAGTGCACATAATGCATTGTACAACTGAATAGGCATTTGGAAATAAGGCATAAATTATGTCATTCTTTTCCTGCTGTAATGCTCTGGGTTGCAGTCTGGGTGACTGCTTTAATATAATGTTCTACGTTTTTGTTAAATGTTTTGTGCTACCAAATGCTGGATATTCTGGGCTGGAGAAACCACTCTGGCAAAGGGTTAAGTACTGATACCCACTGAATCAATATTTATTGCACTTATGGTAGCACGCCAGCCTTTTTATTAGGATTCCACAAACATAGATTTTATAAGCCCTCGGCTTAGCCCCAGACTTAAGTTCAGAAGTTGCTTCCTGTTAACCATTTGTCTTCGACAGATTTCCAGTTGAGATGACTGGAATAGAGGAGAGCCACAGAGAGACATTATTCAATAATGATTTATAAACTACCGACTAATCAGATCTAGCTCTGCTCTGGTGGGTACAATTTGCATTTACTAAGATGTACATTCAGTTCAGACTCACTGAATCTGACAGAAAATCTGTGCATGTGTATAGTAAAGTCACTGTATGATGCATTCATGGTGTAACTACGAAATAAAACATTTTCACTGCTGGAGGAGGGGTCTCTGTTAGTCTCTTTTAACAGGGAAATGCCTCAGTTACCCCTCTACCATTGTATGCAGGTGTCTTAGCATCCTAGACAGTTAGCTATTTCACTGCATGTCGTTTTTACAGCTACGTTCCTCCTGAGGCTATGCCTGAAAACACAGAATCTATTACATATGTGCACTCACCCATTTAAGAAAGATAAAACAAAAGCAAAACAAAGTGAATCGAAAATCTGACTCAGCATAGAAAGTAAGGACTAATCTGTATGAACATTCTTAAAGTAACACTCAGATTGCTTAGATACAGGAATCAATGAAAAATATACAAGTTTAGAAATATTTATGAATATGTAAAAAATGAAATCAGGCAGTAGGAGTATAAACCTTAATTTGTTGGCGGATGAATTTGTATACTAGTTTCACTAAAGTAACTTTTTTTTGCATTAGTCTTTGGTGCTATTAAAGGCCCATTAAGTATAAGTGCCTGACGTCATATGTAACGTGGGACGAGTAAGTGTTTTTTAACTTGTACAGAGTCAAGTAATATGCAACTAAAACCAAGAGGCACAAAAGCTAAAACTGAAAGATGCATAACACTAACAATTGAATGTTCTAGCCTCTGAGTTGCTGTACTTGCCCAGACCCAGACCAGACAAATAATTTCATTTATGTCTGCAGTCATCCAGTCTCTGTGCATGAGTGTGTGTGTGTGTGTGTGTGTGTGTGTGTATCTGGTGAGGTTCAGAGATAAATGAGTGGTACAGGAAAGTTGGCAAGCTGGAAAGCTATGATGGACAGTTTACCAGTCAGTAAGATATTAAAACCATTTTCAGGCTCAAACAAATGTGCAGCAAAATGCAAAACAAAACTATTGCTTCCATATAAATTGTCTATATCCAATTAATCAAGGGCAGACAGCTGTTTCACAGGACACCTGTTTCTTAATAGTACCTGCTAACTTGGGAGTTTGGTATGTATTTTAGTTTTCAGCACTTATTCCCATGACCCTTGCATCTTTGTTTTCCTTCTCCCATGCTGAGAATCCATGCCCAGAATACACTGCCATCCACTTTTCACATGACTGCATATAATAGTAATGAGTGAACCTGCGCGATCCTACTGGGCCTGCATACCTGTGCATATCAGATGCATTTAGCCATTTAGAATAAAATGTAGGCTGAAGTGCTGCTCAGCTTAATAGCTATTCCAGACAGAATTTAAAGTCTTTCTTCTGTTAATTAAGTCAGTAGAGCAGAAAAGGTAATTCAGTCAAAGAAAAAAAGATTAAGTAGGTGAAAACTTGGCTGACAAAAAAAAACTCATCAATAGTGAGCTTATTGTTTTTACGTTTCTCCATCTCCGTCAGTTTGTCTCCCTGCATAGCTTATCATTATCTTAAGAAGGATCTGTAACATGGTTTCATAGTTTAGTACTAGGCTATCTGCCCTGGGGCATTTATAAGCCTAGCCATAGTGATGTGGCTTTTGACACCCCATGTAATGGTACAAAGTGTACAGAATAGATTTAGAATACTGTGCCTCTGTCTAGTAGTGACACAGTGAAGACCCCCTTACATAATAGAATTAGTTTACTGTGCCTCTGTCTAGTAGTGACACAGAGATGACCCCCAGGGTAAACCTACAATCTCCCATCTACTCGTCAAGATTTCTCTTGAAGAGAGTCAGTGAGGGGCTCTGCCTAACATGAACTGGGATTCTGTTCCAGAGTATGGGAAGCCTCTGAGTTATGAATTTGTCCCTCCAGCATGTCCTATTCATATTTGTGCTGAGGTTTAAATCTTTAGCTCTCGTGGTTCTGATGGATATGGATTTTTTGAGGTGGAGCATGTCCATCAATTCCTGATTGGACATGGCCTTGTACGTCAGGTACAGATCACCTCTGAGTAGGCGGTATGCTACTGAATAGAGCTGGAGTTTCTTTAGTCTGGCAGCATATGACATATGTTGGAGACCCTTGATCCTCTTGGTGAGGTACTTTTGGGGTTTCTCCAGCTGTTGCAAGTGCCGGGTGAGGTACATACCAAATGGGGCATTGTACTCAATCATGGGCCTGATAAGGGAGGAGTATAGGGGTACAATGACCTCCTTTGATCTGGATGTGAATCCCTTCATGATAAGGTGGGCAAGGTAGAAAGTCTTTCTAACCACTTTGGCAACGTGGGTGTCAAATGAGAGGTCACTATCAACTTGGGTCCCCAGGTCTCTGATTATTTTTTCCGTACTCAGTGGGTTACTGTCTATGTGATAATTTGTGGGTACTTTGTTTTTCCCAAAGGGGATGACTATACATTTTTTGGCATTTAGTTTAAGGCCATGACTCCGGCACCAGTTGTCCATATCAGTGAGGCCTTTCTGTAGGATGTATGTGTCAGCTGGTGTATCGACTATGGCGCCTAGTTTGCAGTCATCTGCGAACTTTGTCAGCCACAACCCTCCCATGTTTGCTTTCACATCTGAGAAATAAATGCCGAACAAGAGGGGTCCCAGGACAGAGCCCTGTGGGACACCACTTGTGACTGGCTTTGAGTCTGACATGGCTCCAGCGATTTTGACTTTATGGGTTCTATCCTTTAGCCAGTTTGCAACCCATCTTGTAACATATGGATTTACATTTAAGCTGTTGAGCTTGTCTATGATGCCTGAGTGGGGTATTGTGTCGAAAGCTTTAGCCAAGTCCAGGTAGGCTGTATGGACTGCTTTGCCCTCGTCAATGGCTCTAGTGACTGTTTTGAAAAAGTCAACCAGGTTCAAAAGGCAGGATCTGCCCTTTACAAAGCCGAACTGGGTGGGATCAAGTGTCTGTAGGTCCCCAATGTCTCTGTTTATGAGTTCCATAAGATTCTTTCCATAGCTTTGCAGACCAGGCTGGTTAAGCTTATGGGGCGGTAGTTACCAGGGTCTGTAGAGGTGCCTCCTTTGTGGAGTGGGACCACTGTTGCTGTACGCCAGTGTTCAGGTACATATCCTGTAGTAAGGCTAAGGTTAAATAGCATTTTTATGTGCGGGTTTAGCTCCTCTTGGAGTTCACGTAGCACGCAACCCGGGATACCGTCAGGTCCCATTGATGCTGTGTTTTTAGCTTTGCTGAGGGCGGTTCTCACCTGGACATCTGAGATGACAGGGAGATTACATTCAGCTGGGATAAGGATTTCTTCTTTTGGGGGTGAGGGAGGGGAGAAATTTGCACTGAACCTGTCTGCCAGAATGTTGGCAATATCTGTGGGTTAAGTGTATTTTTTGTCATTGTGAACTAACTCTGAGCATATCTGAGGGTTTCCACCCAGGTTTCTAACATAGCAGAAGAAGGCCTTGTGGTTATGATTTTTCTCTCAAAGTTGGCCTTGGATGTTTTTATGAGAGAACGTAGCTTTCTACTAGTGCTGATCAGAGATGCCTTATCTTTATGGGATTTTGCTCTGTCGTGCAGTAGCTTCCTTCTTTTGTTATACAATTTGTTTATGGCTGGGGTCCACCAGACAGGACGCCTGCCCTTGGTGGAGAGGATCTTGGTTTTATTTGGGATTGCATGATCCATGCATTTTTGGAGATGTCCGTAGAAAGCATTTGTGAAGGATTCAGCATTGTGGGATGTGGTTTCCACTGGCCCAGTGGGCTTAAAGGATACCATCTCAGTCTTAAGAAGTGTAAAGTCGGCTTTTGAGAAGTTTTTCACTGTAGTCTTTTGTGTTGGGGGTGGAGGTGGGATATGTATATCCAGGGTGATTAGTTTGTGGTCAGATCTCACTAGTGAGGGGTATACTTCCAGTGTGGAGCACTTTGTCCCCATGTTTGTGATGATCAGGTCTAGTATATTATCTCCCCTTGTGGGAGAGGTGACTAGCTGTTCCATTGCATTTGAATTTATGAATTCCAGGAACCTTTGGGCTAGGGTGTTAGGGCTAGAATAATGCACCCAGTCTATGTTAGGGTAGTTGAAGTCTCCCAATATGATGGTGTTTGGTGAGACATTCATATCCTCCAATCTCTTCAGGAAGGCTGAATGGGGTTCCTGAGATTGGGAGGGTGGTCTGTAACATGCTACCAGTTGTATAGTTAGTTGCACCTGGATGGTCTCTGATGCTTCATGTGTTGCCACTAACCTGGAGGTGTGGGTGTCCTTGATGAATATGGACACTCCCCCTCCATTTTTGGTTTGGCCCGAGTTTTGGGGCCGAAAAGCATGATACGAGGTATAGCCTGGTAGCGCTGGGGTGCTCTCAGGAGCCTTTAACCAGGTTTCAGTTACTGCACAGACATCAATGTTCTCCATACTGAGGAGTGCTTTGAGAGCCTGCATCTTGAGATTTAGACTTCTGGCGTTGAGCAGCATTACCCTTAATTTTTTTCCATTTTTGTTTTCTAAGGAGGTGGGTTTGTCTTTTGAGCCTTGCCTAAAAAAGGCACTATGGGGGTGGCAAGAGCCTTAGCCAATATCCGGAAGCCCAGTGGTGACAGATGCAAGCCGTCCCTTGCGAAGCAGCGTGGCTTGTCCAGCATGTCATCCCAAGCAGACAGACATTGGATCCCCCTAGAATGGCACCAGTAATTGAGCCAATTATTAAAGCTGATCATCTTGTCTTTGTATTGTGGCATCATTCTTGGTGAGGGCAAGATGCTGCTCAGGGTCAGGGTCATACCAGCCTGGGCTACATAATCAGAGAGCTCCTCTATGTCTCTTTTCATGTAGTCCAGGGAGGTACGTCTCTGGTCATTCACGCCGGCATGGACAATGACGGTGTCATATTTGTACTTGCTTTGGAGTGACCTGAGTGCGTGTGTCATGTGGCAGATCCTAGCTCCCGATAGGCAGCTCACCGTTACCCTCTCCTTGTTCAGCCTGGTAAGCGGAACGTCAGTGTGTCTGACTATAGAGTCACCTATTACTAGTGTATCAGGCATGGTGTTTGGCCTTAAGGGCTGTGATTGTTTGACACACTGATTTATTGAAGTATGTGTTGCATGTGTTATGTTTTGAGGTGGTGGATTTTTGGGTGTCTGCTTTGGGAGCCTCTGTTGTTTTGGTAAGTTTTTTGTTAGAACCTCCGAGTATGTCTTTGTGTTATTATGTGTTTGGTTTGTAGTTGTGGTTGGTCTATGTGGGACTGGGTTTGCTGTGTGTGTGGTTACCTTCTCCTCCTGTCTGGTCTTGCCAGTCCTGAGTTGAGAGAGTTCAGCCTCCAGTTTGGCTATATAGTTGCATCTCTCACATGTATTTGTGTTTGTTGGGAGGAGGAGAGGGTTGTCTGTGTACATGAGACAATTGTAGCATTGTCTCAAGATTCCCAGATTAACCAGCTGAACCGGAGAGGATGCTAGTAATCTACCACTCGACATGCTAGAATATTATAAGGGAGTGCTGTGCCTTTAAGGGAAGTGGGTACTCACAGGGGTGCAGGGCCCGCCTTAGCTGAAACGGCGCCCTAGGCGAAGCACTGCTCTGGCGCCCCTTAAGCCCCACCCACACTGAACACAAGGAACACCCCTATTTGAGCCACGCCCACAGAAGGTGGTTTCTGTCAAAGTTGATGTTGATTAGAAATCTATAGAACACACATGTGCCACTTATATTCCATGGCTGTCCTTATAGAATGCTGTTATATTCCAAAATTGTCTCACAATAACTTCAGTACTCTTATTTTTCTGTGAGGCTTCACTGCTATAGCATGCTTTGTAGAAGGTAAAATATTTTACTTCCACAGCAAGTTTTGAAGAGTGTAGATCCACATTCTCTTTAATGTCTATTTGTTGATCCTACATCTTGAAAGTCTTCTGCATGCTTGGACTACATATTAGTGGCAATATATAATGCAAATGATTCCCATGCCTCAAGCAACTGTTCTCTGTGTAGGGCAGACAGACTGAGACCTAACATTGTTTAAGATTTCCCAAAACCTGTTTTATCTGGCTAGGGCCTCTGTTTCTGTTCATCTTACCAGTAGTCTGATTATATTAAAAATGTGTGGTCTTCTTAATTTTGTTAATTCTGTTCAACTTTCCAACTTCATTGATCTTGTTAAAATTCCATTGCTTCCTTTAATTGTTTCATATTAGCATTTATTTTTAATGTTCTTAACATTTTCTTGGATTCTGGAACTGTTAATTTTGTTGAGAGTCTTTTTTTTTTTTTGCTATGTCCTCTGGTTAAACAAAAGAAGCAAAGGTTGAAAAATGCAATAATTTCTAATTGTCTGAATTGCTTATGCCAGCATACTGTATCCTGTTTTATCTTATATGCAGGTCACATCTGCATGCAAGTAATTCAGTGAACAGTCTTTATTGATGCTAATATATTTTAACTTGTTCTAAAGCTGTTTATATATATATATATATATATATATATATATATATATATATATTATATATATATATAGAGTCAGTGTAATATATAAGGCAATTTGGTTATTTATGGTGCGTGTTGGTTGACGTATAAGGTGAGCCACTGTATCTCTTTCCCTTTGCTCAGTCAGCTGCAAACTTGAAGTCGTGTGCAGACCTTGTTAAAAGAAACACATGGCAGTGAAGAGGAAAAGGGCAGATCTTGATTTGCTGCTGGTCTTTCAAACTGCACCTCTTCTGAATTAAACCATATATAACACAGGATCTTGAATTCACACAGTGACACCAAAGTTCATAAATACTACTGGCATTTGTGAGAATGGACCTGGTACTGGCTACCATAATGTAGTACATACAGTGTCCTGAATATCAGCATTGATATGAGTGAACATCTGTGTGACTGACTACCATGTGCTACAGAAGCTTGTAGTGTAAAGCAGCCCTGTCAACTGCTATACAGAGCTTTGTTGCAAAGCAGCACTGTGACAAAAATCCAGTCTGCGTTATGTGACCATGGACGTTAATGCACTTCAACCAATACCCAAGGGCCCATCAGGAGGACAGGCACTATGTAGTATTTTGTGGCATGATCTATACTTTTGGGGTGTAATTTAACTCCTGTGAATACAATCTGCAAACTCCTAGCTACACCTTTGTAAAAAGACGTGCATTTAATGTAAATGGGGAAAAGGACGTCACAAAAGGTAAAACAGGAAAGGAATGGAAGATGTCTGGGATCAGGATGGGGTTGAAATAAGGTGATAACAGAAGAGCAGAACTGTGGACGTGGTAGCCATTGTTGCTGTATGTGTTTATTTTTACATCATAATATCTATTAGGAGGCCACAGGCTGTAACTAGCTGGAACTCCAAGAATGCTATCACTGGTTATTCTCCCAGTCAAGAACTTGGCTGATGATTGTTCTTACTTTATTCTAACACTTCACATTAAAAATCAGCCAGAAACCTATCTATATCAAGCACGTTAAGTTATATGTAATCACTTTAGCTCGCTTCATATTGTAGGTGCAAGAGACACATAAAATACAAAAATGAACTTGAACTTTTAATTTTTTTACAATGAAATCAGTTGCCGATGGTATCTTAATTCCATTGAGTATTAATTTTCCTTCCTACTTAGCTGCAGCCAAAACAACTTTCCCTCTGACTGGCTATATATTACACAAAAGACCTTATCCATAGGGTACAGCATCCTCTGTTGCCATCCTCAAGACCAAAGACGCATACAGACACAATCTGATAACTTAACAAGCAGTCTAGGCAACCTGCGGCATTGTTAATAACTGACCATTTTGCAATGCTAGCACATAATTTCATTATTTTTCTCATGTGAATCTCGGGACTTCTTCCTCTGTCATTCCCCACCCACCTTCAACTATTAGCTAGTTCTTAATTTCCCATGAGTTCTGAATGCCCTTGTCACAAGAGTTCATCCTTGCTTTATTTCTGAAACAATGTTCCAGAGATAATAAAATGATAATCAAAAGTCAAAGAAACCTGTTGAGAACTTAAATCATTCCAGATGAACCATAACAATTCTTAAAGCAACTCTTCTATTCCGTTGTTATACTCAAAAGAATAGCTCACTTTCTACAATATAGTACAAACGTGGTTTACTTATTAAGCACCTTTTGAAATGGTATGAAACTGTCACGTTTTGTCAGTGCCTGACTTTGCAGACTGTCACATTTCCCTTGTAATGTAAAAGGCGGTAGACACTTAAAGGTCCTTGAATAATCCCTTAAAGTCATTGATTAAATCATATAGAATAAAACAAGCGAATGGAATCAAAACACATACCCTTATTGCAAAGCTGAAATATGACAACATTAAGAAAGGGCCACACTTAGGTAACTAACATTTCTAAACTTTTTACTGAGAGATAATTTAAAGACCAATGAATCCACTTCGGCTAGTACAAACCACCAGCTTTAGAGTTTCGTTGGACCCGTTCCTGCATTTTGACAGGTAACAAAACCACACCGCAGCAAAATACCATTTAAAAACACCATCTCCATAAATTTTAGACTGCACTCGCCCCCACCTAAATAAATAAATGCACAAATTTTCAAGCACGTTACCTTAGGTTTTAAAAACAGCTCATTTGACTTGGAATAATGAACATTAATCCAGTAAAGCGCCAGGTGGCAGACACACACTAATGCTGTAGCTGTTGTCAAGCTGCAAGGTAGAACTATTCCAAAAGTACAAAAAGGTCTTTTCATGTTAATGCTCAATAAGAGCGGCCTCATCACCTCCAGCATGTACATCATGCAGGGGGAAGGAATGAGTGACAGGACATGGCTTAGGGCGGGGGCTTCAGTGGGGGAGGGTGCAATTGTTGCTAGGCTAGCTAGCTAGCCTCTCGGCGGTGAAAGGAAAAAAAAATTGTCACAGCAGAACTCCGCTCCATAAATTGCGTCCTTTTGAGGCTGGGGAGGGCGCAATTGTAGTCTCTAGGGTGGAGGTGAAATTAAAAAAAAAAAGGTTGTTGTTGTCTGTTCGGCTTCTCCCGGTTAGGGGTCGTCACAACAGAACTCCGGTCCGTGAATTGCACCCTTTTGAGGCCGGCCTGTATGCCGGTCGCCTAGTTCACCTATGCCTAAGGCCGGCCGTGAGCCCAGGTTGGAAGGTTTGGAGACAAAGCCAGAGAGGCACGATTACATTGGTTTGGTCATGTGCTGAGGCGGGATGCTGAGTATATTGGGAAAAAGATGCTAAGGATGAAGCTACCAGGTAACAGGAAAAGAGGAAGGTCTAAGATAAGGTTTATGGATGTGGTGAGAAAGGACATGCAGGTGGTTGGTGTGACAGAGCAAGATGCAGAGGACAGGAAGAAATGGAAACAGGTGATCTGCTGTGGCGACCCCTAACGGGAACAGCCGAAAGAAGATGATGATGACTAAGACGTTATTTTCATAATTTACTAAAATGTTATTTTCATAATTTACTAAATGATATATCCAGTTCTCAGAAAAAACTATTTTGAAGTATTCAATCCGTCAAGTAGTACTGTATCTGCGTATAACTGTATCATTGTTAACATAGCATAACTAAATTTCTGTAATTTTGTACATTGCTCACGCTCTACAACTTTAACATCCGTAAATGCACATTGCATTTCCCATTTTTCTTACAGTACCGTTTATCGCCTGTTAAAATGTCATCATGACTATGATGAAGCTATGACAATGTCAGTACATCAAATCCTACTGTTCTTTATCTATAATATACAGCTGTGTTATATCACTCCATTGTTTACATACCCTAAATTAGCCCACAAGGATAAGTGTTGTACTCCAGTAAACAATTTAATACATAAACTGTACAGCCAGACTAGTCAAAATAAATACAATCACATAAGTGGGAGGCATACTGACAAAAACTGAAAAGTCTCACTTATAATGAAAACCTTTCATGTCTACAAATGCACTCGGTCACAAATGTCTAAAGCAAAGGAAAATTCTCTACTCTAAATCAGATCAACTGACGTAAAACTTAAAATACTCTCACTAAGTCACTATATTCCTACAAAGTAACACAAATACTCTCAAAATTAAGAATACTGATAGGTCTTCTTTAAGTGATAGCCCAACAAGTGACAAAGACAAACGCGTTGTTTGCAAAGCTACTTCTCATCACTCTAACGATCTTCACTTAAAAACAAGACCCTTAACAGTAACTGTTTTCCACACACTTACACCACCTCCCATAAGTCATCTAAGTTATTAAACAACCAAAGCTCCCGTGTCCACTGCAGTCCACGCATCCACAATGCAACTCTTCATCCACGTGCAGGGTAACGCTCCTCGCCATTGGTCATCACTGCACAAACTCCTCCTTCTCCCCACCCATATGTTTGTAGTCCAAATGAACATGTCAAGAGTTGGTTGTGGAATGAATTTCTGATTGATCCGCTCTGTAAATTGCGCCCTTTTGAGGTTGGGGAGGGTGCAAGTGTAGTCTCTAGGGCAGCGGTGAAATAAAAAAAAAAAAAAAAAAGAAATGTTGTTGTTGTCTGTACGGCTTTTCCCGGTTAGGGGTCGTCACAACAGAACTCCGATCCGTGAATTGCGCCCTTTTGAGGCCGGCCTGTACGGCACCCTAGGCGGTCGCCTAGTTCACCTATGCCTAAGGCCGGCCGTGCAGGGGTGGTAGGTGGATGTAGTGCTTACTTTAGTTTGAGAGTGCTTACTTAGAAGAGAGATTTTGAGAACAAGTGCTAGGCTTATAATAAAGCGAGTAGACTGATTATTATAAGAGTAGAGCTTTCTTAAGGGAAAATTTGAAGAGCACACTTGGCGGAGCCAGAAAAAGTTTAACCACAGGGAACTTCAAAAGAGCTAGAAATGGTCCAAAACAACCAATTACTACAAGCTCTTGTGCTGAGGTCACTCCTTCAGGGACAGATAGGCTGCTCAAGGCTCCCCACTCCCACTGGTGAGCAAAGAAACTTCCTTCTATCCAAGTAAGGCAATGGACAACACAGGAACGACACAACAGCCCAGAATACAGCAAAGCCTGTATACTGGTCTAAACTAGTCGAGGAGAGGCGGGAAAACAAGGATATTTTTTTTGTTTTTTTTGTTTTGAGATAGAAAGCACACAGAAATGCAGGAAACAGTAATAAATCAGTTACACAGGCTAGCACACTTTAGTGGGCAGCCTCAACAGTTAAATGTAACAAACAAACAAACAAACTTTCGACCAATTTTCGACCAAATATAACTTTAAGTGCAGATAATATATAATGCAACAAACAGCTAAAAAAAGGTTTAAGCTTGTTCAAAGTAAGCAAGAGAAGGTATTTTAGGTAAAAAACAGCAAAACATACTTAAATCAGGGAAGTAGTCGCTTTTCTCAGTTCTCTGCTGCTAGGACCACTCTGCAGGACCACGAGGAGCTGTTTCTGAGTAGTATAGCCAGAAAAAATGCTCAGAGGTGGATTTTAAACAGGGAACTTCAAAAGAGCTAGAAATGGTCCAAAACAACCAATTACTACAAGCTCTTGTGCTGAGGTCACTCCTTCAGGGACAGATAGGCTGCTCAAGGCTCCCCACTCCCACTGGTGAGCAAAGAAACTTCCTTCTATCCAAGTAAGACAATGGACAACACAGGAACTACACCACAGCCCAGAATACAGCAAAGCCTGTATACTGGTCTAAACTAGTCAATGAGAGGCGGGAAAACAAGGATATTTTTTTTGTTTTGAGATAGAAAGCACACAGAAATGCAGGAAACAGAAATAAATCAGTTACACAGGCTAGCACACTTTAGTGGGCAGCCTCAACAGTTAAATTTAACAAACAAACAAACAAACTTTCGACCAATTTTCGACCAAATGTAACTTTAAGTGCAGATAATATATAATGCAACAAACAGCTAAAAAAACAGTTTAAGCTTGTTCAACATAAGCAAGAGAAGGTATTTTAGGTAAAAAACAGCAAAAAATACTTAAATCAGGAAAGTAGTCACTTTTCTCAGTTCTCTGCTGCTAGGACCACTCTGCAGGACCACGAGGAGCTGTTTCTGAGTAGTATAGCCAGAAAAAAACGCTCAGAGGCGGATTTTAAACTGGGAACTTCAAAAGAGCTAGAAATGGTCCAAAACAACCAATTACTACAAGCTCTTGTGCTGAGGTCACTCCTTCAGGGACAGATAGGCTGCTCAAGGCTCCCCACTCCCACTGGTGAGCAAAGAAACTTCCTTCTATCCAAGTAAGGCAATGGACAACACAGGAACTACACCACAGCCCAGAATACAGCAAAGCCTGTATACTGGTCTAAACTAGTCGAGGAGAGGTGGGAAAACAAGGATATTTTTTTTTTGGTTTGGGATAGAAAGCACACAGAAATGCAGGAAACAGTAATAAATCAGTTACACATGCTAGCACACTTTAGTGGGCAGCCTCAACAGTTAAATTTAACAAACAAACAAACAAACTTTTGACCAATTTTCGACCAAATGTAACTTTAGGTGCAGATAATATATAATGCAACAAACAGCTAAAAAAACAGTTTAAGCTTGTTCAAAGTAAGCAAGAGAATGTATTTTAGGTAAAAAACAGCAAAAAATACTTAAATCAGGAAAGTAGTCGCTTTTCTCAGTTCTCTGCTGCTAGGACCACTCTGCAGGACCACAAGGAGCTGTTTCTGAGTAGTATAGCCCTTTAAGCAGTTGGGGAAATAGGTTTTGGAAGTACTTCTTTGTTGGTGGTCAGATCAGTGTCCTTAAATGTAGACTTCTCCTTGAATGAAAAAAAGAAAAATTTAAACAGACGTTTTGTAAACTACCAGTAATTAATGGAAGGAGCATTGTTAACAGCTAGATACTGCCTTTCAGCAGAAAGAGGAGAAGAAAACCTGGACTAATTAAAAATATCATGTAGACATTTTATTTGATCAACTAGAGCTAATGTTTTTGGAGGAGAACTGCTTAGTGTTGTATTTTGTACATAAAGCAGCACCTTTCTGGGTTGAAGTTATCTAAATATTAGATACTAATGATTTATGGGCAAAGACTGTTCTACAGTATTTAGTCTTGAAAATGACTTTTTAAAACGCAAAGCAGAAAGTAATATACTGCTAAGGCCTCTTCGAGACAGTTCCACATTATTTTTAGAAAAACACTTGCACGTGCATGTGGGCTTGCGTGCTCACACACACACACACACACACACACACACACACACACACACACACGCACGCGCACACGCACGCACACACGCACACACACACACACACACACACACACACACACACACACACACACACACACACACACACACACCCCTACCCAACTTGAAAACTTTATTAAGTGATAGCCTTTGGGCAAACTAGGATACTGGCATTACATAGTACTGTCTACATAACCAGGCACCATAACATACCTATCAGGAGGAAGCTTACTGTCCTCCATGATTTGGTTTTGCTTCCTCATTCCCTCAAGCTTAAAAGGAATGAACTATTTCAAGGACACATTTGTTTGTTTTGTGTGTCCTTTTACTTGTTCTCTTGTAGATTGGATAACTTCAGGTGCAAATAAAAACATGCAAACTGTCCTCTCATAACATCAATAGTCTGCACTCCTCCACACTTAACAAGCCACCAGTGAGAAACTGTGTCCCAATCCCAGTGTCAAATTATGAATCCGGGACGTTGCATAGTAGTAAATCATGAGGTTTCTATGTGAAAAAGGGAATACAAAATGTTCTTTACTGAAGTAAATCACAATTGCAAATTCTTTTTTCTGTTAACTTTCAATCCTTCTGTTTCACGTGCCAACCCCAATGCACAACTTTTTGCACAAATAACACTAGTAGTACATATCCATCAATGTCATCTTCCCAGTTCACAACATTGGCAAGTGCACAGTTCACTAATGTCCACATCTTAAAATAATAAAAAAATCCACCAAAAACAGAAATTGTAAGTATTGATTTCATCTCTCCATTTTTGTTTTTCAACAAACTGCATTTTTGTCATACACGAGTAAATTTCTGACCACACCTGAGGTGCCCCAGGATCCATTCGTAAGATAAGACACTGGAAGAACCATCTGGGAAATTTGGGAGTGAACCACCATTACCAGTTTGCCCATGGGGGGGGTGGGGCAGCTTGGACTGCTTCACACTGATACCTATTCAAGACTGGATGTCTTATTATGTGCAGAGTAAGGATACATTTGTGTTTGTGCTGTGGCTCCCAAGTATGAAACAAAGTCAAGAAGGTTTAGGATTTTTGATGGAAGTGTTTGAGTACGTAACTTTTATACCCCAAGCAGAATTCAAAGAATTTTTCCTCAGGTTGACAGCAAATGTTGGAGGTATGATGGGAAAAAAGAGGTAACTGGGGCTATTTTTAGGAGTATAGCACTGGCAGATTTTAAAAAAAATTCCTTTGGATTTCACTGTCAGAAATACTGGGCGGAGGGCAACTAGCTATAACTAAAGAAATTATTCTTTTGAGCTGGGACTAGGGATCTGAATTGCCTAGACAGTAAATTATTATTAAGTTTAATTATATTGGCTGGCAAAAAGCAGTTACTAGAAAATGCAAATCAAAATCTAAACCAGCTGTATTTGAAGTAATGAATGTTGTAATACAGATAAAACTACTGGAAATGGGATCTCTAAAATGGGTAGAAGCAAATTACATAGAAATAAATGGAATTTGTGGGAAAAACACATGGAAAATAATGCTGAAGACAGGAATTGAGCAAGTTATGAAATGCTGAACTAAGTGAGAGCTGTTATAAAAAAGAAAACATATGTAAAGTATAATGTATGCAAATGAAAAAAATATTAATATGGTCTGTTTTCTTTTCTGTTAATGTATGTGTGCCCATGTCTTAAGTGATAATTTAATAAAGGTGATTCAAAAAATATGTTTGCTCTCAATGATCAACAACAGCTGCAGTCAAGCAACTGAATATATGTAGCAGTTGTTAATTTCTGAATGGGCTAGGGGAACTAAAGCTCCTCCAGTAACATTATCAGCACATTCGATTGTACCACATTTAGTGGTACAGTGAATGCTGATTTTAAGTCTTGATTCTCTTGCAGCATAAAGGACCAGCCATACCAAAAGTAAAAGTTGGAATACTCCCATACTGCTACAAGTAATTCAATGGAAAGCACACGTCTAATGTGCAAGAGATCAAAGGTTTTGTGAAGTAGTGAAAACAGTGTGAGTGAGTTGTGTTGGTGTTAGAGTTCTTTCTTCACATTCCGGATTGTAGTATGCAAGTTATTTTTTTTTATTAATCTTAGCAGGGTCAAACCAGATATTTGGGTAGGCAATGAGTACTGGGACAGCCTGAGGATGAAATAATTAGCACTGCTGTTTGGTGGTGTAATTCTTATTTTGGTGAACTAATGTTAAATTGGGCGAAGCAAACTGAAATACATGCGGTGACTACTGTTTCGGTAAAAGGAAAATACATTAATATAACCATTTTTTTTATCTTGTCAGGGTCAAATCAGATATTTTGAATAGGCAATTGGTATGAGGATTGCCTGTTGATGAAACAAATCCCCTATTGTTTACTGTTGTAATTATAGTTTTGGAGAACTATTGCCTGGGTTGGATGAATCAAGCTGGACTACAAGCTGTGAATACTGTTTCTGTAATACAAAAACACATTAATATAACCATTATTATTATTTTCTTTTATCCTGACACAGTCAAACCAGATACTGTGGGTGGGCAGTGGGCATGGAGGCTGTCTATGGATATAAAGATTGCCTCCACTATTGTTGTTATAATTCTGGCTTTGCAGAACTAATGTGTATATGGGTAAAGCAAGCTGCAATATATAAACTATGGGCTGGATTCAATAAAGCCTACACTAAGTGTACACTGTTCTGAGGAACAGACAACACAAACATAACACACACCTTCTTCCTCCTAATTTTAGTTTTCCTACTGATATTTTTGTTTTTTTAAATATTTACAGGGATTCATAAAGGTTATCACAAAGTGTGGACTACATGTACACTTAGCATAAACTTTCTGAGTGACTAGAAAACACAAAAATGAGATAAGAATTTTACTGAATACATGTCGTGTACACTTAGTGTAGGCTTTATTGAATCCCGGGGTATGTCTACCATTTGTATGTGTGTGACAGAAATATATTAATGTAACCATTATTTTTTGTCACAATCAAACATCTGAAATATGCACAATCAACAAAATAGTTGTAACTGCTTAATGATGGAGGCTGTCCTTTGAAAGTGATGTGCTATCATTTGTTCAGTTTATACAGTTGCTAGTCTGTGTCTTTGTATGATTAATATGTGTACTTATGAGAAGCAATTTGGAAGTTGGATTTTTTTACTGTGGCTACTATTTGAAAATGGTGCTAAGATACATTCAGAGTTCTCAACTGTCTCTGACTTTTCAGACTTTCACTGATTTTTCCTTATATTCATTATGATTCTTGTACAATTTGTGGTTTTGTAGTAAATTGTTGGGGAATACAACCAGTAAATACTGACAAGCATTTGAGTTTCACACTTCTTATCCTTCAACACTGAAGGCAGTAAGTGTCTGTCTTAAGAGGTCTGGGCAGTGTTTATGTGAGAACAACTAATCCCTGGGAAAGTAGTGCAGCAAGTAGTGTTGCCATGTCACAGCTTGGTTGTGGCTCCTTCTGTGTGGAGTCTTCAAGTTCTTCCTGTCCCTGTGTGGGTTTTGTCTAGGTGCTCTGGTTTCTACCAACACCAAAAGACACATCATAGGTGAAATGATGTTCCTCCAATTTGCTTTTAAGTAAGCATGCTTGTGTGTATGCATGTATGTATCTTATGATAGACCTGGCTTATCCAGAGCAGTGTTGGTGTATGTGTATGTGTGTTTGTGTGGGTTGATGACACATACATAACTCTTCTGGATGGAAGTAAAGAATAGTAAAAATAATTATATTTCAAAAATTTGACAGAAAGTGAATCACATGCATCTAGACCTATATATCTTCTGGGGGGGTTTGGCAGCCCCCCAAACCCTAGGTGTATAAGGGGATTTTTATACAGGCTTAGTAGGAAGGCCCTTATCTTCAAACTCTGCCTGTGGTCTCACCTTATCTAAGATTAGCCCTGCTTAGAGGTGTGCTCAGAAGGATGCTATAGCTTATTTGCTGACTGTGAAATTTTTTTTTTATTTCCTCAGAGTCAGACATCAGAGACATGCACAGAAAATCACTAAAGCTCATCTAGGAGCAGTGTACTACAGTTTATCTAGAAGCAGTATACTATATAGATATTTTGGGGATAGGGGTACAGAGTCATGCTGTGTATATATGCCTGGCAACATCAAGGTGAAATATGTCACTGTGGCATTTTGCGTGTTTACTTTTATCCCATTCTAACATCAGATGGGTACATGGGATGTAGCTATCTTTTGGGGGGAAGGGTGCAGATATGTGCTACATACATGTCTCATAGCAACAACTAAAACTATATGATTGTAGTTCTTTCACTTCCATTACAGTCAAACACTAGAGGGTGCATAGAAGGTTACAATATTTTCTTTTTTGGGGGGGCTGGGTGGGTAGAAAGGCAGACTCTATTACTACATATGATTTATGAATCCTTGTAAGATCTGTCTTTTCAATGTATTGGGAAAGATATGTTTTGTTGGCTTTGAACATTAAGCCTTGGGAGAATTTTATTTTTCCTTAGTCAATTTTTTTAAGCCATCATTATATCAAAGGTTGGAAAACATCACTAAAATGCATCTTGCAGAACACTGGCATAATACACTTATTTCAGTGTTGTCTTGGCCAGTGACAGTGTCTTTCAAGATTGAAAGGATGGAAGAAAAAGCTGAAGAGTGAGACAAGGTGTAGAAACACAAGAAAGAAGCCATCTAGATGGTTGGTAGAGCTGAAGGGTGGGGAGGACAAGCAAAAGAAACAAGCATTATCACCTCTGGCTAAACTTAATACCTAATACTATGGATTCCACTTATGCTTTTTCTGTCTGTATGAAATGTACCTGCTTTCTGCAATTCAGTGTTCACAGCTTCACATGTGCATTTCTAAATATACTAAACATGAAAAGAAAATGAGGGGTGAGTGTACCAAGAGGTGGGGTTATCTAGTACTGAATGACTGCTGACATTTGTGTTTGGTCAGCAGTAACTCTCCCATCCATACCTGCTCAGGATCTGCCACTGTATGCACTTGTACTTATCAGGGCTGTTGTGTGGTATGGGGTAGGCCGTAAAAAAAAATAAAATAAAATAAAAATACCAAGATGCCTACCTGGGTGGTGGGGCCTCTTGAGAATTGTACTGGGGTAATGTGATGGTTGACAGCCATTGGGAGAAAAAAAAAATCACAGACACAAAAAAAATGCTTTCCATTCTTCCAGGGCTGCTACTAATCATCTGGTCCTACGTTTCTTCTGGCAATGACACTAGGGGGCACCATGCTTAGTGAATGCTCCTCTAGAATCCAAGTCCTACAACATCCTAAGTTTAGTCCCCCTGCTACAAGTAAGACAAAAGCCAGGATTCAGAAACTGACATCCTTGAGCAGTAAGGCACCATCAAAAAGGATCTACCTGCTATTAAGATACCCATGAGCATGAATAAGGAAAGACCTCATTATATGCAAATGTATAAGTCTCTCAATCCCTCACTGATTATTGAAAGCACTTTCCTGTAGTAATCGCCACCAGCGGCCAATGCATTGCACTGGCACAGGCACCCCCTCATTCATTTCCCTCTCACACATACACACATCCAAACACACACACACACATATGTGTGCGCACACACACACACACACACACACACACACACACACATATTCCTGAACTGACCCTGAACTTACAGAACGTCCCTGATGTTGCCTTTTAGTTTGTCACTGTCCCTCACAAATCATGACTGATTACAGTAAGGCAGTAATGGCAGACATTAGAGTTTCATTATTCTCATTGCCCAGAAAATGCATCAGGATGCAAGGTCTGATGTTATATTAATTTTAAGTGGGCCAGATTAATATTTAAAAGAATTCCTGGTGTTGTCTGTGACCTCCTACCCCTGTCTTTGTCTAGGACTCTGGAGCATGGCCCTAGTATGCTATGGACCTTTATAGCCAGTCCATACTGCTAGACATTAGAGTGTCATGCTTGTTAGTGTTCATAATATGCATCATGCTCCAAACCATGTGCTCTGTTAACTTTGTAAGTGGATTAGGATATTATTTAAGAGTATCTCTACTGTTTCATGTTCCCCACTGATGTCTTTTATGTTGCAAAACCTGTTGATTTATTAACTTTTGAAGTAGCTTTGGGCTACATTTTAAAGTCCTTGGTATCTAGTGTTACCCCCATGTATTGCAGGATTTAGTTATTAGTCAAGGGGAGTTTAGAGGTATGACAGTCACCCACCACACATGTAAAGACACCATACATGAGACACACACAACCCTCACCAACCACATTCACCGGCACACTCACCAACTCACCCATACACATGCACAGAAACCTGCCCTATCTAGCCCGCTGATGCCCCCCCCCCACCACCACCACTATGACCATTCAGGCACATACACACTCTTACCTCTGTATACACTTACAGATGCAGCCACACACATATGCACACTCACACATACTCCAACACCACCTGTCTGCTAAACTCCATGGTCCTTATCTCTAATGTCATCTCACCCGTTTGAAACTAATGGTTGAACTCAAGCTTTTGGCTCAGTTAATTTCTCTTAGCTGGCAGTGATGATTTACATGCCTGAACAGTTCTATGATTTGCTGAGCTACATAAATCACTTACCACAGGCATTTCTGGGGGTCAGCAAATGATTCCTTATCAAATGCCTTTCTCATGGAATGCCTCATTTACATTAGTGGTAAACCAGCGAACAGCAAACCATGGTGCTACATCTCTTTGAGACAAGCTCTGCCGTAGGGCTGTCCCTGAACTGGAAACAGCCACTGACAAGGGTAGGGAAGAATTTACACTCATGATAACATTTCTGAATATCATGTAAAGTTTTTCCATTTCATTCCTTTATGACCAGTCACTTTGTATAAAAGTTCCAGTCCCAGACAATACCAGATGTCTAGTCTGCACATCTCAAGTATTTGAGTATCAATTTGAGTGTTTTTTTTCCCTGCAATGAAGAAAATCAATCTCTTGATCATATCTGTTGTAACCTCATCTGAGCCTTCTGCTTTTCCTGACCTTATTTTCCTTAGTGCTGTTCTCACTACTTCTGGGGAGTGATCTCTTTTTCCTCTTTTATAACAGGCTGTGTATGGGCAGTTCAGCTTCTATAAGGTTTTATTCATTTAGAAGCTGCTGGAAGTTCTCCTTCCATCTGCCTTTGATGTCTTATGTACAAGTGAGTAGGTTATTGCTGGCATCTCTTATGAATGGTGTCTAAAACTATCTTCTTTATCTTTCAGTCTTTGCAAACCTGACAGAGTCATCTGCAGAGTCATTTTACAGAAAATGTTAGAGTGCCGCTGATACCTTCATCTTTGCTGTTGAGACTTAGCTTCTTTGTCAGCCAACTGGTGTATCCAGACATGAACATTCAGGTCTTACATTATCACTACCAACCCATGCTGCCTTGCTTTACGTAGTAGGTATGCTTGCATGCATTGTTTTCCTCACTATCACAATCCTGATGTAGAGTTGTGATTATGAATACTGCCCTGTCTTTACACTGGAGTCTGATTGCCACGGATCTACCACTAATTCTGATGGGCTCCCTCACTGTCTTCAAAAGCAGTAGTGTAGCAAGGGTGAGGTAAAGGGGAAATTGCTCTGGGTGCAAAGTGTTAGGGGGTGTGACTGAGAACTCTGCAGTTTTTTTTTTGTCTGTACCACAATGCTGGTAGAGAAAGGCACCTCAGTGTGCAGTTTCTCATTATTTTTGCCTCTTCATTTGAAGAGCTGGGGGCTGTGAATTGGCTGCCATACTGTACATAGCCAATCACATAATAAGCTGAAGATTTTTTTTTTTGCTCTTATCGGGAGGGGTGTGGATGTGGTGTGGCACGATTAGCTGATTTACTGTAGTAACCCAATAATTTTTTTTTTTTTTTTAGCTGAGGGGGTTGTGGGACCAGCACATGGCTCTAAATAAGCCAGCTACAGCTCTGTTCAGAAGAATCTCTCTCACTGCAGTTCCTCTCCCTGAGTAGTAAACTCTGGCACCCAAGCTAATTGCTATACTGCCTGTCTACCGTGTTTCCTGAATACACTTTTCATGTTGGGATAGACAAATGTTGACATGGCTAGTACTTATGTAAATAAATTCTAAGCTCAATGAAAAACTGCATAAATCTGTCAGTCCCTACCAAAACTAAACATAAAGGGAAGGGTAAGTGCAGACCAGCCTAGGTGTCCAAATGCATGCATGTATGCATAAATAAATAAATAAATAAATACTACAATAAAAGGAAAAGGCTCATTAGACTGCATAAATAAAACTAGAGACTCACAAATCAAGATCAACATCAGAAGGTTATCCAAGGCACTGAAAAATACTATAAGGAAAATATAGGCTTCCTATGAACTTAGGCTGGCATCAGAAGCTAAAGGTAACTACAAATCTTTGTTCAGTGATATCAGGATATCATGAAGTAACAGTTAGCATTACTCAAAACGTACTCATAATGGTCCAATTTACTCCAATCCATTCTCTCAGATCTGGCACCAGGTCCTTGACCCTAAATGTGAGAGCAAAATGAAAAAAATGTCTTCAAGTGTTAAAAAGACTGAAGTAAGCAGCTTGCTACAATGTATACACACAAAGTGCTACATAAGTGCTTCAGTCTTGAACACAAAAACAATCTAACAGTATCGAAATTCACTTCTGGACCAGTCCTGACATTTCAATGCAGGTCTGGAAGTGAATACCAGTAGTGCATTACAAAGTGTTTCATCTGCTAAATGTGTCCCTAACACTTTGTGCTTGAGGCAGCTATCCTCTTCACCCCACCCTAGCTAACTTTTGAGGCTACCCGATGAACAACACTAAGCATGCACTGGGGGACATGCTCCCATGGCTATTTAACCTACGCCTATCCACTAGCTTTGTCCCAGTGGTTTGGCACAGAGCAGTTGTGATGTCACTTCACAAGAACAGACCCACCACAGACCCAGGGAATTGCAGACCATCACCCTGATGAGCCTCATCTGCAAGGCCATGGAATGGATCATGACAGACCTCATAAACCACAACATTAAAAATCTTATAAGACTTGACATCCAGCAGTTTGGCTTTATTAAAGGTAGCTTCTATCTACTGAATCTGGTGAATTCCTTTGAGAGGGTAATGCAAGCCCACAGAGCATACATTGACCTTACCAAGGCACATGCCAACATTATCAATAATCTAACTGTGCTCCATATTGATCATTACATAGTTAGATGAATAGCTAATTGACTGAAGAACAGAATCCATACAATGTGTCCAAACAGAGCATGAAAGTAACTAGTGGGGTACCACAGGGATCTGTGCTGGGACCTCTGCTATTCAGAATTTTACTTCTCTAATTTCCAAATAAAAAATGGACAACTCTGGGTAACACAGATTGCAGATGATTGTAAAGTGGATGTTCTACTTAAATCCCCTTCTGATATCTAGAAACTACAAAGTAAACTTGCACATGTTAATAGCTAGTGCTCTGAAAATGGAATAAAACTAAATGCAAAAAAATACAATACTGTTGCATTTGGCAAATAATACCTCCACTCAGCTTATAGTATATAGAACACCCCATTCCAGAATGAAGATGTTGCGAGAGACCTTGGAACATGGGTAGTTAACTTCTTCTCCTTTGATCATCATGTTGTGGCAGTGGCCAGGCAGTCCTTCTATCTGGCACAGCTGATGACAATAGGTATTTCCTCTAGATCCAAAGAAATTTTTAACCCTCTGTATTCTGCCCTAATCATGCCCTTTGTTGACTATAATGCCCCTTTAGTGATGTACCTCATTAAACATATCGAAATACCCCAAAGGTTCCTGACTAAAAAAGATCACAGGCCTAAATGATGTGAGCTACCAAGAGAGGCTGGAGGCCTTGTCCCTGTATTCAATGTCCTATATACTCCTCAGGAGTTACCTGTGCCTTGTCTCCTGGACCATTAGGGATCCAGCATTTCTAGACCTCTTATTTCTCTACAAATCAAACAGTCCAGCGAACACTAAAACCAGAGATCTGAATCTGGTTCAGCTAATACATCAGAGTGGAAAGACAGATTTGTCACACAAAGACTACCCCTTCTCTGGGACAAGCTTCTTCTCACGATCAAGGAATATGACAGACTATCTTCCTTTAAGAAGGAACTAGAAAATTGACGGGTATTCAAAAACTCTGCCGAGTATAACTATTCTATCGCGCCTTGAAAAAGGAGTTAAGACCTACAAGGGGTACTGGCAAGGCATAAAAGGCCACATTTCCCAGATGCCTTGTACAGTCTATGATTCTATGATTCATTACTAGATAAATATCTTCATCTTAACACCATTGATGGGTTAAGTATCTAAGAAAATGCTTTCTTGTTAGGGTACTTCAATTACCTAAAGATTGACTGGCAAACGTATGTTGAAAAAATGGACATGCTCAGTGTTTCCTAGACTTTGTTAATACCATTGTGCTGGAGCAAATTGTAAAACTATCCACTAGACACTCTAATATCCTAGACCTGGTCATTACCAATCTAGTCCTTGCTTGTACCCCGACCTGCATCTCCTCATCCCTAGCTAAATATGACCACACATCAGTCATCTTCTCTGTCAGGTCTAGTGATTCCACCTTACCACCTGAGATATTGGCTTTAGGGATTTCTCCAGAGCAAACCTACCTCAGGTTGTAGAATACCTAAGTGGAATTCCCAACAATCCTTTACAATCCCCTGCAAATAGACACAAATGAGAGGGCTATTGTTGCCACCTCTGACTTTTATCAGCAGTGAAACAACTGCATAGAAAAGTCAGCACCCATCAACCTTAACAGTAAATTTAGGAACAAACCTCTCTGGTAGAACTCTTATATTAATCAAATGTGTAACAAAAAAGGGAAAATAATGAAAAGTCATAAGAAAACTCAATCTTTCTACCTCAAGACCACATTGAAACATGCCAACAAGGAAAGTAGGTGCACTATTAGAAAATGTAAAGCAGAGTACAAGCTAAAGATTGCTATGGATACCATATACTGCACATCTTTCTTCAATTATATCAGGAAATTAAGGAATAATGTCCAACAACGTAATAAGTTTTTCCAAAATAATATCACACATTCTGATTGCTGACTTTAGCCCATCAGCTCAAATTATTGCCCCTGAAATTAACTTCAAACAAGCCTCAGAGTCACTGTAAAGCTCTAACAATAAGATTTCCATGGGAGCAGACAGCACACTAGGCTGCATTCTCATCAGTGCTAAGTATGTAGTATCTGAGACTCTAAGATTTCCATGGGAGCAGACAGCACACTAGGCTGCATTCTCATCAGTGCTAAGTATGTAGTATCTGAGACTCTAAGATTTCCATGGGAGCAGACAGCACACTAGGCTGCATTCTCATCAGTGCTAAGTATGTAGTATCTGAGACTCTACATGAAATGTTCAATCTCAAATTGTCTACAGGGTTTGTCCCTAATGACTGGAGTAGCCACTGTGACTCCTCTACACAAGGGAACTCCATCTACACTTTGGGGGAATTATAGGTCCACCAATCTTATTTGCAAATCTGTGAATGTCTATGAGCTGTATCAAAGCAGAACTCATTTATGTTGACATAGGTAGCTTAACTGATGTAGGCTTCAATCACTCTAATGTTGTAAAGGACAAGTCCTTCCTGACTTCTTAACCTAGGAAACTTCTTTGAAAATGTTACATTCAGGGCACACTGCTTATCTCAACCTGGCCAAGGCTTGTGACTCTACCTCCCATGTTAGTATCATTGAACAGTTAGGTAAACTTAATATAAAATTCTTACATTGTCCACTGGATTGCAAATTGACTAAGAGATCACAAGTTGTGAAAGTTGCCAGTACCTTCTCTGAACATAAAATTGTAACCAGTGGGTAACACACAGAATAGGGTTGGGCTCTCTCCTGTTTGGCATGTATTTTGCAGTCATCTAAGCCAATATCCCAGAAGTATGGTTGACCAAATTTACTGGTGACTGCAAGCTAGGCATTGCTATCCCCTCATGCATTGAGAGTACATAGTTCCAGCAAGGACTGGAAAATGCGCACACCTTGTTTTGAGTGCTGCTGCCTAGCTTGTATCTACTGGCTGTTGACTGTGTTGTCTGTTTTTCCTTTTCGTGGAGTCTTTCTTTATTCTTAAGGTGTTATGTGGTGTGTTTATTTATTTGTATTGATTTTAACATTTACAGTGCTTAGGTTTAGGCACTTCAACTTGAACATAGTCCCTCCGCTGGCACGGCTGAGAATTATGGGGAAACATTTTATGGAACATAATTACAATGGTACATGAGAGGCACGTGGCCAGCAAAAAAGAAAATAAAATTGAAACTCCTACAGTTATAGTGGGAAGACAATAAATCTACTCTAGTACAACCACATGCTGAACAAGAGTTGGCATATGAATTGCTTAGGTGAGGTGAAATTAAACCAAAATATGAAAGTCTAGCAGTTAGCACACAGAATTAAAGATGTGAGCTATTAACAAGCTGCTTCCTGTAACCAAGGGTACAGTTTGATTTTTTTCACCTCTTTTTACCTTCTGGGAGACATTGAGCAAGTTACTTAACTAGATAGTACACCCAAGTTGCTCCTAGGGATGCTTTTGTCCATTAGTTTTATTCAGTTAACAAATGTTAAAAATAATATAATAATAATAAATAATATTATTATAATAATTATAATAATAATAAATAAATAAATAAAAAGTTAAAGTGTATTGGTCACTTTCTGTGGCAAATGTAAACTACAAACCTTTTTAATTAAGTGTAATGTCTGTACTACATTCAATGCCAAATTATTCAGTTCTGATGCAAAAAAATGTTGTTTTCATGTTTCATTTTATCAGTAAGGATAGCCCTCTGAAATTTTTATTAGAACTGAAAATCACTTCCATGGAATCATGAAAGACTGAACCCACAATGCTTCACTACCCACATTAATGTATAGACTACTATATTTCCATGTTAAATATATCAGTAGGAGTTTCTTATGTCTTAGAAAGGCAAGTTAACAATTAGGTATTGCAGGTAGAACACCTTACCTTGAGAAATAACACATTTGAAGATATAGTATTGACAGCAGAATATAAGTAAGAAACTGTTTTCTAAAGATGCAGGTTAGTGGTGGGTTACCCGTAATGCATTGCAATTTTTGCAAATCACCGTGTAATGTTTACCATTACATCATTTTATGGGTTTTGCTACAGAAAAAAAATGAACAAACAGTGAAACTGAAAAAAAACACTATAATTTTCATTTTTTGATCACTTGCAACATTAAATTGAGGAATATGGCTGGAAATAAAATTAGTTGTAAAACAAAGATGATTCAGAATGAGACCAATCAACATTAATAATGACAGCTCAAGATATGTATGTGATGGTTCACAAAATGTATAGAAAATGTAGGAGATACAAAATGCAGGTTTTGCAACAATAAAATAGAAACATTTACACATCTTTTTGCAGGCTGTAATGCTCTTTTGACTCTGTGTTTGTGTACTGAAAGGCACAACAATGTAGCAAAGGTTTTACTCTGGAGACTATGTAAACATTACAACATACAGGTAGCTGATAGACACTGAAAACATGAACCACAAAGGATTGCTGAAAATGAATGGTTATCAGGTCACATGCAATCATTATGTGAGATCATCCAATAATAACAGTTAGGAAAGTAGAAGCAGGAAAACTAGATATTGTTGTAGAGGACAAAAAGACAAAAACAGCATTAATTATCAAAATTGTTATACCCAGTACTTTAGTGTCCTGTGTATTGAAAGACATGTAGTTATAAAATATCAGGACATTAAAGCAGAAATGAGTGTAATCTGGAATAAGGACACTCATATAGTTCTAGTGGTAGTAGCAGCAATTAATAAATTAGATGTGCATGAGCTGAAATTGAGTCATGGTGACACCATGGGTAGGCCCCATAGGTTTCTCGTGGCATATTACAAAAATAGCTTAACAGGCCTTTCTTCAGCACATATACTGCTGCTGCCCAGTTGTGCCCCAAGCAGATTTTGAACTCATGTCTACCAGTTGGTAATCCTATGCCTTGACCGCTATGCTATCAGTAGGAGCAATTGGGCTTATAAAAATGAATTTTGGTGCACAATTAAATATGCTACTCATATGAGTAACCTCATATGAAACTGTAGAAAGAGGCAATTCTGGGTACATTGCAGGTACTTAGAGGAACACTTTTGGCAAATATCAAATAATGAAAAAAATGGATTTCCTGAACTTTAGTTATGTCCTTACCTAGGATTTAGGTTCATTGCTGTCTTGGTATAAAGAAAGAAAGAAAAAATGAAATACTCGGAGAAATTAAATTAAAAGAAAAAAACAGAAGAAATTATTTGTGCATCAATGCCTTCAGGTCATAATTTAATAACCCACCCCATACCTAACCCACAAGATTATGTCCATAAGATTACAGTTTACTCCTATTACACAGTGTAGTTTCATTATATAAATTACCTGAGTTTAAAGATGGAGTAGAAGTTATAAGATTTGTTCATTTGCAGGCCATTAATATTAGAATCGTGGACCAGTGGGCCTAAATCACAACTGGCTCTTTTCCTGCATTATTTTCACCATCTAGGGAGTTTTGTTCTGGTACTGTGAAGGTCTGGGACACAATGTTCAAAGTACTCCTCATATCCTTCCAGCATCATCATTGAATCTTTGAAGTTATTAATGGCAAACGCTCCTCACTGGCAGAAGAAGTACTGACCCTCTTAGTCATAGCAGAAGGCAGGATGTGAAAATAATTAGTCCTTGCAAGTTACCAAATGTATAAGTATTACTCCATCCTCCCTACCTGAACAGACCTGAAGAGAACTTCCAGAGATACAAGAATGATCGGTCAATTCTAATTTCCTCAACACCAATAAGGTCACTAGGAGGCAAGTGATTCTGTCCCTGATATACTACCCTTCATATCCTTCATCTTTTCAAGTGCCTAGTCACTACGACTCAAGCAAAATCCATCACGCAAAGAAAAAGGATCCATTTCATTTAAGAGAGCAAACCAATGTGTGCTACACATGAAGAATCTGTGATGGAAAAAGACCCGAGAAAGTCAGAAGAGATTCCACCAGCTGCCTCTTGCTTTCTTTCATGTGTAAGTTTATTAAAGTTGTGCCACCAGAGACTGCTGAGCAGACTGTGGAATGGCAGTATCAGGCCACTGCACATGCCTCCAAGTAGAGGAAGCCACACCTCCTTTTCTATAAAAATGCACTAGAAACAAGATGGCAGAGATGTTTTCCTCTTTTGAAAATTTTAAAATTACTGCTTCAAATAGAATGATGAAACAAAGCATAATTTATAGTTCTAGTTTTATTTTCCTACGCCTGCTTTTTTTTTAAACACAGGTCAGGTTTTGTCATATACACTGTATACAATGAAATGTAAACATTTTTACTTGCAGAATTTCAACAGAGCTACATCATAGTATTTATGAACGTGTGTTATTAAAAATGTAAATAATGCTTTGTTTCAACATTCTGTTTTATGTAGCGATTAAAGGTTTCAAACATTCTGTTTTATGTAGCAATTATTAAAGGTTTCAAATTCTCTGTTATTGACCATGTGTGGAATGCTACCAGAAAATTTCATGCAGATGAGTTAGGATAGAATGAGTTCTACTGGCAGGTGAGATTAAATACCTGTAGTACTGTAGAATACGCAAAAGAGAATTTTAAAATTATTTCAATGATAGTCATGTGTACTTTGTCATGTATTTAATTTCTTTCTTGTTAAACTTACAGTGTATGTCTTTTAAGAGGGCAAAAGGTGCTTACTGTGATTTAGTAGAGCAAGTTTATATGTTTTATTATTTTGTCATTTTTTTTTTTCATTTTCTAAGCTATAAATATTCCCTAAATGTAGAAAGTCTTGCTAGTCTGTAAAGGTGGTATGCATAGCAAAAAACTTGCTAATAAATTTAAAGGGAAAAAAGGAGGAGTGCATGCAAAAATTGAAGCAGTAACTTGATTAAAAAGTTTTGGAAAAATGCTATAATCAAAAGTATGGTGCACTAAGGAAATTATTACACTGGCTTACTGAAAAAAAAAGGCAACTCTGTCTGAAACGTGTGCCCTACAAACAATGCCAGATTGTAATGGGGCATTTCAGGCAGTCACCTGGGGTGCATGCCTTCAGGAGACCCATGGCAAACTTTGAAAAAAGAAAAAGTGCAATATGTAGAATATTGTGCTCCTACTATTTATTTTTATTCTTTCCATGACCCACACTGTGAAAGTAGCAGACTCCAAATCTGACTTCAGACCAGTGACAAGTGGAGTACCACAGGGTTCAGTCCTGGGTCCTCTCCTGTTTGGTATCTACTTCTCTGAAGTACAGGCTAACACAGAAGGTCTTTGGCTAATGAAGTTCGCAGATGACTGCAAACTATGAGCCATAATCGAAACTCCTAACGATGTGGACATCCTACAAAAGGGCCTCACTGAGACAGATGCCTAGTGTCAAAGCCATGGCCTCAAGCTCAATGCCAAAAAGTGCATTGTCATCCCCTTTGGTAAAAACTCTGTACCCATGAACTACAACATAGGCAGTAGTATACTTAACACCAAAAGTGTGATAAGAGACCTTGGGACACAGGTGGACAGTAGTCACTCCTTTGATAATCACATCACCACAGTAGTCAGGAAATCCTTCTACGTGGCACACCTCATCACAAAAGGTTTCTCATCCAGAAAAAAAGAGGTCATTGTTCTCCTTACTCATCACTCATTAGACCCATTATAGAGTACAACACCCCTTTTGGTATGTACCTCACAAGACATCTACAACAAGTGGAAATGCCACAGAAATACCTCATAAAGAGGATTACTGGCCTCAAACAGATGCCCTACGCAAAAAACTCCAGCTTTACTCCGTCTCATATCGTCTACTCAGAGGTGATCTCTGCCTAACATACAAAACTATATCAAACCCAGAGCTGTTGGACATGCTCCACTTAAAGAAATCCCAATCCCTACGAGCTCCACGCTCTAGGGACCTAAACCTTGTCACCACAATAAACAGAACATGCCGGAGGGATAGATTCCTGTCCCAGAGACTTCCCATTACTCTGGAATAAACTACCTATCTATATCAAACAAAGCTCCTCATTAGCACTCTTCAAGAAAAATCTTGATGATTGGATGGGAAATAGGAAATTCACCCTGGGGATCACCTCTGTGGCTCTGGTCAACAGTGGCACAGGAAAATAATTTTCTTGGGTGGCAAAAGCCAGGGTTCCTTTTCGGCTGGGCTTGTATAGGCCCCAGGGCCGATAGCCTAGTACCTACCTATGAACCTATGAACTAGATGTATTGCAATGTCCATGTTCATGTACAAGTGTTTGCTGACTGAAAAATGGTGAGATACTCATACATAATCAGAAACATTACAACAATGTTTAAGATGTGTCCATATTACTGGGCCATTCACACACGCTAACACAGATACAGTTATGCCAGCAACGTTCTAAGTTTATAAAAGCAATATGTAAAATCTTTCCCTATTTTTCAGCCTTTGTCCCACCATCGTTTCGCTTGGTCCAGAATCCAGGTTTCATATCCTTCACAAAATGCATGCCAACAGTTCCAATTATTCCAGCAACTGTCCAGGTTTACCATCAATATTAAAAATCTGTCTCTACTTTTTAGCTCGTTATCTAACTATCTCACAATACAAACACCAGATAAGATCAAGCAAGCTCCCCCTCCTCACAACAGTCACTTGGACTTGTGCACAAACTCACCCATTTATCAACACGCATGCTTTCTCACACACACACACACACACACACGCACGCACGCACGCACACACACACACACACACACACACACACACACACACACACACACACATGCGCACACGCACACACACCATGTTAATAGTTGGGGAGTAATGCTAGTAAGTATTTCATAGTGGGGTGGTAGTGGGGCATAGGGGGTAAAGTTTTATCTGAATTTGTCAACCTGCAAATTTGCTATGTCACTCTGCTCAGTGAAGGTGGCATCGCTGGCCACCAGTTTGGCACACTGATGTTTTCAAACATAGCTGTAGAAGGCCTTGTGGCTGTCTTTAACTTGTAAGGCTATATTGACCTCATAATCAGCCTCGTTGGACTTAATTAGTCCTCTTAGATTCCTGTTTATGCCTCACAGCAAGAGGTTCTCCGGTTCGATCCTAGGCTGGGGTGCCTTCTGTGAGGAGTCTGCATGTCCTCCCTGTGGTTGCGTGGGTTTCCTCCGGGTGCTCCGGTTTCCTCCCACATCCCAAAGACATGCTGTAGGTGGATTGGACACTCTAAATTGGCCCTAGGCATGAGTGATTTTGTGTGTGTGCGTGTGTGTGTGTGTGTGTGTGTGTGTGTGTGTGTGTGTGTGTGTGTGTGTGTGTGTTTGTATGTGCCTTCTGTGGAAGGTTGGGCGCCGGGCTGGCAACTCGACACTGTAAATCTCCACTGCCAATCATGAACAGACAGGTGTTTCGCTGTGGCGACCCCTAACCAAGAAAAGCCGAAAGAAGAAGAAGAAGAGGATTCCTGTTTAGTTTAGTTAAACAGCTTCTATCATTATAGGAGTTGCTCCTCCTGATTTTAAGAATACAAATCCCAACCAGCTTCAGGTACACTAAGGTGCCCAAAAATGCAATAATAAAATTAGAATAAGGCACCAAAGTTACACACTGGAGGCTATCCACAGTAACTTTATTACAAAAGAGAACAATAGGTGAGTGCTTTCACAACTCAGTGTTGCTTCATCAGACAGTGTTAATACAAGTCATACTTGATTAAATACTTAGGCAATCAATGTAATCTCAAACACTTAAAGCAATACTATCAAATAAATAAATACTGTTGGCACAAATTCATAACAAACTATATAATTAAGGTAGACCTTAAAACCTATATCCATGTCTCTAAGGAAGACATAAATATCCTTCAATACTATTATAAATGAACTAATAAAGAGTACACCACATATAAAATATATAACATTCTTCATAACTATTATAAATAAATTTTATAAATAATACAGCATAAAATACATGAACCTTAATAAGACATTGAAACAAGACTTATAATTAATGTTTAAGACGTCTTGCCTTAAGGCAAGGAACTAATGAGGTACAGCCATTCAAGCCAGGGTATCTATCTGCAATTAACTTAGCAATCCATTTTTGTTCTAATTCTTCTGTATGGTTTTCTATATCCCCACCTCTATTCGTCCTTAATATTTGTTGTAAAATCAAAAATTTACCTTGAAAACAGCTCTCCCATTCAGAGCTCAAGTCAAAAGCAACCCAATTATGGAGAAGATAACAAGGGAACACCAAATGGACAGAACTGCACACTTTTTGAAGAAAAGGAGGATATAGTAACAAATCTTATTGTGAACATTTCTTCCTTTATTTTGACTAATGAACAGAGCAATTTGCTTAATAAGGGTTTATCCTTTATTCCTGCCAGAAAGGCAGACATAACAGACATGATCACAAATCTGAAATTACTTGGTAGAAATTTATCTTTAAAATGTATATTTCCAAGTAGTAATGATGTCAATATTAATATATATAAGAAACCTAGTACCTATATACCTCCTATTCCCCCAGGTATACAAAGATTTTTAGATATTTGTGAACATGCTTTTAAAGAAGTACATACCACTGATATGAATGGTTGCACTTTTTACAATCTTACTGCAGAAGAATATAGGGCTCTAAATGAATTACAGAGCTTGCATTCCCTGGTTATAAAGCAAGCTGATAAAGGGGGTAAAATTGTTTTAATGGACAAAGATCTGTACGTTAGCCAGATGAATGCTTTGTATTTATTTATTTCATAGTATTGCTTTAAGTGTTTGAGATTACATTGATTTCCTAAGTATTTAATCAAGTATGACTTGTATTAACACTGTCTGATGAAGCAACACTGAGTTGTGAAAGCGCTCACCTATTGTTCTCTTTTGTAATAAAGTTACTGTGGATAGCCTCCAGTGTGTAACTTTGGTGCCTTATTCTAATTTTATTCCTCCTGATTTTAGCCAGGACTTTTTCTATTTGTTATATGCCCTTTTAAGGTTAGGATTCCACTAGTGTGGTTTGTTTTTAACATTTGTTTTGTGCTTACTTCTAGTACATACGGCAGCCCCTATACAACCATTTACATGGACGCACGTGGTCTCTGTGAACAATTTCGCATAGGTCGCTGTGAACTCGGTGTTACGAAGGGCATTGAATTTTGACAAACTATCACTTACTAGGATGTAGTTTGCTTTGAAATAGCTCCTAAATGTTGCATATCGAGTTGATTTTTATTTCATAGGAGAGCTTTGTGGTTTCCTATATTGGTGCATATCAGGTCCAGTATGTTTGACTCTCTGGCACGTGTGCACACTAACTGACTAAAGGTATTTGTATTAATAAACTGCAGGAATCATTATTCCTGTGAGTATGATGCAATGTATGTTTCTTAGTCTATAGAGGGGAAGTTAAAGTTTCCCATGACCAGGGTATTTGGTTTAATGGTGAGTGTCTTTCCAGTAGGTTCAAGTATGAATTATGGCATTCTAGGGGCACAGAGGATGACCTATAGCTTGCTAGTATATGGAATGGGCCCTTGTCTGTGATGATTTGCAAGTGGATAAACTCCAGGGCATCGTCTTGTTATGCTTGTTGCTAATAAAGATCGAGACCCCACCTTTTGTCCCTGTCTATGTGGCTAATTTTCTAAATGTGAGGAAGGCACTGAAGCCTTGCACTGCTGGAGTACTTTCTGTGGATTTAAATCAAGTCTTGGTAATGGCACAGATGTCCTCCAGAGTGAGGCCATGGAGTTTCTTATTTAGGGTCTTAGCATAGATCAGTAACACCTTTAGGATTCTTTAGGTTTTATTTGCTATGTAGGTTAATTTGTCAATTTAGCATTGCCTAAAAAGACTCTAAGTGGGTGGATAAAGTTTTATCCAATATTTGGAAGCCTAGGGGAGGCAGGTGCAGACCACCCTTTGCAAAGCAATGTGGTTTGTTAACCATGTCCTTCCATGCTGACAAATATTCAATCACCCTGGAAAGACACCAGAAATTAAGCCTATTATTGAAGTCAATTATCTTTTGTTCTTACTGTGGCATCATCCTTGGTGAAGATAGAATGTTGCTCAATGCAAGGCACATATCTGCCTGAGAAACATATTCAGAGAAATCAGCTATGACTCTCTTCATATAGTCCAGGTATTTATGTCCACATGGACTATGATAGAATCATACTGGTACCTTGAATGTGTGTATAACTTGGTGGATCCTTGCTCCAGATAAGCAACTAACCATTATCATCTTCTTGTTAAGTCTGGCAAGTGGGGCATCTGTGTGTCATGCAATGGAGTCCCCATGATAAGATTCCTGGTTAATGTATTTGCTTGCCTTATAGGCTTTTTTCTTGGGGCTCCACTGTGTGTAGGCATATGTGTGGTGTTTGGTGCAGCTGTTGGTGAGTGCTTTAGAGATTGTTGAGGTTAGGTGTTGGCATTTATAGGTTAGGAGGTGTTTGAGGTTTGGGTAGATTGTTTTTTAGTGCCTCTGTATAAGTTGGTCTATGTGTGTGGTGGATGTAGTGTGTGTGTTCTTGACAACCTTGTTTGTATGTAAGATTTTTGCCTCCAGTGAAATTGTATATGTGCATCTGTCATATACTGTGTTTATTTCTTTAGGATTAAATGACTGATTGTGAACATGAGACAATTAGGGTTGCCACCAATCTGTTTTTTTCCGGACTATCCAGAAATCAAACTGATTCCCCAGTAGTCTGGAAAATGCTGTACAAATTCCGGTATTCTGTTTCAGAAAAGGAAACAGACTATCGGAGTTTGTTAAATCAGCTGATTTACTATTCCTTTTTACAGAAAAGCATAGTAAATTGGTTAAAAGCAGGCATTAGGAATGGAAAAAAAGAGGGTGTTCCTGTCTCCTGACATCACAGTGATGTCATTAAATGGACTGAATATGGGTGGGGAGGGGCAGGGTTACAGGTGATGCGAGGGAAGTGGCCTTAGAAATCACAACAAAAGGTGGCAGCCCTAGAGACAATTGCTACATTGTCTCAGGATGCCAACATCTACCAAGCTGGCTATGGAGAAATTTGGACATTGCATATCCATGTTAGTGGTGCTGCGGTAGCGTTGTCGCCTCACAGGAAAACGTTGTTGTGTTCGATTCTCAGCTAGAGCATTTTCTGTGTGGAGGCATGCGTGATGAGCATGCCTTCATTGAAGGTTGTGCGTCAGGGCTGGTAACTTGGCATGTAAAAATCCACTACCAAACATTAGCGGACCGGAGTTCCGCTGTGGCAACCCCTAACCGGGATAAGCTGAAAGACACAACAACAACATATCCATGTTGTCTGCACCTGTATTTGGGTGGGTTACTGTAGGTTACTGACTGACCCGCGGTGGTGGTGGTGCTGTGGTAGCGTTATCGCCTCACAGTAAAACGCTGTCCAGTTCGATTCTCAGCTAGATCATCTTCTGCGTGGAGACATGCATGAATGGGTGTACCTTCATTGAAGGTTGTGTGTCAGGCCTGGCAAGCCGGTACGTAAAAATCAACTGCCAACCATTAGCGGACCAGAGTTCCGCTGTGGCGACCCCTAACCGGGAAAAGCCAAAATACACTGTAAGTTATTGACTGGATGTTACAGAGGTCTTCTTGAGTGGTATCTTTTATGTGGCACTAGACAAGGTTACATTGTGCTAAAATTTGATAGTTGCTGTTTAATGTGCAAACTAGCTGCTCTAAGCTTGTCTCTCCACAATGTCTTTGTTTTAGCCACACTAAGTAACAGGTTTCAGTTCTAAGAACAGTTTTATTGAAAAAAATTACTTACTTGGCTTTTGTGTCTGTACAGGGTGCTGCTAACATCTTTTTTGATGTTTTTACATCAAGATGTTAGCAGCACCCTGTCATCAAGAAGATGATGACAGGGTGCTGCTAACATCTTGATGTAAAAACATCAAAAAAGATTGTTTGCGAGTATAATGCTACAAGCAAACAACTTAAACAAACTTCCTTGACAAGGCAATTTCAAGTATTGGGGACCTTTAGAATGATTTAAAGGCAAAATCAACAAATAATTGTAAAAAAAACATCAGTAGCACACTGAACAGTAAATTGATGTGCAAGACAATAAAATACATTTCTTATGTATTTCTTATGTGCCAAAGATGGAGAAGGATTAACTCTGGACCCCCATCCCCCCAGAGCTGCTTTAGGAGGCGGCTTCCTTAATTATGTATCTTACAAGTTAATATTAGGCAGTATAAAAAAGAGCAAGGTATAAGTAATGACACTAACATTGTTACACAGGGGGGCCCTGTGGTGCAGAAGTCTAAAGGCATCACTGCAGTCCAGACAAACCATGTTTGACTAGAAACATGGGCACTGGAGTGCTGGACATGATGGAGAAAAATGGTAGGAATGAGCAGCTGGTATCAGCTCTCCCATCCTTGGGGGAGGGAGGCAGCCTAGGATCATTACAATAAGCAGTATACCAGTCTAGTAAACTGTGAGTCACTTAGCTGAGGGTTAACCATGCGCTGAAGGAAGCATGCATATACTGATGCAGCACTTAAAGATTGAAGTCAGAAAATAATGATAGACATTTGAGTTTCAGCCTTCATACAGAGAGTGTCAGTTTATACTTGTTAAAGCTGCATCTCATGCAGAAAAATGTAAATAAGGCCAGGACAATAAGCAATACTATCAGTTTATAACTGTTAAAGATGCAGGGGGATGCCAGCAGGTTGGAGAGGTTAGCTCACACTTCCCAGCAGCAATATGGTCCTGCACCAGTGTCTTTTATCTCCTCACTAGTTCCAGATGTGGACTGAGTTGGGTTAAGCCTGATAGATACTAAGCCGGGTATGACAGACCTAGTGAATAAGGAGAGAAGCTGGTGGCAGCCAAAGGTCTGGCAGTTAATACAGAGGACTTATGCTTTGACCTGTTAATAAACTGCTTCCACTGCCAAGAGTACAGGATTTGAATTGTTCCAACTTCATTTGCCTGTTATCTCACCTTGAGCAAGTCATTTAACCAGGCAATACTTTGGGCTAGACTCCTCACTGGTCTCTTAGACTAAATGTCTAATAACTTCCTATTATACAATTCTTACTCTAAAACGTGCACGCTGATTGGCCAGCCCAACCAGCGTGCCCGTTGTAAATCCCTCAATATACTAACGGAAAAAGGTCCGGTCGCCCAGGCTTTTTCCGTTAGTATAAAACACTGTCTCGCTATGTTAAAAGAGTTTAACATAGCGACACAGGTTTAAAAAAAGCAACGCAGATCTCCGTTGCTTTTTTTAAAGCTGTCTCGCTATGTTAAACTCCTTTAACAAAGCGACACAGTGTAAAAAGCGGAGATCTTGCGATCTCCGTTGCTTTAAACCTGTCTCGCTATATTAAATGGGTTTAACATAGCGAGACAGCTTTAAAATAAGTAACGGAGATCTCCGTTGCTTATTTTAAAGCTGTCTCATATGTTAAACCATTTATAGCGAAACAGTAAAAAGCAACGGTGATCTTGCGTTCTCCGTTGCTTTTGCCCAACTCTGACGTACTGCGTAGGCATGCGCAGTACATCAGAACTGCCGCGGAATACCAGACAGCTGTGGAAGGGCAGCAAAGAGGCATTATACAATGCCATTATTTAAGAAAAGTAATTATTTCTTTTCTTAAATAATGTCATTGTATAATAGCAATAACCCACTTCTGGGTGTGGGTAATGCAGGATTTAACCACGGTTGTCTTTGTTTGGTCCCTCGGGCTTCGCCCTCGGGACCAAACCACGCCAACCGTGGTTAAATCCCACATTACCCACACCCAGGCGTGGGTTATTGCTATATGAACCTATGTTCTAGGATGTGCTGCACTGTATACTAATCATTGTCACTTGTTATTCATGTTTTCATTTTTACACATATATTCACAACTGAGAGAGCTCCTTGTTATTAAGAAGCATAGTGTGAAATGTGCATACTTCCCAGCTGTACAGATTTTCGCAGAATGTCCAGATTTTTGCCTCATATTTTTGGTCCATTTTTCATAAAACTGTGATTTTTTTTCTGGCAACACAGTGACAAGTCATTAAAGATTGAAGTCAGAAAATAATGATAGACATTTGAGTTTCAGCCTTCATACAGAGAGTGTCAGTTTATACTTGTTAAAGCTGCATCTCATGCAGAAAAATGTAAATAAGGCCAGGACAATAAGCAATACTATCAGTTTATAACTGTTAAAGATGCAAATGTTATTTTAAAGATCTGATACTAGATACAATCAAGAACTTTAATCACCCAGCCTTGCACAAGAAATAAAAAAAGAGGTTTAAAAGGCCTAACTAGACAAGGACACTTCAGCATTAAAGCAGGCTTTCCTTTACCTCATCAGAGACTGAAACAGTGCAAAGTAAAATTTGACAAGAGCTGTGATAAAAAAATTGACCATGTGTTTCAGTTATTTCTTCAGTGTTTGTTTAAATTTAAAATGTATGAGTTAAAGCAAGTATGTTTTCAGACAATGTTCTCATGTTTTCAGACAGTTGTACAATACTATTAATTTCAGTATATCTATGTTCAAACAATAATGGTTTGTTTCTCAGAATATAACATTTACCAGTTTCAGTTATATTTTATCTGTGTTTAGTTAACACTGGCAAAAGATATTCTTTTTGTTTAGTTAGTTTCCAGAATATACACAACTATTTTTAAATGTTCAGTATATGCTAATGTAAATAGTTTCCAGAATATACACAGCTATTTTTAAATGTTCAGTATATGCTAATGTAAATAGTTTCCAGAATATACACAGCTATTTTTAAATGTTCAGTATATGCTAATGTAAATTTCAGTCAAGTTGCAGAATATGACATTCATATTCAGTTATGTGTTCAGTATAGTACATTTCAGTCAAATCTCAAACTACCTCATATTATTCAGTCTTTAGTTTATTTGTAACAGGCTTATTACATTATTCAGTCATTAGTTAAGGGTAAAGTAACAGAATTACTTTTTACAGGCTTATCTAAAGAATAGGTAGTAATAGTTACTTAGTTTACAAAGTACAGTGCACATTTACAAATTACAGTGCACTTTACATAATTATTGTACATTAGTCAGAAATTAAGGACACTTACAGACAATGTAAAGGTACAGACTTAAAATACAGAAAGTATAGGTTTTAGTAAACTATTATAGCTCATAAATATTCATAAGAGTTAAAAAAGGTAAGTAGCATTATAGAGCAAATTTAAATAAAAAATTATAGACACAAGTTAACACAGAATATGGTAATTATGCTTCAAGGCCACTTATAAAGTTATCAGTTTAGTGCAGATTTCATTTAGTCTTCAGAAAATAGCCATCATGCTTGATAGGCTATACAATATGCGGCAGAAAAAAGCTGCCAAGGAAAAAAATTCCTCTATATCCAATGCAGTGGAAAGAGATTAAGGTAAAAAGTACAACAGAGGTGAGCCAAGTGGGCTCAACGGTGAAGGCAAATATGGCAAAATCAAAGACGTGCAGAAAAATGCTAATAAAAGGACACAATGCAAAGTTACCAGTCCAGTCCCGGGAGTAAGGTTGTATGTGTACAAACAGAACAAAGGGCACTTTTGCCCTATGTACCAGAATTATTGGCTAAGCAGCTAATAAAGTACAACCATCAGCTACTAGGTTATGTAGGTTTTCAGAAAATTTGGTCTATCATACAATATAAGTTTTAAAATCCTCAGCTAAAAAAAATCAGGAGGAGTGTATAATCCTCAGTTGCAGAGAGTGCCAGTTTCAGGAAAAGCATGGTACAGTATACAATTACATTTTGCAGGACCTCTTCCTCCAGCAAAAAGGGGTTAAATAATCTACACGTTTTAAATATATCACTCATACATCAAAACACAGACTTAAAGACTCTAAACAATATAAATCTAGGTAATATAAAAATCAAATTGTAAAGCTATGATCCAAACAGGTCATAAATCCTCAAATCACACCTAGTGGTCAAAATTAAAATTGCAGGTTTACCAAATAAATTCTTTTTATTTATTTTCAAATTATAAGTCTGGTAGCATAAAGCTGTATACAGTAGTTAGCAATATAAATATAAAGTAACTACAGAAGTAGGTCCCAATAGATTTTCGTCAGGGAACTCAGGGGCAACTGTTAGATTAGGGACTTCCATTTTAAAGTAGTTATTGGATATTAGACAGGATAAAGGGTAAAATAAATTGTGTTTTATTTATGCATAAAAGACAGTTAAGCAGAAAGGAAAATAACCCTGCTGGTCAAGCATTTGAGACAGTTTGTTAGAAAGAAAAGATAAGCATAAAATGTGCAGGCAGAATGTTCTTTTCTCAAGGGAAAGATACAATTTTGCTAGCTACAGAAAGCCTTAATGGAATGTTGCACATATGAAACAAAGCCTGAGACCAAGGTTAGAAAAAGTAAATAAGGAAAATTACTGGACTGAAGCAATATAATATGTTGTGTTCAGGACAGCAGTGCAGTTAAAGTTAGTAAGTTCATTCGACCTGTTGCTTCAGAGAAGATGTCAAACACTCGAGCCTGAGTACAGAAAACAGGTCATCAAAAGACTAAGTCAGTTTACTTTGTTCAGGACAATCAGAATATGACGTACAGCAACTTACATTGTTTATTAGTACTGTTAATGAAGACAGTATTTGGATATTGTGAACATCTAATAAAGCCTTATTAAATGAACTACGGTGTTTGGAAAATTAATTCTGAAAAGTGCACAAGACTTGGTCCATAAAGTACAGACTGGCACCTGTTCAGCACAAGCTTGGGTAATTAAGACGTTTGTTTCTCAGTCTTATTGCATACAGTGTTTCCAGCTAATTATGGTACAGTATGGAATTTTCAATTCTTACATCATGCTAACACAAAACCTGTTATTCTATCAACATTCTAAGTTTGTAAGAGCAATATTTAAAAATCGTCCCTATTTTTGATCCCTTGTCTCCCCATTATTTGTGGCTTTGTCCTGATTTCTTGCTCTAAGAGGTTGAGAGGTATGGAAATGTGATGTTAGGAAACAGAAAACGTACTGCTATTGATCATGTATAATATACTAGCTTTGGATATATTACTAGAAGCCTACTCACAATTATGAAGATGTGCAATATTTACAAAATCAGGTGACTTACAAGCTAATGCCTGGTATCAGGCGAATCCTTAAATAATGTTGTTGAAGGAAACTATCTTTCATATTTGCACTTAAGTTGTATATCTCGGTGATATTCAATGTTATTCATATTGTTAGTAATAAAAATAAGCATAATTGTCTTATTTCTGTAAATATTTCAGTAAACAAGTACTCAGAAATGAAATGCTTGTTGTCATGTGAAAGTTTAAGTCAGGCTGAACAACACATTATTTTTCTTCATGTCTAGGTTGTAGAGTTTACAAGAAATGAAACATTGAGAAACTTTAGAGAAAATATAATTCTGGATTTCTGCACATTATACTATATTAAAGAACTGATGTAAAGTCTGTATAAGTGCCAATTATCACCACTAATAATATTGCTGTTAGTAACTTTTTAATAGTATTTACTATTCTCAAGATATTTTGCATTTGTTTGACTTATGCTTTTAACTTGATTTTTCAGAAAATGCTCTAGAATTAAGGATGCTTGCAGGCTGCTAGTGGTGTGACATTCCACAGAACAGAGATTTTAATGAGTTAATTAGTGCAATCACTAAAAATTGTCCCTAATATTGGGCCTTTATCCTTAAATTGTTTTTTGGCCTTGTCCCTGATTCCTGAGTGAAGAATTTGAGAGCTAGGCATATATAGTCTAGATCAGTTTTGTTGTCTGTTGCTAACACTATTTTGTATTTTACTTATCTACAAACATTACATTGCATTTTTGTATGAATTTTATACAGTGTTCTCCAATTATTTAGACTTGAGGGCAACATGTTGAGTTTGTCTATGGATGGAAGGGTGAGAGAGCGGTGCTTGTTTGCACAATTCTTGGGTAGATTGTTTGCGTCTACCCTTTTTCTTATTTTATTTTTTTTCTTAGATTGTTTCATATCCATTTTTATGTTAAACAACAGCAGAAGGCTGATGTTGCTGATGCTTTATGCGTGATGGGTTTTATGCCCACTGGTCTGACTGGGTTTAACAGTACAATCAGCACCATATCTTTCAACCTCTTAGATCAAGAAATCTGGACAAAGCTGTCGCTCTCCTACTTTGGACACAATAGAAGAGCCTTTGTGGGTCCTGTTCAACCAGCTTTATTTTATACAAACACATTACTGTAGAGGTTTACTGACTTTAACTTAAGTAACTTATATACAAACTAAAAATTGCGATCATGCATGCTCTCACTGTGTCTGCTCTTACAAAATGTCACTAGGGAGTGCACGTGTCTGGAATTTATATGTGCACGTACAGCCTTCACATGCTTCTTAAAGATACAGCACTCTTCACTTGCAAACTGATCTACAAAATCCATAAATAAAAGTGGGACTAAGGCCCAAAAATAGGGACAATTTTTCAATATTGCTCTTACAAACTTAGAAAGTTGATAGGATAACAGGTTTTGCATTAGATTGAATTTTCTGAAGGGTATGAAGTCTGAAAACACTCAAATGTCAGTCATTACTTTCTAACTTCAATATTTAATGATCTGCCACTAATTTGCCAGAAAACCACAATTTTATGAAAAACGGACCAAAAATATGGGGCAAAAAACTGGACATTCATCGAAAATCTGTACAGTTGAGAGGTATGAAGTACCGTGTTGGTTTCTGACTGTATGCTTTCTAATATGCTGATAGCAGTTGTAAGCCCTTTTGCTATAGATCATCCAGTAGGTAGTTATGTATGATTTGGCGAAATATTCTTGTAGCAACTCAGATAATCAGGTGAACTGCATTGAAGGGGGGGGGGGTTCCTGGGGATTTTGTTTTCAGTGGGTCAGAATTCCAGAAGTTATTTTATGGTAGGTATAGGTTCATAGGATGATACTAGGCTATTGGCCCAGAGGCCCTTATAAGCCTAGCCAAGAATTTCACTCATGTTCCCACAAAGTCAGCACCTGTTTCCCCTGTCCAGCAGGAACACAGGTGTGATCCCAGGGGTGTATTTTCTGTTTCCCATCCAGTTGCCCAGGTTCCTCTTAAATAGAGCTAGAGAGGTACTCTGCTTGACATGGACAGGGAATCTATTCCACAGATGGAGGGGGTCTTTGGGACACAAATCTATCCCGCTAACAAGTTCTATTAATGTCACAGACCAGGTTGAGGCCTTGCATGGGGGTTGCACAAGTGGAGTTTGACTTACAGATATGCAGCAACTCCATTAAGGCTGGGTTTGAGATGGTCTTGTATGTCAGATACAGGTCACTTCTGAGCAGTCTGTATGAGAGAGAGTAGAGGGACAGTGCTTTTAGCATATCTCTATAAAATAGGTGTTTGAGACCCTGGATTTTCCTGGTCAGGAACCTCTGGGGTCACTTCAGCTGCTGCATGTGCTTGGCAAGGTACATGCCGAAGGGGACACTGTACTCGATAATGGGTCTGACAAGGGAGGAGTACAGGAATGTTATGACTTCCTTGTTCCTGGATAAAATACCCTTATTTATGAAGTGAGCCATGTAGAAAGCCTTCTTTTCAACGTAGGCAACGTGATGGTCAAAAGTCAAGTTGCTATCAACCTGGGTGCTTAAGTCCCACCAACTGATTGCATGCTTAGTATGTTGTTATTAATGTGAAAATTAGTGGGGATGCCATTTTCCCCAAAGGGGATAATGATGCATTTCTTGGCATTCAGTTTGAGGCCATGCTTCTGGAAACAGTCATTAGTTTGGGTAAGGCCCTCTTGGAGGATGTTCACATTACTAGGAGAATTTAAGACAGCGACCAGTTTGCAGTCATCTGCAAACTTGGTCAACCACAGATGACTGGTTTTGGCTTGCATCTCAGAAAAATATATCCCAAACAGTAGGGGTTCCAAGACTGATCCTTGGGGTACACCACTTGTTACGGGTCTACTACTAGCAGTGGCTTCCCTTATTTTGACTGAGTGTTTTTTATCAGTGAGCCAGTTAGCTACCCATCTGGTAACATACGGGTTGATGCCTAGCTGTGAGAGTTTATCTATCATGCCTAAGTGGGGAATAGTGTTGAAGGCTTTGGCTAGGTCAAGGTAAGCAGCGTGCACTGTCTTCCCCTTGTCCATGGCTTTGGTGACTGTTTCAAAGGAGTCAGCCAAGTTTTACAGGCACAATCATTGACAAAACCAAACTGTGTAGGGTCAAGGGTTTGGAGGTTGCCAATGTCCTTGTTTTAAGGTCCATGATAATGTGTTCCATGGCCTTGCAGATCAGGCTAGTTAGGCTGATGGGCCTATAACTGCCTGGGTCAGTGGATGATCCACCTTTGTGTAGAGGGATGACAATGGCTGTCCTCCACTCAGCTGGGATGAAGCTGGTGCTCAGGCTTTGGTTGAATAGGGTGCCTAATGGAGCTGAGAGCTCATGCCTGAGTTCATGTAGTATACAGCCAGGGATGTTATCAGATCCCATGGAGATGGTATTTTTTGCCTTTGAGAGGGCATTGGAAACCTGCTCTCTAGTGATGATGGGAGGGAGGCAGGTGCTGGGGATATCCTGGTTTACTGATGGGGGGACAGGGGGGTGAAGTTTTCGCTGAACCTGTCTGCCAGCAGGTTGGATATATCTATGACATTTTTGTATGTGGTATTATTGACCACCAGTTTAGAGCAGATTTGGGTGTTACCTTTAAGATTGCGGATGTATGTGAAGAAGGCCTTGTGATTGTCCTTAGTGGATGTGGCCAATCTGAACTCAAAGTTAGCCTTAGCGGATTTCACCAGTGACCTTATTTGCTTGTTCAGACAAAGGAGAGATTACCTTCAACTTGGCACCTGCTCCTTCTTGGTCGTAGACATTAATTTATTTTTCTTTTATTATAGAGTTTGTTTATTGCTGCTGTCCGCCAGACAGGTTTACTCTTCCTTGAGGAAGATGATTTGGTCTTGTCAGGTATCGCTGAGTCTATACAGCTATGCAGGTGCTCATATAGATTTTTGGTGTAGGCTTGGACATTAGTGCAAGTTCCAACTGAGGGGGCAGTGGCTGTGAAGCTGCTTATACCTGCTCTGAGGAGACTGTAGTCAGCTTTGGAAAAGTTTTTTTGTTTGACCCTGACAAGGGTGTGTCAGGGGAGATGGTGACTTCAAAAGTGATTGCTTTATGGTCGGATCTTATGCTTTACACTTAGGGTTACTTTGACTAGAATGACTGGAGGAATTTCTCATTTACTCAGTGCCTGTTATTTGCAGTGCACTGATTGCTACTTGCACAACTCTAGTGCTAATACAAGCAGATTTGATGTTTGGTGAGAAGACATGAGTTGAAAAATAATTGTACTTACTCAGACTTAAAGCAAATGTACTTAACTAACTTCTGATTTATCAAGGAATACATACAATCTAAAGCAATCAGAAAAGTGAATCTAGAACATGTTTATGTGTGAAACTATATAACAAGCTAGGGGGCCCATTGATTAAAAACAGGTGCATTTAATCTGCTACTGCTTGTGAAGAGATGATTGCACTGCTTGTTTTTAATAACTTTCTAAGCAATACATGTTTCAGAGAATAAGCAATGTGTAAAGTTCTAGTGGATCTAGAAGTTCAGTAGTATGGTATTTCTGAAGCAGTTCAAAAGTGCTAATGCATATAAATAAACCCAGTAATATAATATATATACTAGAATCATGCTACAATAAAATAGCCAAGTTTGCTACTAACTCAACCTATAGAACCCATCACTGTGCTGCACTAAAAGAACTAAAGTGGCTTGAGCTACCACAGCTACTTAACTATCACCAGCTGGGCACAGCCTACAATATTCTTAAATATCCTGAAAAAAACCCCTCATTATCCAACCTACTTACTATCTATACTACAAACCGATACCTAAGATCCAGTGAAAAATCTCTCTCCATCACCAAGGCTAACAATAATGCAGGGAAAGCACTCTACTCCCACACCGTTGCCAGAAATTGGAACTCTCTTCCCCTATCTGTGTCCACTGCCCCCTCCACATCCATATTCAAAAACTCCCTCAAATCGCACCTTCTTAGTACATGGTTATGCCCTTGTATCACATAACCCTACCCATACTACTATTAACTCCCCAAATTCCTCTTTGATCACATGCTGGAGCTCTGATCCCCTGTAGGCTTGGTCATCTGAAAGGGTACTTTTAACTGTAGAATCTTACTTGATATATTTTCTTTTCTTACCAAAGTATGACTGACATTGTCTTTACCCATGTTCTATATCTTTTACCTGGAGTGTTTTTATTAATTCTTGTTATATTACTATGCTCAGCATACATGATGTAACCTGTTTTGTGTATTATGCTGGATGTACTGTATTTGTATAACTTGATGTTGGAGCTTTTCTCCCCGGGCCTCCGCTGAAAATGGACCTGGTCCAGTCGGAATTTCCCGGTTAACAAATGTAAAATAAAATAAATAAAAAATAAATATATATATATATATATATATATATATATTTATATATTATACATATAGACTGTGGTTTTTGTTCCACAATTAGGAGAGAAATTCTACTGGGGGAGTTTGGTGGTGTGTAAACGAACTGTGTTGAGAAGAAAGAACCAAAGATTGAGGGCCTTTTGCAATAAAAAGTGGGCTGTTGGAAAGAAGGGACCCAACTAAATGAGACCTTTGCAGTGAAAGAGAAAAATATTATTGTTGATTTTTGACTGTAAATATATCTTTCTGCTGTGTAGAGTAAAATCTTAAAAAGCAAAGTGTGATGTCTTGCAACAGTATAAATGAACAGTGCTTATATTAGCCTGACATTTTGCTGCATTTGTGAACTGTACTGCATTTAAAGAAAATTAAAACAACCGTCTGCTACAGTTTTATGAAAATGACTGCATTGTTACAATGATTTTTTGGTAGGAACTGCTAAGAACTAGCCCTGTTGTTAAGAAACAGAAAGTAAAGAAGTACGCAGTGTCTGGAAAGCACTGACATAATGCTAAGTCCATTAGAGAGCACTGAATCCTACTACATGCTTCCCATGGAAAGTGAACACAGCAGTGATTTTTAGGTGTCTGTACTAAAGGGTAAAATTCTATACAGCACTGAAATATTCTAGGTGCTGTCTTAGTAAGAAACCTATGTCAAAGTGTAAACACCATTGAGTCTTGCTATGTGCTGTCCACAGCAAAGGGTATGCAGCAATGAATTTATTAGGTGCCGTCTGTGGTAAACAGTGTATTTCAATATGGCACTGAAACATACTAGGTGCTGTTTCAGCAGCAGTAAGAAACCCGTGACAAAGTATTTTCTGCACTGACTTGCATTAGGTGCCATTTAAACAGCAGCAAGAAACCTGTAACAAAGTGTATTGTTATTCCTCTCAACTTCTTGGTTCAAGAATTCTGGACAAAGCCAAAAATAATAGAGAAACAAAAGGCCAAATTCAAGGACATTTTTTAAATATTCCAACTCACTTAAACAGTAAACACAACAATATGTTTTTGCATCAACCTGCATTTTTTGAATAACACGATATATGGAAAAGTAATATATGGCATCATTGACTGACTGTGATCCTCAATGATTTACCAGAAAATCAAAACTTTTATGAGGGATGGGTTAAAATATAGGGGAAATTCATGGGCATTCGGCACAATTCTGAACAGAAGAGGCATGCGTATGAGACTTCTAAGCAGTATGCGGATTTTTCAAGGAGTGGCTTTTTAACACTACAAAGCTCGTACACATACAAGAATATTTGTCTTGTCCCTATATCAAGGCAATAGAAGTGGGTCTTCATGTCAACTAAGTGGCAGCCTGGAAAAGAAAGCTCTGTACCTGTGTTACACTAAAGAGCTGAAACAAGAAAATTATATGTACAACAAAGTGGTTTTACCAAAAAATTGCAGGCATTTTTAAAGCTAAAGTCAGGGTTAAGGTGCCGCTTTAAAAAATTAAGACATTCAGACAGGAAAAGGAGTTTGTTGCTGTATAAAGAGGAAATAAATGTTTCTTTCAAAAAATCAAAACTCTCTGACAGGAAAAGAGAGTTTATTAATGTCTAGACAGTCTGTGAGGAAAAAATACTGCTTTTGAAGTTAAAATCCTCTGACAGGAAAAGGGGTCCATTGCTGTGTAAAGTAAGAAATAGGTACTGATTCTGAATGCATATCATCTGTCAGTGAATGTGGGTTCCTGCTGGTTAAAGTAACATGGAATTAAACTGTGTGCAAACCTGGTGAAACTAGTTGTGAATTGCCTGCAGTGAAAATGAAAGACAAAAGAGACAGTAAACAAAATAAATGTGCTGTTAAGATGGAAGGAGAACAGTTAAAAAGAAACTGGTGGTGGCTGACCAATGTGGTCTCAAACAATGCTGGGTTGCAGCAGAATGAGAATGATTTGTATCTGAATATCTCTTATAGGCAGGAACAAATGGATGTTTCACAGTCCAGTGTTTCAACTATGCCATTGAGACCTTAATCAAAAGGGACAATTCTAGCTTGAATGGAGCAGAAACAGACGATTAAGGGCAGACTTAGATTGACTGTGCTACTACAAAAATATAACGTGTAGAAAAAGCAAGGTTGCAAGAAATATATTTGTGTAACAAAAGGCTAAAAAAGAATACAAAAGGTTAGAGGGAGACCTTGATTGACTCAAGACACCACACCAGAGCCCACATCTGAAGAAGTGTTGGAAACGAAAACGCAAACTGTGGATACGTTTATGTGCTTGTTGTTTTATTTATGTGAGTTTGCAGTGCCTATTGTGTTCATTAAAGTGCCTCACCCACATTTTGATCTGTGGCTTCATTGCTTCATCGTGGGTTGGTACCTATTTTCTATTTACTAGTTTGGTGCCTTTCGCTCTTTTTTGGATTACAAGAATAAAAAAAGAAATAAATCTCTCTCATTTCTATGCAACTCTACAAGACAAAGTCATAGACTTAATTGAGAGCATAGAAATGTTGTAGGTCATAGGTTCATAGGAGGTTACTAGGCTAATGTCCCTAGGGTCTTTACAAGCCTAACAGTGTAAAACTCCAAGTACCCTTATTGTCCATATTTAGATGGTCATTGTTAGCAGAGAGATTCTGTGATCAGCACCTACTGCTGCTGCCCATGAAGGACATAGGTGCCACCCATGGGATGGATTTATGGTCACCCATCCAGCTGTCAAGATTGCACTTGAACAGAGTCATTGAACAGCTCTGCTTCACATGGAGTGGGAGCTTTTTCCAGAGGAGTGATAATCGCTGGGAGATATATCTGTCTCTCCAGCATGTTCTGTTTATGTCACAGGCTAGGTTGAGATCCCTGGAGCGAGTTATTCTTGTACCATTTGGTTGGCAGATGTGCAGCAATTCCATTAGGGCAGGGTCCAAGACTGCTGTGTAGGCCAGGCACAGGTCGCCTTTCAGCAGCCTGTATGATACAGGGTACAGTGACAGGGCTTTCAGTCTTTCCATGTATGTCATGTTTTGGAGGACCTGAATTCTCTTGGTTAGAAGCCTCTGTAGTCTCTCCAGCTGCTGCAGTTGTCCATTGAGGTACATACAGAAGGGAGCATTGTACTCAATCAATGGTCTGATAAGGGTCAAGTACAGTGGAGCTCTAACCTCTTTGGTCTTGGATGCGATAGCCTTATTTATGAGATGCACAATGTAAAATTATTTTCTTACCACTACAGACACATGGTGATCAAAGTTTAGATTGCTATCAATCTGTGTTTCCAAGTCTTGCACCACTAAGTTTGAGCTTAGAAGGGTGATACCAGTATCATAATTAGCAGGGGCTACTTCTTTGCTAAAGGGGAAAATGAGGCTTTTTTTTTTGCATTAAGTTTTAGTCCGTGAGTTTGGCACCAATCATTTGTCTCCGTCAGCCTTTTCTGTAATATGTTGACATGGCTGGGGGACTCTATGATTGCTCCCAATTTACAGTCATCTGCAAACTTGGTAAGCCACAGGTCATCTACCTCTGCCTGGACTTCAGAGAGGTAGATTCCAAACAGTAGAGGGCCCAGCACAGATCCTTGCAGTATCCCACTGGTAACTGGTCTACTGGTGGAGGTGGACTCCCCAACCTTGATAGTATGCATTCTATTGGTGAGCCAACTGGCTACTCATCTAGTAATGTATGGGTTAATCACCAGCTGGGAGAGTTTCTCTATGATACTTGAATGGGGGATTATGCCAAAAGCCTTGGCTAAGTCAAGATAGGTGGTATGTACTGTTTGGGTCTCATCCAGGGCTTTGGTGACATTCTCAAGGAAGTCCACCAGGTTTAATAAGCAAGATCTACCCTTGATGAAGCCAAACTGTGTCAGGTCAAGAGTTTGAAGGTCGATTATGTCCTTGTGGATAAGGTCAATGATGATTCTTTTCATTGCCTTGCAAATAAGGCTAGTTAGGCTTACAGGTTGATAGTTCCCAGGGTCATTTGATGAACTCCTTTGTGCAAGGGGGTTACTGTTGCTGTTCTAAACTCTTCCAGGACAATGCCAGTTCTCAGAATATGGTTAAAGAGAGTGCCAAGTGGTTCTGCTAGGTCTTGTTTTACATTGCTTAGTAAGCAGCCTGGGATGTTATCTGGTCCCATAGAGGCTGTATTTTTGACCTTGTAGAGAGCTTGTATGACCTGCTCTTTGGAGATACTTGATAGAGGACTGCTGTCGGAAATGCTTTGGGGTATGTCAGGTGCAGATGGGGGGGGGGGGGTGAAGTTATTGCCAAATCTGTTGGGTAGCAGGTTGGCAATTTCCTCAGGTTCAGTGTGAGTTGTACTGTCCACTGTACGTTCTGCACACAGCTGGAAATTCCCTCTTAGAGGACTTAACAAGATATCTGATTTGCTTGTTCAAGCTGTGGAGGATATTCTTCCTCTGTTGAGTTATTTCCCTCCTGTTCTTAAATATCAGTTTCTTTCTTTTGTTGTATAAGTTATTTTCACTTACAGTCTACCAGGGTGGCTTGTTTTTTCGTGAAGACCTGGTTTTGTTCCTGTTAGGTACAGCTGAGTCAATGCATTTGTTTAAGTGGCTATGTAGGGCAATTGTGTATTCCTCTGCATAGGAGTCATTGTTGACAGGGACATTGAAACTTTTTATATTAGCGCTTAGTAGGCAATAGTTTGCTTTGGAGAAATGTTTCAGTTTTTTTACTCCTGTGCGGGTGTCAGGTTTGAACTTTACTTTAAACAAGACAGATTTATGGTCTGACCTTACCAGGGAGGGCAACACACAGGGGGTACTGCAATTACCACCCCATGTTGGAGAGCACTAGGTCCAGAACATCTGAGCCCCTTGTGGGGGGTGCAGACCAACTATTCCAGGGCATTTGAATTAACAAAGTCCAGGAACCTCATAGAAATAGTGTTTGTGCTCATGTAATTTGTCCAATTGATGGAAGGATAGTTAAAATCTCCCATGACCAAGGTATTTGACTGTATGCTGAGCGACTCTAGCAAGTCCAGGTAGGCAGTGTGCTTCCCCTGGTTCATGGTGGGGGACCTGTAGCTAGTGATGATGTGGAAGCGTATTTTTCCTACAGTTAATTGGACCTGGAGTAGCTCAAGAGAGTTGTACTGTTTCACCAGTCTCAAGGTGTATTTAGGTTCATAGGCTATCATACTAGGCTATTGGCCCTGGGGCCTATACAAGCCCAGCTAAAAAGGTACCCTGGCTTTTGCCACCCAAGAAAATTATTTTCCTGTGCCACTGTTGAGCAGAGCCACAGATGTGATCCCCGGGGTGAATTTCCTATTTCCCATCCAATCATCAAGATTTTTCTTGAAGAGTGCTAATGAGGTGCTTTGTTTGATATAGATAGGTAGTTTATTCCAGAGTATGGGAAGTCTCTGGGACAGGAATCTATCCCTTCAGCATGTTCTGTTTATTGTGGTGACAAGGTTTAGGTCCCTAGAGCGTGTAGCTCAGAGGGATTGGGATTTCTTTAAGTGGAGCATGTCCAACAGCTCTGGGTTTGACATAGCTTTGTTTGTTAGGCAGAGATCACCTCTGAGTAGGCGATATGCGACGGAGTAAAGCTGGAGTTTTTTGAGACGGTCTGCATAGGGCATCTGTTTGAGGCTGGTAATCCTCTTTGTGAGGTATTTCTGCAGCCTTTCCAGCTGTTGTAGATGTCTTGTGAGGTGCATACCTAAAGGGGCGTTGTACTCTATAATGGGTCTAATGAGTGATGAGTAGAGGGGAACAATGACCTTTTTTTTCTGGATGAGAAACCTTTTGTGATGAGGTGTGCCACGTAGAAGGATTTCCTGACTACTGTGGCGATGTGATTATCAAAGGAGAGACTACTGTCCACCTGTGTCCCAAGGTCTCTTATCACACTTTCGGTGTTAAGTATACTACCGCCTATGTTGTAGTTCATGGGTACAGAGTTTTTACCAAATGGGATGACAATGCACTTTTTGGCATTGAGCTTGAGGCCATGGCTTTGACACCAGGCATCTGTCTCAGTGAGGCCCTTTTGAAGGATGTCCACATCATTAGGAGTTTTGATTATGGCTCCTAGTATGCAGTCATCTGCGAACTTCGTTAGCCAAAGACCTTCTGCGTTAGCCTGTACTTCAGAGAAGTAGATACCAAACAGGAGAGGACCCAGGACTGAACCCTGTGGTACTCCACTTGTCACTGGTCTGAAGTCGGATTTGGAGTCTGCTACTTTCACAGTGTGGGTCCTGTCAGTGAGCTAGTTGGCAGAACCCACACTGTGAAAGTAGCAGAAGGCCATCTCTGGCAAATCAGAGTGGACTGTCAACAGATACTGGATTTAATTAACATGGATACACCTCCATCTTTGGTTCTTTTATGCTTTGTGGTCTGAATGTGTGAAAGGCATTTTAGCCTTGTATGGCTGGGATGTTCTTTGCGGCCTTGAACCAAGTCTGTGTGACTGCACAAACATCAGCATCTTCCAAGGTGAGGAGTGCTTGCAGGGAGTGCAGTTTACTGTTCAAGCTCCTAGCATTAAGCAGTATGACCTTGAGTTTGTCTTTAGTGGATTTATTTACATCAAAAGTTTTGTTGTTTGGAAATTGCCTAAAAAAGGTACTATGGGGGAGGCAAGCATCTTTGCTAGTATTCAAAAGCCTTGAGGAGACAGGTGAAGGCCATCTCTGGCAAATCAGAGTGGACTGTCAACAGATACTGGATCCCCCTGGCATGACACCAGAAGCTAAGCCAATTATTGAAATCAATCATTTTTGTCTGTATTGTGGCGTCATCCTTGGTGAAGATAGAATGCTGCTTAGGGCTAGGGACATACCTGCCTGGGACACATATTCTGAGAGTTTAGTCATGTCTCTCTTCATATAACCCAGACAGGTATGTCTCAAGTCATTCACACCAACATGTACTATGACAGAGTCATAATGGTATGTTGCTAAGCAACTTGAGTGTGTGCATGATTTGATGGATCCTGGTACCTGACAGGCAGCTGACCGTGACCTTCTCCTTGTTCAACCTGATGAGGGGGACAACTGTGTGTCTCACTACTGAGTCGCCTGTAACTAGAATATTTGGTTTTGAGTTGTTTTGCCTTAGGGGCTTAATTGTTGAGACACTGATATGAGTGTTATGTGTGGTTGTGGATTCTGTTTATGTACCAGTTTGTTCATGTACCAGTATGTTGTTTGTGCTTGAGAAGTCTCAGGTCTTTCGGCAGGCTCTTAGTTAGTACCTCCACATATGTGGATTTAAGTGTCTTAACCTTCTCTTGTGTGAGAGGGAAAGTGTACATGCTGAAAACTATGTCTTGGTTGTTGTTATGTGAGAGGACTGATTCTAATTTAGTGGCATAGTTACATCTCTCACATATTGTATTTAGTTGCTTTAGGAGCAAGTGGTTGTCAGTATACATGAGGCAATTGCTACATTGCTTCAGGATGCCTATGTCAATCAGGGTGGCTGGAGAAATGGTGGGAAACTCTCTGTCCATTATGGCAGGTATATCTTGTAGTGACTAGTCAGGATGAGCTAGATGGACCAGGATTTGCTTGTAAGATTAACAAGGGCAGCTATTCTGTGGAGGGGTAAGGGTGGAAGACGGCATCAATGCCTCAGAATGTGCAACTGAGTTGCTCGCTGGGTACAGAGAAGCAGTGGAGCTAAGGAGAGTTTACTAGCAGATATCAAGGGAAAATTGTTGTTTCTAAGCATTTGCATTATACAAGGCAGCGCTAAACCCCATTGCACTGTGTGCAGTTACACACAAATGCAGTGCTTAAATACAAGCAAGGTTAAACAATTTTAACACAAACTAACCAATCAAAGAGTCCAAAACTGAGCCTTATTCCAACTATCCTCAACTCACATAGGTGCTGGGCTACACACTTCTGCCACAAGGGTACAGGAGGGCCTTCTTAATGTAGAATGTCTGGTTTTAGTGCTCACTTTATACCAAACAGTCGAGATTCAGCAGATCTGAATCTAGCCTATGCTATGAAATACAGAAGTACTAGAAATTCAAAGTAGAGAAAAAAGGTCATAGCAGTAAAACAGCAGAAATGAAGCAGCAAGTATGCAAAATACAGTTCAAAAAAGTGCAGTGCAAGCTTAGAATATACTTATTTTTGTTGATCACAGTGGGTGCCTTGGATTTAGTTCAGATTATTTCCAGGTCTCTGGCTAAGTTGCCAAACTCAGAGCAGCTCTGCCAAACTGAGCTTAAAACCATACAAACGAGATGCTTAAGTGCAAGCGAAGTTAAACAGTTTTAACACAAACTAGCCAATGGGAGAGTCCGAAACTGAGCCTTATTGCAACAATTCCCAACTCACATGGGTCTTGGGCTACAAACTTCTGCCACAAGGGTGCAGGAGGGCTGGTTTTAGTGCACAGTTATGGCAGCTAGTGGGTGCTGTTTCTATGTAGAAAATCAAGAGCATTTTGGAGCATGTGATTTCTGAAAATGTAAACAAAATGAATGAAAGATTTACGAGGCTGTTGTATGAACCTGACCAGGAAAAGACAATGCAAAGTAAAACCGACATTTCTGACTTATCCAAAAAATTCTCTGAACTTTCTGTACAATTGGAACACTAAAGCATGAAATTAATTCTGAAAGTGTTAAGTAATATCAGAAAACAAAAGGGAAAAGATGCAACCGACAAGGTATTGCAACTTAAAAGATAAAAAAGTCAGTTTCAGGCCCACGTGTTTACAAAGTGATAAGGAAAACCTGGCTGAAGCTGCAAAAGATTAACAATATCCTGCTTCCCCTAAAGCAAAATGCTAGAATATGCATGCTGAAAATATGTTGCTAAAGGCACAGTTCCAAGAGACTGCAAATAAAACTGCAAACTGTGCATGAATTTATGTTCAAAAAAACACAAAATAAACCTGAAGGTGTACATGAAAGTAAACACGTAGTGCTAAACAGTAAGGAGCTGAAACTAGTTATAGACAAAAAACATATAAAGGTGCAATCACAATGACTTAAGTGAACTTAATGAACACATCCGAGCACTAGAACAAAAATAAAAAAGAAAGAAAATGCACTTATTTATTTATTTATTGACTGGGAAAGTCCCCTGCGTCAGAATAACCCGTTTTCAGTGGAGGCCCGGGGAGGAAAGCTCCAGTATCAAATTAAAAATTACTATAGCAAACAACTAAGCAAAAAATTATTATACAACAGGATAAGATTTACAGTAATAAGAAATCATACAAATATAATAGATTTTCTTAGTGACAGAAATATGCAAGAGTACAATGTCATTATGCAGTGAAAATAAATGACAGTATAACACGCACAGAATATAAATGGATAACTTGTTGAGGACGTTCAATGTAAAGAGTCATGACCCACAGTATATTCTGTACAATATGAAGGAGATTATAGTTTTGCCTTGTGGAAGTTTCTTAAGGATTAAATTTTGATTAGTATACTTTGTTTAAGAGAAAGTCACAGAAATACAGTTGGTTTACTAATATTTCAGATTCTAGTCAGTAAACTCATTGGTGTTGGTTTATGGTGGTATAAAGTTCTGATCACAAGGACAGATGTGATTATTAAGAAAGTGATTTTTAGGGTGAATTGACGGTTTTCATGGATTCAATTTGTGTTATGGAGGGGGGTAGGGTATTCCATAGCTTTGCTATGGAGTAAGAATAAAAGCTTTGTCCAGCTCTCTTATTGGGCTTGCATACGCTAAGAAGCTGTTTAATAGTAGAATGAAGATTTCAAGTTGGGATGTAGGATTGTACAATAGAATGTAGTGAAGGGTAGTTATTTGGATTGTATATTAATTTATGAGCAAGAGTTACTTGAGTGTATTGGTGGTAATGTGGGAATTCCAACCATTTTAATTCTTTAATGGCATGACAGTGGTGAGTGCAGTTTTGCAGCCAGAAGCAAATTTGGCAATTTTATAATAGCATGATTATAGTTTATTGTTAAAGATGCATGAATGTTGGTAAAGATGGGGGAACCATTGAGGAGTGAGGGAAGTAGGAGGGAATGTGCCAATTTTATTCTTGTGGCTTATCCATATACAGTTTATCTCTATATAGTTTACCTAGTTTTGAGTGTGTTTTTTTTGATTCTGTTAAGAATGTGATGTTCAAATGATAGTTTATCATCTATACTAATGCTTAGAAGTTTAGTTGTTTTCACTACTTCACTTTCCATATTATTTAGGGAGTAGATTTTGAACTCTTGTGGGGCTGGGTTGGAAGAGAATATTAGTAGTTTGGATTTTTGGGGGATTAGGTAGTAATTGAGCTTTGTTTAGCTATGTTTCTATGTTTGAGACGGTGTTTTGTATTATTTTGAGGAGATCTGAGAAGTTGCTGGCCAAGGATATAATGGTAGAATTGTCAGCATACTGGATGAGGGAACTATGTAGAGAGACAGTATGGAGATCTTTTATAAATACATTAAAAAGTAACGGTTCAAGAATGGAGCCCTGGGGGATGCATACTTTATTAACCAGATAACCAGATTGATTGTTTTCCCATCTGGCAGATTGTTGTCCGTCTTTCAGGTAGCTAGGTAAACAGGTAATGGTATGTTCAGTATAGCCTAATGTTTCTAATTGTTGGATTAGTTTGATATGCGATACAGCTTTGGATGGTACTAATAAAACTACTTATGTCAGTAGACCAGAGTCCAAAGCTTTGTTCGGGGTATTGGTGAAAGAAAGTAAGGTTGTACTAGTACTATGTGCGGAGTGGAAACCATGTTGGGTTTGGGCTAAGAGATTGTTGTCTGTGAGATATTTTAATAGTTGGGTGTGTATACGCTTTTGTAGTATTTTAGATAATGGTGAGAGAATGGAAATGGGTCAGTAGTTGGTTAAATCATTAGTATTTCCACCTTTATGCAATGGGGTTATGATAGATTTCTTCCAAATTTGAAGGACTGTGGATTCAGAGATGGATCTATTAATTAGAATACTGATGGGATAGGCTAACGCATTTGCACTAAGTTTCAGGTATTCAGTGGGGAGGTTATCGGCAGATAGGGAGCATGGTCTATGTTTAGATAGCTGTTTGAATATTAAAGAGGTAGGTACCAGTTTTAAGGAGAACTTTGGAATTTCTTGAGTATTTCTAGTGTTTTCTTTGTGAAGTGAGGGATGTAAGTTGGAATTCCCATCAACAGAGCTTGAATTACTTGTCACATTGTTATGGGGGATTGCATGTTATTGGTGAGGGTCTGTTGACAAGTTTGAGAATGGTGTCTATAAAGTGGGTATTAAAAATGTGGGCTATTTCTTCTGGATCTTTGTCAGGATATGGTGATGGGTTTTGTTAGTTCCAGGATTAAGAAGTGAGTTGACTGATTTCCAAAATTTTTGGGGGTTGTTTTTCTGATAGGTAGTTGTGAAAAATAATTTTGTTTGCCATTTTTACTAATGCCTTAGCTTTATTGCACAGTTGTTTGAAATAGATTTCATTTGTTTGTTTTTTGTTTTTACACCATTGTTTCCAGGCCCGGTCTCTGGAGAGAAGAATTTGTTTTGCAGGTTTTGTGAACCAAGCAGCATGACTGAGTTTTATTCTTTTGAATCTGATAGGGGCTAGGGTATTTAGTGTGTCAAGGAAGAGCTTAATAAAATAGAATACAGCTTCTTCTAATGGTAACATTTTTAGTGGGGTCCTATTCTGAGCTTTTAGGGAGTTGTTGAAAATGATTTGGTTGACGTTAGATTTCTAGCTCATCTATATCTGTGGGGTTTGGATATTTGGGTATGGGTTCTAAGTGTATAGGCTGATAAATGGTCACTTAGGACATCAGGGAGAGTACTTGTATTAGAGTATTTGTGTTGGTCTGATACAAAGATCCAGTCTAGGATGGCCTCTGGTTGTTTATTTGGGATTAGTGTGGGGCCAGAAACAAGCTGTGTGTACCTGTGGAGATTAATAGTTATCTGGGGATTTTAAGACTAAATTTTGCTAATTAATGTTACTATCACCTAAAATTATAGTTTCACAGATGTATTATGAGTGGTCCAAGATAGAAAGTTTTCAAACATAGGGATGTTTTGGCCTGGTGGAATATATAGCACTGCTATACACAGGTGTTTACTATTGTTAATGTGCAGTGATGCTAGTAAGATTTCTATGTTATCGAAGGTTGGGATGGTTTTGCGGAAAGTTGAAATGGTTAGAAAGTTGCGATAGATTAAAGCTACACCCCCCTTTCTTTAGAAGTCTATCTTTATATAGGATACTATAACCAGTTGGAACTATTTCAGTATCAGATGTATGTGGCTTTAGCCACAATGTCAGGGTTATGTTGTGTGAGACAAGCATGGAATTCAGTAATTTTTTTTTGCAAATATTCCCAGTGTTAATTGTCATTATGGATAGGTTTCGAGTGTTAGGACGTGGTGATGAGGGGGGAGAATGGGTATTAATGATAATATGAGTGTGAGATGGGCCAGGAGTAGGGTTTATGTCACCACTTTGAAATAGTAATAGGAGATGACTTGCAAGATAGGTGAAGAAACTGGTTTTAGAAGAAGACCTAAATAACGTGTAAGGAAACATTTTTAGTATATTGCTGATGGGGAGAACTCTGAATTTTTGGCTGAGTAAATTGCTAATATTAAAAAAGCTTTTTACATTGCATTGTGGTTTAGTAGTTAATGTGGTTGTTCTTGAAAATGGATAGAATTGCATGGTGTGAAGAGAGGTTGCATGGGTTAGTATAGAAAGAGGAATACTTAAGGACATAGTGAAGATAAGTAGATAGGCAATGTTGGTCATTTTGTATATTAACTGAAAAAGGGTGTAGGTAAAACTTATGTAGTGTAAAGTAAAAAGGGTGGGGCTGTGTGAGGTTAGGGTGCAGGGAGAGGGTAACTGGATGAAGCGGGCTGGGTTTTGTATTTGGGTAGAGAGTATAAATTAAAGGAAAGTGGGGAGTGGGGGTGGGTGAAAATGGGGGAAGAGTAGGGGAGAGAGTGAGCCCAAGCGCAGCAAGGGTGAACGGAGCAGGCTTACACCCTGTTCAATTGGAAGTTTTCTCTTAAGAAAAACAATCAGTAAGAGTACACCACAGGTAGAAGTTGTATACTGCTTACTAGTCTACAATGGTGGCTTTTGTTCTTTTTTATACTTGTATTCCCCTCTACTCTTTGTTTGCTGCACATTATGTAGCTAAAGATAAAAGTAGCTTGAGACTTTGCACTTTTGTTTGGTGTTCAGTTAGTGAAGAATAAGTATTAAGGGGTAGGGAAGGGGCTCAATGCCTTAATATAACAAAACAGGTAAGTTAAGCAAAATGTATCACCAGTCAAAAGGATGAACAGGGTCGGGGGCTAAGAGGAAAAAGGGTTGCAGCTGTCACCCCTTGGGTGTGCACTTTAGCTGATTGTAACAGATTTTAACAAGGCAAAACAGTAGTCACAAAAGCAGGCACCTACACTGCCCATAGGTGGCAAAAGCAGAGTTCCCAGAGTTAAAGCTGGGGTTGCAGTCTTTATTATTTTTTTTTCTTAAATTTTTTTTTATTTTTTCAAATACAGTTGAATAAATTCCACATTATTTGTATATAACATCTTAAATAACTATGTACACCATTTATATCAGCCTGACTCTATAACAGAGCTTAATATATACAATTACTTTATTAACAATTCAGTTATCAGAGTGTATCTGTTCAGTTATTGTAAAATGTCAATTAATAATAAGACTTTTTTTCCATGGATTGTCAATAAATGGCTTAGGAATTATCCTTAATTCTTTCATTTTAATTTCCAACAATGCTGTGATCTTCAGTAGGCTGTAGAAGTCTTCCAAAGTCGGTATTCTGTTTGTACTCCATCTTCTTGTTATACACTTCCTTGAGATTGCAAGTATTGTCCAAACTAGATACATATTTGATTCATTCAAATGAGGACCTTCGTACACATTTAATAATACTAGAGCTTTAGATAAGTTAAACGATTCATTAAATAAAGCTTGTAAAAAGTTTTTAATACCATTGCAAAATGGCTTAATTTTAACACAGTCAAAAAAAATGTGATTCCAATCTGCATTGTGTATTTGCTCACACCTCCAACATATTCCCTTTGTGGAAGAATTAATTTTAGTAATTCTGTCTGGAGTTAAGAATTCTCTGTGCAAGCATTTCCAATTAAAAACTTTCCAGTATTGTGTAAAGGATGTATGTTTTACTGATAATAAAATATTTGATTTAATTTCTTCAGTTAGCTGTAATGAGTGTCCTTTTGTTATATAATTCCAATATGAGGATTTGGGTGTTGTTTTATAATTTATCAATATCTTGTAAAATTTCAAAATACTATTTCCCATATCATAATCATTATATATGATTTCACATAGGGATTTCTTAGTTTAGGTATTTCTTTAAATGAAGAATTACTAATTATCCTGCATAAATCTTGCAAATACATCATAATGCTTTGCATAGTTAGCCATTCTTGTTGTGGAATTTTGTATGTTGTTTCTATTGTTTGCATATCCAGAACTTTTAGTTCTTTGATACGTTGAAACCAACAAACAAATCCTTTCTGTTCCCAGGAATTAATTATTTCTCTGTATATTTTATGTGGATAGCTCTTTGTAACTATGATTGTTGTTAAAAGATCAAACCGGAGTTTTAAATCTATATTTGCATTAATAATTTTCCTAAATGAGTCAATGTAATAATTAATAATACAAGTTTTTGTGGGCTTAGTTATGTTATATTGCATACTAATACATATGTGCCATGGCAAATTGTTTTTATCTGTTATTTGAATTTTTTTTGTAAATCAAATTCATTTATTGATATTACAGTTAGTAATTCTTTCCAATTTGCAGAATAATTTGGACTTATCCAATCTGAGATTGTTTTAGATATTGATGCTTTTATATATGTTTCTATATCTGGAAAGTTTAATCCTCCTTGTTTCCATGGTCTGATATGATGTATTAAAGCTATTCTGTTTCTTTTGGGAAACCATAAAAGTTTTATTAGGCATGGGTTTATTTCTTTGAGTATATTCCTTTCTGGTAACAGTTGTATTGCAAAAGCTATATATAGAATCTTGGGTAGTAAAACCATTTTTATTAACTGTAGTCTATCTTCAAATAGCAAATTCCCACCTTATCTCCACCCTACTTTATGCCTCTCCAATATATACCAACCTAAGGCAATGCGATCTAAACAAGCTAGAGACCTGCTACAACAAAATCGCCAAATTCGCCACAGGGGCATCTTACCGTAGTCACCACTGTCTCTCACTTGCTGAACTGGGCTGGCTTGAACTCCCTCACCTCCTTCAGTGGTATCAACTCTCACTCGCCCACAAACTAGTAAACCATCCGCTAAATGTCCCATCCCTCCAGAATCTACTCCAACCCTATCGCATCACTAGACCAATAAGATCCAGCAACAAAAATCACTTGCAGATCACTAAAGCCAATAACTCTGCTGGTGAAGCACTATTCTCTTGCGCCATAGCCAAATTATGGAACTCACTCCCACCCACAATTACCTCCATACCATCATGCACCCACTTCAAAACTTTACCAAAAGCGCACCTAAAAACATGCTGGCTATGCCCTTGCAACTCCCACTCTAATATCATCCACCCCATCCATCCACTACCTTTCTTTCCACTCCACTAACTACCTTGATTATAGCAAGCTCAGATGCTCATAAGCCTAGTACTTATTATACAGCAGGAACTTCTCATTGTAACATTTGTTAATGTCTGTTATGTACTTCACAGATAAAGATTTTAGTTGTCTACTGATGTACTATGTTCTTCATCTGTAAATATGTTGTAAGTAATTGCTATTTTAAATTGTTAATCGCTATGTAATCCAATGTAACTACTGTCTGTTTATTTTAACTGTGGAGCTTTTCTCCCTGGGCCTCCGCTGAAAATGGACCTACGTCCAGTCGGACACTCCCGGTCAACAAATTTAAATAAATAAATAAATGTTAATATTATTTTGTTCCACTTTTCCACATATATTTTAATTGTATTGATGATATTATTGTAGTTTTTTTAGACTAATTCATTATTATCCTTGCATAACTCAATTCCTAGATATTTTAAGGTAGATTCTTGTTTCCCTATAATGTGATTCCCCTACATCTGCAATTCTTTTTTTTTTTTATTTAAAAATAAAAATTTTGATTTATTGAAATGGAGTACTGAAGTCCTGTAAAATGTGTCAATTAAAATATCTAATTCTTCTAATGTCTCTTTTGTATTGGATAATGTTACTAATATGTCATCAGCAAAGAGCATTACTTTATAATTGTATTGTTCATAATCATCTACTCCTTTGATTTTAGTATTGTTACATATTGAATCTGCCAATATTTCAATAGCCAAAGCAAAAAAATTGGTGACATGGGACAACCTTGCTTAGTACCTTTTGTTATATGTATAGATTCAGAGGTGAAAGGACCTAGCTTAACATACGCTAAATTATTTGTATATATATTCTTTGGGTGTTCCTTCACTGAAGGTTGTGCGTTAGGCCCGGCAAGCCAGTACGTAAAAATCTACTGCCAATCATTAGCGGACCGGAGTTCCGCTGTGGCGACCCCTAACCGGGAAAAGCCGAAAGACACAAAAATTCTTTAGTAGATGAACAAAGGAAGGAGGAAATTCAAATAACACCAGAATTTTGAATAAATAGTACCAATTTAGGGAATCAAAGGCTTTCTCTATATCTAAGCCAATTATGAGTGTTTCTTTATTTTCTTTATTAATATAATCTATAAGAGAAATTATCCTTTTAACGCAGTCTTTAAGTTTCCTTTGCTTTTAGCTGGAGTGAGAGGAGTCCTCGCTCACACAAGTAGAGGGGGGGTAGACTCAAGGTGACCAGGTGCTTAGTGGTGCTAAAAGTTGCAAAGAAGACAAAAGGAAGGAATATAAGACTAAAGGCAACAAAATAAGGGCATCAAAATAAGCATAAACATCTAAAATATTGTACAGAAAGCAGAGCGAGTTAACATAGCCCATTAAAAGTCACCAAAAACAAATACATTGTGACTTTACAACCAAACTTATTTAGCAGCAGTCATTGTAACTAGTTAGAATATCCCATTGCCAGACAATATTGAAACAATGTAGCAGTTTCACCAGTTGACCATGTATGTTTAACTTACACAGAGTATCACTTCCTCAGCACTATCATTTTGAGGAGCCCTGGATAGTGAAAAATGGAAGCCAGCTAAACAAAAACTTACACTTCTAATATCCAAATTTAAACTATACCAGTAAAAGAAAAAAATAATTGGAAAGCTGCTTTAGAGAGAAATTATTGTAACATCTATGCAGGGACAATACGTTTACAGTGTGGAACAGAGCATTGAAAAACAGAAGCGAAATAACAATATCACTTGCTAGAGACACTACACTAGGAGGGCTTTCAGCTGCTAAAGTGGAGCAAATATGGCATCCAGGGTTTTTAAAACCTTTGGTGTGTTGTACCTGAGCAATCACTTGGGGGGTGGGAGAGGGAGGAAAACAGTCAATTAGGAGTACAGAGAAGCAGGAGAAATCCTAGGCTCTGGAGCAGCATGTGGCTCTTCTACCCTTTGCAGTAGCTCCCTGTAGCTTTGAAAAATAATGGCTACTCTACCGCACAACACACACACACACACACACACACACACACACACACACACACACACACACACACACACACACACACACACACAAACTGAGAGTGATTGAGAGATCCCCTGGCAGCAGCAGCATCTCCTGAAAGGTTTCAATACCTCTCATATCTCTCAAAGTCTTACCACAAGAAATCTGGACAGAGCCACAGATAATGGGGAACAAAGGAACAAAAATAAGGATGGACTTTAAATATTGCTCTTATAAACTTTGAAACTTGCTAGAATAACATGGTTTCTGTTAACATGCAATTTCAACACACACACACACACACACAACACACACACACACACACACACACACACACACACACACACACACACACACACACACACACACACCGTTACCTCTCAACTGTGCAGATTTTTGCAGAATGTCCTGACTTTTGCCTCATATTTTTGGTCTGTTTCTTATAAAATTGTGGCTTTTTGGCAAATCATTGAAGACTGAAGTCATAAAAAATAGGGACACATTTGAGTTTCAGACTTCATACCCTTCAGAAAATTCATGCTAATGCAAAATCTGTTATTCTATCAACTTTCTAAGTTTGTAAGAGCAATATTTAAAAAGTGTCCCTATTTTTGGGCCTTTGTGCCCCACTATTTATGGCTTTGTCCAGATTTTTTTTTCTAAGAGGTCGAGAAATATGACACACACAGACACACACACACACACACACACACACACACACACACACACACACGCACACTGACAGCGATTGAGCAATCCCAACAAAGGAACAATAATAGGGACAGATTTTAAATATCATTCTTATAAACTTAGTTCTTTTATATTTAGTATAATAATTATATATAAAACTTTATACACTGTGTTATCTTCATTTTAGGGGTCAAATAGGTTTTGTGGCTCACAATGAATTTTATTTGGTGGGAGAGGGCCAAAATGGCTCTTTTGATAATGAAGGTCGCAGACCCCTGTCCTATGCACTGTGCAAACCTAGAAAAGTAACACAGGACTGCAAAGGAAATAAGGTAAACATACAGACACCCTGTTCGATGACTGGAAGGTTTCTCTTAAGAAAAACAATCAGTAAGAGTGAAACCTTTTTAAAATGGTGCCAGAAGTAATGAGAAAGTTGTGATACAAAATGAACAAACATTCTGATTTTATCCTAGAACTAACTACTAATCATAAACATCTGGAGACTGAAAATAATATCTAAAGTAAATCCTTGAAGGAAGCAAACAGTATGCTAAACAGTGTCTGTCAAGCCATGCTTCTAAATACTGAGCTGATGCAAAGTGAAAGTGGTTCATTCAGGCAGAAGAAAACTACTCATACTGCCTTCTGAGAGGTAAGTGATATGGACAGTGACAGAATTATTCAAAGTCTGGAAGCAATAAATATCACTGAACAAAGCTGTACTGAAGGCCAAACTAGCATACCTGGTGAAGAACCCAAAGCCGCAGAAAGAGTAATGTCAATAACAGAAACAGAACCAAATCTAATTTCCTGAATCTGACCTACAAGATGAGCAGGAGATTAGAGCTATATGTGTTGCAATAGGCATAAACTCTAGAAGATGCAAACTATGCAAATATATTTGAGGACCAGCCCAGGTTTAATCTGTCTGACCAACAGTGCTCATCACACAAGCCTGAGTTGTGGGTGACCATGTGATATAGTGTCTGTAGATATCACTGTGGGGACTGCGGAATTGTAATGTCAGGATATGTGTGTAGCTATAATGTCATGGTATATGTGGGGGTATAATGTCAGGATATATGTGGAGCTATAATGTCAGGGTATATATCTCATGTATGATATAGTGTCTGTAGATATCACTGTGGGGGTGTGGAGTTGTAATGTCAGGATATATGTGGAGCTATAATGTCAGGGTATATGGGGAGCTATAATGTTAGGGTATATCACTAATGTGATATAGTGTCTAGATATCACTGTGGGGACTGTGGAGTTGTAATATCAGGATACATGTAGAGCTATAATGTCAGGGTATATGTGGAGTCATAATGTCATGGTATATGTGGAGCTATAATGTCAGGGTATATCACTCACATGTGCTCTAAGTGAAGTAGAAGGCTACACACAAGAGGCCATGGATGTCTTCTGCTCAGCGGGAGAGGCAGTTTGGAGTTGAGACATCTGCTTAATGAGAAAGAGGGATAGACAGACTGACAGGTGGCACAGAGACCAGAATCCAAATAACAGAGAGAGAGAGATGTGGAGGTAACTGGAAAGCCTCGGACCTTTATTTGTTAACTGATAGTGATTTATTATATGCTGAGTAAAAGACTGAAATACAGTACCAGGCAATGATAGTGTGTGCTGTTTGAAAAAAAAAAACAAAACAAACTTAAAATGGTTCATTAGGAAAGGGTGGGAATCCATTCTTAAAAGCTTAACGTAAATCTGAATACTTTATTTTACAAATGCAGCCTCTATGTGTAATATGAGAGCTAATAAAAAGATGTGCTTCTTCATTAAGGGACTGGGCTTGAAAGAATGGAGAAACTGGTAAAATTATGAAAAAAAAAAGGTTAATTGTGTGCTCTCGCTGAGTTAATAACCCAAAATAGTACCAAGTATTTAAAATAATTAGGCACTGTGTAATCCAAAAAAAGTACCTTGTCTGGTAGTTAGTGTAGAGGGTTAAGCCTAGGAGCTGTTGACAAGCTGCTTTCTACAGTTCAGGATTTAATTCCTTCATCCTTCTTTTGCCTGCCTTTTGATCCTGAGCAAGTCACTTAATCAATCAGTGCTCTGGAGCAATTGGGAACCTAGGCTAAGCTCCACAATGGTATCCTGAGCCATAAGCCTAGTAACTATCTATAAACCAATGTAAGTTACACAGTAAATAAAATAAATAATGAAGAAGAATACACATATAAATACCAACAGAGAAAACATACTAGAAATAGTAAAGTGAACTAAAAACATTTTATATAGCCCACCTAATCATGAAGGGATTCACATCTAGATCAGGGGAGGTCATCGTGCCTCTTTACTCATCCCTCATCAGGCCCATAATTGAGTACAATGCCCCTTTTGGGATGTACCTTACCAGACACCTGCAGCAACTGGAAATACCCCAAAAGTACCTCACCAAGAGGATCAAAGGGCTCAAACAGATGCCATATGCTGCCCGGTTAAAGAAACTCCAGCTCTACTCAGTGGCATACCACCTGCTCAGAGGCGATCTGTGCCTGACGTATAAAGCCATGTCCAGCCCGGAATTAATGGACATGCTGCACCTCAGAAAATCCAAATCCCAAGGAGATACGCGCTCGAGAGACTTGAACCTCAGCACTGAAATAAATAGGACATGCTGGAGGGACAGATTCATAACCCAGAGGCTCCCTTCACTCTGGAATAAAATCCCAGTCCAGGTTAGGCAGAGTCCCTCATTGACTCTCTTCAAGAGGAATCTTGATGAGTGGATGGGAGATCATAGGTTTACCCTGGGTATCACTTCTGTGTCACTGTTAGACAGAGACACAGTATACTAACCTCGAAAAAGGGCATAGCAAAATTAATTTAAAATGGGTGGCGAAAGCCAAACACACTCTGGCTAGGCTTATAAATGCCCTAGGGCAGATAGCCTAGTATGAACCTATGAACCTATGAACCTATATGTTAGAAGTAATGCTTTGACAAGTCAAGCGGAGAGAGTTGGGAACCAAAGAAAAAGCATTCAGATCAACACAGATGACAAAAGCTATTTCTACTCCAAGATGACATACAGCGATAAATAAAATAAAGGGACAAAACAGTATAATGTTTGATGTAATTTGACAATTAATAAGCCAGATCATATTTTTTTAACATCTTTATTAACTTTACACATTGAACATGGATACACATACAGTTACAGAAAAGAAAAAAAAAACGATTTTAAACATGTTTCACTAACTTCATGCATTATTTGTGTAAGTTTTCTTGTTTAACAATTATTATTCATATCAATATTACATAAATTGCTCATATTTTGCCTTCCCTTAAATTTCACTCCTCTAATAATCATTATTCTGCATGTACTGTTCCCACAAATTCCACGTATTGCTATGTGATGTGCTCCTTCCTTTTTCTAAAGATCCCATCTCAAATTATTTTTCTTCCTTACAAAGCCAGATTCATATGGATGAAGAAGATGATGAATGGATTTGCAAAACTGTACATGACAAAGGAGGAGTCCCTATATCTGCCAATGTTTACCATAACAGCAGGAAACATTAATATGACTCCCATATGTGAGCAAACAGGACAATAATAACACCATAAAATCACAGCGCTAAAAGGCAAATCTAAGGACTCTTAAACCCAGCCCCCATCTTTATGTGGCACCTCCTACGTCTAGGAGGATAGAATAATATAGGAATGTGGAGAATTTGTGGCTATTCATCTAGTTTTCAAGGTTCATCTTAAAGGGTCAGGCTTTCGTGTTGTTTAGTATGAATAGGTAGTTTATTTTAGAAGTGGGATATGCAATAGGGCTCCGGGAGATGAATATTTCACACCAACATCTCCTATTTGTTTCCAGGCAAAGATTTAAATTCCTGGTATGGGTGTTTGTGGCAGTATTAATTTTGTGAAGGTGTACGAGATCAGGATTCTTCATGCCCCTAAATACTAAACATAAATCACCACAGAAGAGTAAATAAGTCACAAGTGTATAGAGACAGGGATTCAAGTCTGTTGATAGTGAAGAGTCTTCAGGCCTGTTGTTGGCTGACAATAATAAAGAGTGTGAATGATCGTATGTGTGCTCTTACACTGACGTCGTTGGTGTGGAGAGGTCAAGAGAGATCACATGATTATGTGCTTTATAATAAAGGAGGAAGCGAGGGTTGTTCCCCTTTTCCATTTTTAACCAGATTGATTGCCTTCACATGTGTTTATTTTCCTCTGTAATGTATGTCTAACCCGACTTTCTTACCCTTAAGATGATACCGCCAACAGGTTATGGGCCCAGGAGGGAAGTAGGAAGCCGATGGCATAGACTATGTTTCAATGGAGATGAGAAAAATTACGAGTTGTGGGAGACAACATTTCTGGGACACCTGTGCATGCTAGGGCTGAAAGACGCCATTTTGTGAAATGTGCAGCAGGACGCAGAAGATGACAAGAATGAGGAGGAAGGTGACGACGATGCTGAGAAAAATGAGGAGGCATATGCAGAACTAATGCAGTTCTTAAGACGACAAAATTTTGTCCCTCGTCATGAGAGAGGCCGCAGACGACGGTAGAGAAGTGCTTCAGATCCTGAGAGACCATTATGCCGGGAAAGGGAAGCCATGGGTAATTAGCCTATACACCGAATTAACAAGCCTTCAGGAGGCCACCAGTGAAAGTGTCACAGACCATATTATTAGGGCTGAGATGGCTATTACAGCACTTAGAAATGCTGGGGAGAAGCTCAGTGATGGATTACTAATTGCGATGATTCTGAAAGGGTTGCCTGAAACTTTTAAACCATTTGCAGTCCACATCACGCAAGATGATGATAAGCTGAGCTTTGGTGAGTTCAAAACAAGGCTGAGAAGCTATGAACATACTGAGAAATTTAATGTCAACGTAAGTAATGATAATGTGATGAAAGCAAGTGGCCTTGGGGAAAGAGTAAAAGCAGAGATTATATGCTATAACTGTGGCCAAAAGGGACACAAGGCATGAGAATGCTGGAGAGAATATAAAGGCCAGAAGCAGTGGTGTAGTTTGTGTAAAAACTCTAGCCACAGGGACAGTAACTGTAGACGAAAGAAGAAAGACAATGTGAAACAAGCAACTGACGTGGATGATCACACATTTGTCTTCGGAATAAATGAGCATCATATTCGTGAATTAAAACAGAAGGTATTAATGGTGGACACTGGCGCCATGTCACACATAATTAATGACCTGAAAAAGTTTAAATACGTTGATGCAAAGTTCCAACCAGAGGAACACATTGTGGAATTAGCTGATGGAACGAGAACCTGTGGGGCCACACAGAAGAGAGGTAATGCAGAGGTATGGCTGCTAAACACAGAGGGGTGCAAAGTAAAGGTGATGATGACTAGGGCACTGTATATCCTGACGTATCCACAAAGCATTTTTTCTGTTAAGGCAGCAACGTCCAAAAGGGCCTCGATCAACTTTAAACAAGGCCAGTACCAACTCATCTGCAACAATGGCACCAGGTTTGACATAATTGAGTGTGATAGACTCTATTATTTAGACACATACGATGAAGAAAACGATAGTGAGACACATTATGATGCATCTCAGAGCTGTTATGACATTCAAGCGTGGCACAAAATGCTTGGTCACTGCAATTTTGAAGATGTGTCAAAATTAGAAAAGGTGGTAAAAGGAATGAAAATTAAAGGTAAGGTTGAGAGACCTTACCTGGATTGTGAAATTTGTATGCAAGGGAAATTTGTACAGAGCAGAAACAGAGAACCAGATGCAGGAGCAAAAGCTATGTTTGAACTAGTCCATACTGATTTGGCAGGCCCAATTGAGCCAGTAGCAAAAGATGGCTTTAAGTACACTTTAGCATTTACTGATGATTACTCGGGTGTAATATTTGTCTACTTTCTGAAAGCCAAGAGTGATACAGTCAAAGTGACTGAAAAGTTTATTGCAGAATCAGCCCCTTATGGGAAGGTAAAGTGTATCAGATCAGATAATGGCACTGAGTTCATGTCGAAAGACTTTCAGTCACTATTGAGTAAAAATGTTATAAGACACGAAACATCCGCACCTTACTCACCCCATCAGAATGGGACAACAGAGAGAAATTGGAGAACACTGTTCGAAATGGCAAGATGTATGTTGATAGAGAGTGACTTACCTAAAGAGTTGTGGACATATGCAGTAATGACTGCTGCTTTTATTCGCAACAGATGTTATAACAGGCGTGTGGGGCAGACCCCATTCTTCATGCTAACAGGGAAGAAACCTGATCTTTCAAGGATGAGAGAATTTGAATCAGTGTGTTATGCATGCAGACAAGATAAAAAGAAGTTAGACCCAAGATGTGATAATGGGATCTTTGTCGGATATGATAAAAACAGCCCATCATATTTGGTCTATTATCCTGACAGGAAGAGTCCGTAGACACAGGTTAGTCAAGTTCTTTACTAAGAATGTAGCTGAATGCCAGATTCAGACAGACCCAGAAGTGATGAAAGAAGATTTTAATACCAGAATAAGTGTGCATGTTGAGTCAGAATCAAAAGTTGATAGTCAAATCGCAAAAGAAATACAAGTGAATCGCACTGAATCTATAATGAATGAAGGAGACACAAAAATAAGGCAAGAAGAGGAAAGGCAGGATACACACTACTCTAAGAGAGAGAGAAAACCATCTGCATACTTGAAGGACTATGAGTGTATAGCTGAAAACAACAATTATGTGACAGTTAATGTTGACTATTGTTACCGATTAATATGCAACACACCGCAGAGCTTTACAGAAGCCATGACTTCGTCTAACTCGGAAAAGTGGGTCAAAGCTATGAAGGAGGAAAACAACACATTTACACTCACCACACTACTGGAAGATAAAAATGCAGTGGGGGGTAGATGGGTTTTCACTGTAAAAGACAATGCAGATAATACTGAGACTTACAAAGCTAGATATGTAGCTAAAGGCTACAGTCAAGTCACTGGTATAGATTATAATGAAACATTTGCACCAACTGCGAGTATGACATCTGTACGCAGTCTAATGCAGATGGCAGCTCAGTACGATTTAGAATTGCACCAGATGGATGCACAAAATGGCCTAGTTACATGTTCCTATTGACTGTGAGATGTATATGGAGCAAACTGGAGGTTTTGAAAAGAAATCAAATAATGATGAAAAATTGGTTTGTAAACTGAATAAGTCATTATACTAATTGAAACAATCAGGGCGTAACTGGAACAAAATGTTGCACGATTATCTTTGTGAAAATAGTTTTATCCAAAACCCCGCAGACCACTGTGTATACACTAGACAAACTAAAAATGAGAAAACAGTCCTAATTATATGGGTTAACGATCTCATTATAGCAGCTAGTGACAATGAATCACTAAACGATGTAAAGGAAATGCTCAAAGCTAAATTTAAAATGAAAGATCTGGGAAAGCTAAGACATTTTCTAGGCAATGACTTTACCCAAAATAGTGGTGAAGTAAAGATGAATCAAAAGAGGTACATCACGAAAATTCTTGAGAAATTTGGTATGTCTAATTGTAAAGTAAGAAGTACCCCTTCCGAACAGAAACCAAACTTTGAATGTGACAGTGAATCTACCGATCCAAGAAAATATTGTGAGCTTGTGGGTAGTTTGATATATGTTATGATAAGCACGAGACCTGATCTTAGCTGGATTGTAAGTAAACGTTCACAATATTTGTCACAACCGAGTGAATCTCAATTAACGTTAGCCAAACATGTGTTAAGATACTTAAAAGGTACTTTGGACAGAGAGCTGTGTTACAAGAAAAGTGAAGGGAAACTTCAGCCTATAGCATACAGTGATGCAGACTGGGCAACAGATCAATACAATAGATGTAGTACAACAGGTTTTTGCTTTAGCCTCAATAGAGACGGGCCTATTATTTTATGGAAATCAAGGAAGCAACAAACGGTGGGTTTATCTACATGTGAGGCAGAGTACATGACATTGGCAGCAACAACACAGGAGAGTTTGTACCTTGTGCAGCTGTCGAGTGGAACTGATGGAGAGTGCAAGTATGCGCCAGTAACAATATTTGAGGACAATCAAGAATCAATCACTTTGTCGAAGAATCCAGTAAGCCAACAGAGATGTAAACATGTTGACATTAAGTATCATTTTGTCAGGTCAGCACTTAATGATGACAAAATAAGCATTGAATATTGCCCGACAATGGACATGGTTTCAGATGTCTTTACTAAACCTGCTACGAAATCGAAGATTGAAAAGTTCATGTATTACGTATTTGGAATGTGAAGGAAAAGTTATCCAAAAATGTTCTTAAAATGTATTTGTGTACAGCATTAGAGCAAGTGGGGGTGTTGGCTGACAATAATAAAAGGGAGTGAATGATCGTATGTGTGCTCTTAACACTGACATTGTCGGTGTGGAGAGGTCAAGAGAGGTCACATGACTATGTGCTTTATAATAAAGGAGGAAGCGAGGGTTGTTCCCCTCTTCTGTTTTTAACCAGATTGATTGCCTTCATGTGTGTTTATTTTCCTCTGTAAATGTATGTCTAACCCGACTTTCTTACCCATAAGATGATACCGCCAACACCTCTCATCTACTTTATTAGGAAACTCTGGATATTTCAAGTTGTGGGATGTGTTTAGGCAAATAAACACCAAAAGGGTTACTATACTCAATAACAACCTGGTTAAGGATGAACAGAAGGGGACGGTCGCTTCTTTTTCTCTATTGGACATAGTACATACTCTTGTGTATTATTTGTGTCAGACAAAAGGATTTTCTGACTACTGCTGCAACATGATACTCAAAGGACAGGGAATTGCTAATGAAGGTACAAAGATCACTGATAGCTCAAGCAAGCTGGAAACAGAATAAAACCAGTTCCAAGTTAATCAAGAAAATGAAATTAAAAAAGGAAAAAAGAAAAAAATGTACATAAGAAATAAAGCTAAGCATTGTTGCCATTATTATTCACAGAAGAGCTGATGGGGTTCACTGCTGCAGTAGATGCAGAATTCAAGTTTTTTGAGAAAAGTACATTTGTCATAGCAACTTTTACCTCCCCTCTGTATTTAATAGCTTCTATATTGATGTTTTTACATTCTTGTTAAACTATGCTTATTTTCTCCCAATGTCAAGGAAAGAGAATGCTTGTATGTCAGCAGTGTTGTTTCTAAGATGCATTCTTTTACCAAACTATAAATTATAGCACCAAAAGATAGTTTTCCATATTTCTTTGACAGTGCTGCTGTCTTGTATTTGAGCATGAGCCAAAGATTTGCACAGATTGCCTCCTTGGATGCATTAATTTCCTTTCCCCCTCCCGACCCAGCTCCTACTCAGCTTAAATGACGGTTTTGTTTGCTTTACTTCTGATTTCTGTTGCATGACTCTACATTTTAACCCAAACCAGATGGGTTGTTATCTCCTGTGGCTTCACTGCTAAGAGAATACTTAGATGTGCCCTTTTATAAAGCATGTGTAGTTATGACTGCTACTAGTTTCAGCATCATAGTAAACACATTTCTGTAGCTTAGCTCCTTGAGTTGCCATTTCTATTCATCCTCCATTATGATTCAGAATTAGATATGCATGATATCCTGTTTTCCGCTTAATACCTTACTGAATACAACTGTTACATTTATAAACAAGCACACCTTGAAAACTGCATATCAAGCTGTTTATCAAGAGTATAGTTACACATTTTAACTCCCCATTCCAGCACTAGAGTGATATATATGTTACTGATAGGATTTTACAAAACACCGCTGTTAGTGTTCCACAATAGGTGTTGATTACATTCATTTAAGTGCATTACATTTAGTTATCAGACACTGACATATGAATGTAGGAAAATGGCTGTCAGCATTGCATTTGATGAATATTTAACAATAGCTGTAAAGCAGTAGTGTTACTGCCTCACAGCACTTGGTTCGCAGTTTGGTTCTTTACTGGGATGCCTCCTGTGCAGACTCTGCATATTCTCCCAGTGTCCACATGAGTTTTTGTTTAGTCTTCTTGTATTCTCCCACATCCCAAAGATGTGGCATAGGTGAATTGGTATTTCTCTCTTGGTGTGTGTGTGTGTGTGTGTGTGTGTGTGTGTGTGTATATATATATATATACATATATATATATATATATATATATATGTATATATATATATATACATATATATATACACATATATATATATATATATATATATATATATATATACACACACACACTCTCATGAGTATCATGTGATGGGTAGGCATCATGTTCATGATGATTGCATTTACCTTGCGCCCACTGAGTGATGAGATAAGCTCTGGCTATCCACTAACCATGAAATGGAATAAGTGGGTAACTGCAGGAAAAATGAATGAAATAAGTCCCCTTGTTTAAAAGATGAATCAAACAGGAGATGGGGAAGGTTAAGAATTGCAATAAGCAACCACTACCTAACTTGTACAAGGCCTGAGGGTAACCATCAAATGTCTGTCTCTCTCTCTCACTTAGTTGTATGGCCAGTGAAAAGCCTAACCTATTTATTTACTAAGATCTAGTTAAGCAACTGCTTTGTGACTAACCAGAATATTTGTATGTTTAATTATGCGCTTAACTCAAAACCTGCAGGTTTATATCATAGGATCATGTGTGGTTACTAGGCTAATGGCCCTGGCGGACTTACAAGCCAAGCCAAGCCAAGAGTTTATCCCCCCAAAAGAAACCTCAGTCAGCACCTGTCACCCCTGTCAATGAGGCACAAAGTGGAAAACCTGGGACAAATCTATGGTTTCCCATCCACTCATCAAGATTGCATTTGAAGAGGGCCAGTGAGGTACTCTGTTTCACATGTATGGGAAGTCTATTACGGAGATGGGTCAGCCTCTGGGAGACAAACCTGTCTCTCCAGCAGGTTTTGTTGATGTTGCATATTAGATTTAGGCTTATTGAGTAGGTAATGCATGAGGAGTTAGACTTACGGATATGGAGCATCTCTAGTAGGGCAGGGTCCGATATTGCCTTGTAGGCAAAACTCAGATCACCTCTGAGCAATCTGTATGGTACTGAGTAGAGTGACAGTGATTTAAGCCTGTCTGCATAGGAAAGGTGTTGGCTATGGATTCACTTTGTGAGGTATTTCTGTGGCCTTTCCAGTTGATGCAAGTATTTGGAGAGGTACATACCAAACGGGGCATTATACTCAATCATAGGTCTAATAAGCGAGGAGTAAAGAGAGGTAATAACTTCCTTTTTTCTAGATGCAATCCCTTTACTTATAAGATTAACCATGTAAAAGGCTTTCTGACCACTGCTGCCACATGATGGTCAAATGTGAGATTGTTGTCAACCTGAGTACCTAGGTCTCTCACCACAGGTTGTGTGCTTAGGGGGTTGCTGTTGATGTGTAATCAGTAGGGGCCATGTTTTTGCCGAATGGTACGATAATACATTTTTTTGCATTTAACTTAAGGCCATGACTTTGGCACCAGATATTTGTAGCTGTGAGACCCTCTTGCAGTATGTTAACATCAATTGAGGAGTCAATGACAGCACCCAACTTACATTCATCTGCAAACTTGGTCAGCCACATGCCCTTTGTCTTTGCCTGGACCTCTGAGAAGTATATGCCAAACAGTAGGGGTCCCAGGACAGAACCCTGGGGAACACCACTAGTGACAGGTCTGCTGTCAGAGGTGGCGGCAACTATTTTGACCTTGTGGGTCCTGTCAGCCAGTTGGCCACCCATCTGACAAGATAGGGATTAACACCAAGTTGTGTTAGCTTTTCGATGATGCCTGAGTGGGGGATTGTGTCAAAGGCCTTGGGAAGGTCAAGGCTAGCTGTATGTACTGATTTTTCCCTCATCAAGGGCCTTGGTGACAGTCTCAAAGAAGTCAGCTAGGTTCAATAGGCAAGATCTGCCTTGACAAATCCAAATTGGGTGGGGTTGAGTGGTTGGAGATTACCTATGTCCTTGTTTATGAGATACATAATAATACACTCCATGACTTTACAGATCAGACTTGTCAAGCTGATGGAGCAATACTTTCCTGGGACAGTAGTGGCACCACCTTTGTGCAAGGGGGTGATAATGACAGTTCTCTACTCTGCTGGGATGACGCCTGTACTTAGGCTGTGGTTGAATAGGGTGCTCAATGGCGAAGCTAGTTCTTGCTGGAGATGGTGCAGAATACAGCCTGGGATACTAGCAGGTCCTATGGAAACTGTGTTCTTTGCCTTGGATAGGGCCTTTAACACTTGATCTACAGAGATGTGAGGTATGGGACAAGTATCATGGATGATGACTGGGCCTTTGAAGGCAATAAGGGGGTGAAGTTTGCACTGAACCTATTAGCCAGCAGGTTGGCTAAGTCAGCAGGATCAGTAAGTGGTACTGTTAAGTACTAGTTTGGAACAAACTTGGGCTTTGCCATGGAGGTTCCTAACGTAACCAAAGAAGGGCTTGTGGTTTCCCTTTGATTTGGAGATTAGTTTCAACTCATAATTGGCTTTGGAGGTTTTCACTAGTGATCTAATTTGTTTGTTGAGGCAGAGGAGGGATTTTTTCAGATTTGGAATTTGTTCCTTTTTACTCTTGGACAACAGTTTCTTCCTTTTGTTGTAAAGCCTGTTGATAGAGGATGTCTACCAGACAGGTTTGTGTTTCCTTGAGGAGCAGGTTTTAGTTCTGTTGGGTATGGCTGAGTCCATGCAGTTGTACAGGTGCTTGTATACTGCACTGGCATACTGTGTGTTCAGCACAGTTGTCTGCATAATCTGAGGGGGAGCGGTGGTGTGAAGCTGCTGATACCCTCCGTTAGCTTTTGAGAAGTTTTTTTAGCCTGGTTATGGCTGGGGAGGGGTTGGGTGGGATAGAAACTTCAAATGAGACAGACCGTTGATCTGATCTCACCAGGGAAGAACATACTATGGGAGTGGTGCAGAGGTCGCCCATGTTGGTCCAGTATGTTATCTCCCCTTGTGGGGGATAAGACCAGCTTATCTAGTATGTTAGAATTCATGAAGTCAAGGAATCATTGGGTGAGTGCATTAGTGCTGTAATAACTCACCCAGTCTGTGGTGGGGTAGTTGAAGTCACCAAGGATTAAGGTCTTAGGGGGTACCTTGATTGAGCCAAGTAGGTCCAGGTAGGAGGTGTGGGTGTCCTGAGACATGGAGGGGGATCTATAGCTGGCTATAACTTGGATGGGTATCTTGCTGTCACTTGCACCTGGTGTAATTCCAGTGTGTCATGTTGATAAACCAGTCTGGAGGTGTGCCTGTCCTTAATGAAGGTAGAGACTCCACCACCCTTAGTCTTTCTCACCTCATTTTGGGGTCAGAAAGTCTGGAATGAGGTATAGCCTGGTAGGGCAGGGGTGCTCTGCAGCCCTGAACCAAGTTTCCATGACTGCACAGACATCGGAATATTCCAGTGTGAGGAGAGCCTCCAGTGAGTGCATTTTCAGATCAAGGCTCCTAGCATTGAGCAGCATGACCTTCGATTTGCTTTTTGACAGATCTTTTATGTTGGAAGATTTGTCTTTGGGACATGGCCTAAAAAAGGCACAATGGGGGAGGCAAGAGCTTTGGCCAAGATCTGGAACCATAGGGTGACAGGTGGAGGCCATCTCTGGCAAAGCATTGTGGCCTGTCAGCCATATCATCCCAGGCAAACAGATACTGGATCCCCTTAGAAAGACACCAGAAACTAAGCCAATTGTTGAAGTCATACTTTTTCTGTTGGTATTGTGGTATCATTTTTGGTGAAGGTAGGATGCAGCTTAGGGCTAGGGTCATACCTGCCTGGAGAACATACTTTGATAGCTCAATCATGTCTCTCTTCATATAGTCCAGGGAAGTACGTCTTGTTCACACCACCATGGACAATGATTTTTTATTTAGTTTATTTATTTTACATTTGTTGACCGGGATAGTCCGACTGGATGCATGTCCATTTTCAGCGGTGGCCCGGGGAGTAAAGCTCCAAGGGTAAGCAGATATAGCATTACATAATACCAGCATTACATATTACAAACAGACTATTTACAGAAATTACATAAGTAAGCAAGTTAAACAAGTTCCACAGGTTACAGTTAATCCTGAGCACAATTCAGGATTAAATTAAATTACACAGTAAACTGGTTAACAGATTTTTACACATTCTAGAGAGAGTTAGCCAGGCTTGATATATTGACATAGCCAGTTAAGTGACAAATGTTGTCTGAGTCTAGTTTTAAATTGACCTAAGGTGTAAAGTAAGGTAATATCAGCTGGAAGAGAGTTCCAGGATCTACTTACAGAGTTTGCAAAGAGAGAATCACCGGCTGTGTTATTAATTTTGCTAGTCTGAATTAGTAGTTTGTTAGAGGATCGAAGTGGTCTAGGATTGTTATAGGGGTGATAATATTTTTAAGTGCAGGAGTATTGTCCGGATTATAGAAGATTTTATAGGCCATAATCAGTTGGTTATACTGGATTAGGCTGGGTAGTTCAAGCCACCCAAGCTGATTTAGATTGATGCAATGATGTGTCCTAAAAGGCAGCCCAGTGGCAAACCTGGCAATGTGGTTGTAGCAAATTGAGAGTTTGTTAAGGACAGTCTTGTTCAAATTCGAGAGTAGAGGGGATGCATACAGAAGGGTTGAAAGAAGGTGAGAGCGAGCTATGGCAATTTTAGCTGGAGGGTTAGGAAGGCTTTTATTCTGTAAAGTGACCCTAGTTTTTTATTGATGGTTTTGATAGTTTGATTAACATGTAGGTCAAATTTTAGATTATTGTCTATGATGACACCTAATAGTTTTGTAGATGGGTCGGGGAGATTATTGTGCCATCATTTGATTTTATGGTAAAGGTGAAAGCGGTAGACCTATGTGTTGGTCAAAATATCAGCTTTTTTGTTTTTTTAGGTTTTTGGATCAGGCGATGTTCAGAAAGCCAGTTTTCTATTGTATTAAAGGTGGTCTGGGTAGCTGACCATAACTCTACTGGAGATGTGGCTGAGCAAATCAGAGTAGAGTCATCAGCATATTGGATACAGCTGACTTTTGGGATGACAGTATAAAGGTCGTTAATGAAGATGGAGAACAGCAAGGGCCCTAGTATAGAGCCTTGTGGTACTCCAAGGGTGTTAGGTAGAAGGTTAGAGAGTTTGTTCTGCCAGAGGACAGCCTGCTGTCGACCATTCAGGTAGGATTGAAACCATTGGAGGGCTCCAGTATCTAGACAGAATGTTTGCAGGGTGTGGATTATAAGTTGGTTATCAACCATATCAAATGCCTTGGAAAGATCCAAAAAGAGGGCTGAGGATATATAATTATTGTTGCGATTATGGTTTATGGTGTTAGTAAAGGCTAGGAGGGCTGAAGTAGTGCTGTGATGAGGACAGAAGCCATGCTGAGTGTCTGCCATAAGGCGATTTTGGATTAGGTGGTGCATGAGTTGTCTATGGATACATTTTTCCATAATCTTTGCAAGTGGGGAGAGTATAGCTATTGGCCTATAATTGGAGAATTCAGTAGAGCTGCCTCCTTTGTGAAGTGGGATTACATAGGATATTTTCCAGATGGTGGGTATTTTAGCTTCTACTATGGTTCGATTGATTAGTATTGAGATGGGGTAAGCAATAGCATCAGCTGATTTTTGTAGGTACTCAGCAGGGAGTTGATCAGCAGAAGGTGTAGTGGGTTTTAATTTTTTGATCAAGGTACAGATATGTGAAGTGGCAACTGGTTGGAAGCTGAACGCGAGTAGGTTTCTAGGGGTGCTGCTTTCAGGACCAGGGGAGCTAGGAGGTAGTTGGCTAGCTAGGGCTTGAATTGTCTCAGTAAAGAATTGGTTAAAATTATCAGAAACATCTTCAGGGGTTTTATCAATAGTAGCAGCAGAGATTGGGGTTGAAGTTTGTCCAGGATGTAGTAGATTATTTAAACCTGCCCAAAACTTCTGAGGGTTATTTTGATTTACTGTCTGTAAATTAGAGTAGTATTGTTTTTTGTCTTGTAAAATTGATTTTTTGGTTTCGTTCCTGGATTGCCTGTATTTAATGTGATCTTGAGGGTCTTTAGAAGAATGCCATAAAGCCCATGCTTTGTTTCTAAGGGTAATTTTGAGTTTAGACTCTATAGAAAGCCAAGGTGCAGTTTTTGCCTTGGTTCTCTTTGAATGAACAGGTGCATTCAAATCAAGGATCTCAAGGAATTTGTTGTTAAAGTATGCTACTGCTTCCTCTAAGGGGAGGTGTTTTAGAATAGACCAATTACATGAGTTTAGTTCTTGTTGGAATTTGGCAGGGTCAAAGTTTTTATTGTTTCTAACCTTTCTGAGTAAGGGTTGTTGGGAATTAATGGTTTTATGCTTAATTACATATGTGAAAAGGTGATCGCTTAGGCCATTAAGGAGGGTACCAGAGGTGTACAGTTGGGGGTGACTGTTTATGAGTACCCAGTCAAGTATACTTTCTTTTTGGTTGGGTTTACCTATCCTGGTAGGGGTGGATATGATTTGTTTAAATGCATGCAGGTTAATATGGGTGGTTGGGGATTCTGAGGAACAGGTGCCCCAGTCTATGTTAAAGTCTCCAAGTAGTAGGGTTTCTTGGGGTAGTGACATGATAGCCAGTGCAGGATATCTTCAAATGTAGATATATTGTTACCTGGGGAATGTACATACAGATGATATTAATGCATTTATTTTTATTAAGTTGCAATTTGGTGGCAAGAATCTCTGAGTTATTAATCTGAGGAGGTTGTATTACATCTATGGTGACATTCAACTCAGATTTATAGAGTACAGCTACCCCACCCCCCTTCCTCAAAGCACGATCCAGTCTGTGTATGTTGTACCCAGGTGGTAACACTTCATTGTCTTTAGTGTTAGGTTTTAACCAGGTTTTAGATAAACAGAAAATCTCAGAGGAGTGGACATCCAGAAGTGCATGCAATTCATGTACCTTGTTATTAATGCTTCTAATATTGAGATGACAGACTAGGAGAGAGTTAGTTGGCCTATTAATTGTAGGTTTGTAGCTTAGATTGCAAGTAGATGGGGTATGCGTATCTGAAGTGAGTGGGCCAGGGTTGGGGTGAATATCACCACCAAGTATTAGGTTGAGTCTATACTTGGTGATGAACTTCAGGAATTTGTTTATTAGTTTGTGGTAGTGTTTGGATCTAGAGCTAATGTGCCTGGGGTTGAGATGTTGATAGACTGAACAAGATGTTGGATAGGATCTGGTATTGTAAGTGTGGTTGAAGGTGGAAGGATTTACAGCTGGGGTGATAGTATGGCCTTTTGGGACCTGAAATTCCGTGAGAAACTGGTTTTCATACAAGGTAAGGAGGTATGGTGTGAACAAGACGGGTAGTAAAGAGGAATATATCATTATCTGTGATTCAGCTAGTGAGTTGAGGAACTGTTTTACCTGGTGATGCAACACCAGAAGATGGAGTGGTGAGGTAAAGGTACTGGATGGGGGATGGGAGAATGCCAGATGAAAGCTAATTGGTGCTATTAAAATGTAGGTAGTAGAATGGGGGTGGGTGGAATTATCCCAGATGAAAGCAGATAAGATCTAGAAAGTGGGGGAGTGGCTATAGTACTATAAATTTAGAGGTACTGGGGGCGGGAGGGAATTGGGGGCAAGGAGGGGAGCGAAGAGAGCCCAAGCATAGCGGGACTATTGCAGTTTACAAGGTTTCCTAAGGTGTCCTAAAGCTATAAGGTAAGTATTACAGCTCTTAATGTAAGAGTCAATTTACTTCAGTTACAGGGGAAGGAGGCAACCACTCAAGTAGAAACAAAGAGCCCTATGACTGACCAATATGGTGACCTGCTTAATTACAAAGCACTGATAGAGTCATACTTGCACCTGTTGTGGAGAGAAGTGTGTGTGTGTGTGTGTGTGTGTGTGTGTGTGTGTGTGTGTGTGTGTGTGTGTGTGTGTGTGTGTGTGTGTGTGTGTGTGATGTGGCGGATTCTACCACCTGACAAACAGCTGACCTTGACCTTCTCCTTGTTGAGCCTGGTGAGGGGGACATCGTGTGTCTCACTATCGAGTCGTCAATGACTAGTATGTTTGGTTTATTGTTATTCCTTCTGAGCTGCATTGGTTTATTGTTTTGCCTATTGGGCTGTGTTTATTAATCTAAGTTACTTAGCTCACTAGTTACACATGATCTGCATTATTTCACGTTAGGAAGGTCTTGGCTCAAGTTGAGAGTCAGTATTTTTATAGTCCATTTTCCTGCAAATTACATTGTACAGACAACTGACTGCTTAACACTTACATGTGGTCTCATTTGGGAATTTGACATATAGGATAAGGTGTTTACCTTACAAACACAAGGTCCAGGGTTTGATTTTCCCATGGGGTAATTGGCTAGGCTTAAAATGTCCCACAAGGGCATTTAGCCTAGTACTAATCTATGAACCTATCTGTGAACCTATTCCTCTTATCCCGCCAAATATTAGCTATTGTTCTCACTATTCATTCTTAAGTTTGTACAGAAAGGGTCTGTTAGTTTACCTCTGCTATACTAAATGCAATCTCAAATTTTGAGAGAAAAATACTTAGCGAGAGAGAGAGAGCAGTTTTTGTTCCCGATTCTTGTTTTGATAATTCAATGTACCTTGACACATTTGCTGACCCGATCCAGTACTCTCTAAACAATAGCCACTACTTCGCCTAGTTAACACCCATCCAGTTAGTCAGCACCTAACTCCAAACCAAAACTGCCTACCCAGGCCTGTTTTATTTAATTTATTTATACATTTATTGATTGATTGAATCATTCATTCAATTACTTACATAGTTCTACAGCTGTACAGCCTACTGGTATCCTCAGATCTTTTACAATCTCTTCTTGACTCTAGCTACAACCGACAAGTTTGTGGATTGATATGGTTGGTTAATGTGAACATATAGTGTACACTCCTGTGGTCTTCAGGATAACTGTTGTACTTTGGATTATACTTTGTATAGCAGACCCTTACATGGAAATGCAGTTAGTTGCTAACAAGAACTTGCAGAATGGTGCTACTAGTTTCTTCCCATTGATGTCTCCCGAAGTATTGTTTATTACACACACAGTGAAGATATCTTAGCTAAAAGCTCAAGACTATAAGACAAGCATCTATCTATTTATTAAGTATTCCCTGAAGTTCAAATGGTACAAAAAATCATACCTAACCTTACAGTCCTGATACTAATCAGATCAGGAGACCTAAAACTGAATCCTCAATGAAATTCAGCTGGGAGTTAAGCCTTCCTCGATCATCAGCATTCAGTCTGGGGTAAGAAGCATTTCTCACATTAACAATGTTTCAAAAATAGGATGCTGAAACACTGGATCTCCCTAAGTAAAGATGCAAAATATTGCAACCTATACATTATAGATCTCAAGAAAACTGCAGCTCGGAACAATGCAAATCCCAAAATTGCATAAAAGTAAAAATTCAATCTTTTTTTTTTCGCTGGATTCATCCTCATAGCCATCTCAGTGCAGCATGTCCATGCTGTGTATGCTGCCCACTCCAATCTATCCCCCCAGTCAATTACTAAATTTGATGCTAGGCTCAGCGTTAATCTTAAGGGTGTACAGGGGGTGGGGGGAGGGTCAGTGGTGCTTTACCATCAACATTTGTTTCCTACTTTTATACTACCCCATTTCCCCTGATGTGTGAGTTGTGCCTGACCTTTGGGGATATGCAATGGGCAGAGTATGTCACCCCACCTCCACACTTCTGCATTGTGTTATGTTGACAAGATGCTCTGCCCCTTCAGCTGAGCAGATTGCAATTGACTTTTGTCCTGTACCAGGAAGCTCCTATTGATCTGTGTGCCTCACCCACAGCTCATTTCTAGCCCCCCCCCCCACGATGGGCACTCCCATCCTCCCTGCAGATCTGTTAGTTGCCCAAGCTGCTAAACAAATCCAGATCTATTGGGCTGTGCTCTATGTCACTGGAGCAGCTTAAAAATTCATTTTTTTGCAGGAACTCTAATTCTTGCACCCCAGATTGGGGGGGGGGGCTCTGACCCTAGTACCTCCCCCAGTCTCTAAGAATAAAAATAAAAAAACAGAACAGGATAACGAGATCATAGCATAACAGGAATTACAAAGCAAGTAATTAATGAGACCATTTGTACATTGCAGATCCTCACAGTCACGATGTACCTCCTACTTCTAGATGGACAAAGCAAGTCAGACCCAAGATGAATTTGTGGATGTCCATCCAATCATCAAGGTTAGTCTTGAATGATGTGAAGGTGTCACTCTGTTTAACATATTGGGACAGTTTATTCCAGAGATGGGATAAATGCTGGGTAATTCATCTGACTCTCCAGCATGTTTAGTTTATACATTAGCAGAAATTCAAATCCTAAGATCGTGTGTTACTGGAGCTGTTTGTCTTGTGGAGATGTAAGAGATCAATTAAGGTTTGGTCCTTGATACAACCAAATGCAAGGCATAGATCTTCACATAAGAGTCTGTAAGAAACCAAGTATAGAGATAGGCTTTCAAGCCTGTATTGGTAGTTTAGTGATTTAAAGCCACTAATTTTCTTGGTTAGGAACCCCCGGGGCCTTTCTAGTTGTGTGATGAGTCTGGACAGGTTCATACCAATGGGGGCACTGTACTCTATAAATGTTCTAATTACAGCAGACTGTAATGTGACTATAACTTATTCTGACCTGGATAAGATGCCTTTAGATATCAGTTCTGTAAGCAGAAGGATTTCCTAACTACTAATGCTACATGGAGGTCAAATTACAGGGAGTTGTTGACCCACATGCAAGCTATGGTATCTGTTGGAGACATATTTTTATTCATTGTTAACCGGGTTAGTCCCACTAGGTAGTAGCCTCTTTTCACTGGAGTCCCAAGGTGGTCTTTATACTACTATGGGAAATTTGGCTAGGACATCAGGGAACTTCTGCTACTCTTTCTGATAGGTGCCATGGTATCTTCTACATCCACCTGAACTACCACCAACACAGACAGATGGAGCCTCTGTTTAATATTTCATCTGAAGGGCAACATACCTAGGAATTTAGCACCCCCTTATGCTGCACTGCAGGGTTAGCAATTAGTCTACATGGTATGGGAATAGAACAAACAACCTTCTGCAACAAATGCAGGTGTGCTACCTGCTGTGCCACTGACACTACTGAGATGAGTGTTTCACCATATGCAACAATAATATACTTTTTTTGCATTTAATTTTAGCCATTTGTCAGTACACCATTAGTTACTGAGGATTAGTTCCTGCTGTAGTGACACTGTATCAAAGGGTGATCAGAGTGATACCCAACTTATAGTCATCTGCAAACTTTGTTATCCCCAGATCTGGCTTTACTGTCTGGAGGTTAAACAAGTATATGCAAAATAGGAGGGGTTCTAATACTGATACATTACTAGATACCTTCTTGTTTTCTAAGGTGTAACCTGCTACTCTAACTACGTGGGCTGTATCTTTTAGACAGTTCTATCCACCTTACCCTGTACATGTCTACATTTAGGTTTCTTAGTTTATTTACAATACTAGAATGGGAGGTGGTGTCAGATGCCTTTGCCGGATCCAGATAAAATGTGTGGAACGAGTAGTTACTATCCAGAGCCTCTGGGCCCTTACTGAAGAAGATTACTAAACTGAGTATACACGATCCCCTTTTAATGAAACCAAACTGCTAAGGGTCAAAGAGTATGATATTTTTGACATCACAATTTATGAAGTTAGATGTAATGTGTTCCATGGCCTTGCAGATTAGACAAGTTAGTCTGATGAGTTTGTAGTCCTTGAGGTCTGCAATGGGGCCCCCTTTATGATGGGGTATCATGATAGCAGTTCTCCATACTTTAGGGTCATGCCCTGTAGCCAAGCTTAAATTAAGCAATTTTATGACATGATGGTTTGTTTGACTCTATTCATTAGGTATCTAAGTATGATGTTTGGCCTTCTTTAAGTAGTATTTTTGTTTTTTGAGAACACAGTTAAGACATGATCCTTTGAGATCATTGGTGGTATTAGGGATTTAGGGATTTACAAAATGTTGATGACTATTCCCTGTGTAAAGCCTGCACTAAACTTATCTGGAAGGATATTTGCTATATAGTTGAGGTGTGAGTGGTGATGACAGTTTGGATTAGTTCAAAACACTGCTGGGTGTTGTTTCTTAATTTTCTGACAAAAGTAAAGGAGGATTTATAATTGTTATTGGACTCATTTCACATTTTGCTTTGCTCTTCCTGATGGTAGTCTATAGTTCTTTGCTGATATTTTTGACAGAGTTTTTAATGTGGACAGATTTAAATTTATTATTGAACTTGAAAAGTTTTTTTTCCGTTTGTTATACAGATTATCTATACTCTTAGACCAACAGAGTGATTTGTTTTTGAATTTCCCAATATATTTGGTTCTAGTAACGACTGCCAGGTCTAATCACTTTTCTAGGTGTTATAAGAAGTCTGTTATGTAAGTAGCAGCTGAAGCTGCATAAGGACTGATGACATTATAAGTAAATTTTAAGAGCTTGTCATAGATGACAGGTTTGTTCTAATGAACTCCTTTAATTTAGATTTGATTGTGGGAGGGTCTTAGAGACTATAAAGAAGAAGGTCAATAGTTTATGGTCTGATTTAACCAGGGATGGGGATATAAAGTCTAGAATGTTTTGCTCCCTAGTGGGTTGGTTGACTAATTGTTCTGGGGAATTATTTAAATTCAGTAATTTTTGGACATGCCTGACCTTTGAGGTATAGGTGCACCAGTTTATGAATGGAATTGAAATTATATTTAAGAAAGTACATTCAAGAATTCTTTGTGGTCATCTGGGGCATATGGGTCATCCTGTAACAGGCAATAAATTGATAATTTGTTTTCTGTAGGTTAACTTGGAGTTCAGTGAATTTTATTTAAAGGTCTTTGGGAAATCTACCTAGAGGTGACATGATTTCTGAAAAATATAGAAATACCCCTGCAGTTTCCCTGACATGTGAATGCATCTGAGTACATAGCTTTCCTCTGATTTCACAAAGGCACTGCTGTGTAAGCAAAATGGCATCTGACTGGTGTCACAGCTGCAAATGTTCCACTTCACTACCTTCTAACTACTTTGTATACATCACTAACTTACTGGCAAACAGTCGACTCATGAATACCTTCAATTGTCTTTCCAACATCTTTAATTCAGTTTTCAGTAGAACTTTGTTTTCCTCATCAGCCACCTATTCAACTGAACTTGGGATCTCACCATCAACCATGATCTGTCCTACTTCTTCAAAACAAGCTTTAGTTTCTGACTTTTCCAAAATTTTATAAACTGAATACAACCAGGCTCTAGATTTAAACTTTAAATTTTCTTTTATTAAGCTAGACTATAAAAGTTATTTCAAATGCCAAAATCAAGATAAAAGGTGGAACAACTGTAGAATATGACCAGCTCCCTGAAATACTGTATACATATGACTGTTCTTAAACAGCTCCACGTAACAAAGTGGAATAAAGACCTGACTATGACCCAGGTGCCCCATATTTAATTAGCAGCACAGATACCTGCTGGAGCTGCCATGACAATATTGAGTGTGCCTATCCTGGGGGAGAAAGTGAAGTAGGGTTGACCTGTGCCGCAACCCCTTAGAGAGGGGGAAGTAATCTTTGAGGGTGGTCCTGGGGCATGTGTTCAGCCCACCAAGCTGTGAATGCAGTAATTTCCATTAGCAGATGCATGGAAATGTGTGCAAGAAAGTGTAGGAACCTTGCAATAACACTTGCCACATGTTCCATGTCCAAAGGGAAGGGTTAGGGTCTAAAACAAAAGCACCCAGGCAGCCATGCCAAATATTGCTAATGCACCACTGATGGGGAATGAAGAAGTTGTGGTGGCTGGGCCATCACCAGGAAATGGTACCAAAATATATAAAAAAGTTATGCTCTGAAATATGACAATGATGGGGACTTTTGCTCTTTTATTTGCTCTGAGGTCGGCTTGTTGGCTGTTGGTGAAGCACCCACCAAGAGGAGAAAACGCTGAGAGAAGAAAGGAGCCACTTTTGAGATTTTAAGTATTTTTCCTCTGTTTATTTGCTAAGTTTTTCTGCATAGCCGCCTATTTTGAGCATTTTCTGGGTTGTTAAACGTGATTTCTGCATTAGTAACTGTATTTAGAGCACTACCTAGAGCTGTTTACTGAATTTCCTATTTGCACTTATTTTTAAAATCGTTTTTTTCTCAAAACTTGCATTTTATCTGTCTTTGGCCTAGCACTCTTGTGTGGGGTCATTTACTGCACTGTTATAACTTGTTGATACTTGTGAACCTCTGCTATCTCTGAAAAAAACAAAAAAAACAAAAAAAAATCTTGCTTTTTTCCCGCTTTTATGAGATTTAAAAAAGTTCAGTTACAGGCTTGCTGTTCTTGAACTGCTTGTAAGTTTCTGTGAGGCCATTTTTTGCTTGGGCTAAAGGGAAGTCTCTCTGTTGATCAGTGGCAGTGAAAAACATTGAGCAGCCTGCCTGCCCCTGAGGGAGTGGTTACTGACTTGAAACTGTAGTTTTATTGGCCATTTTGGGTCAATTCCAAAACTCCTTCATCTTCCTCTCTTAAAACCTGGTTGCCTTGTGGTTTTGGCATCTTTCAGGCTTGTTGGCTGTTGGTGAAGCACCCACCAAGAGGAGAAAACGCTGAGAGAAGAAAGGAGCCACTTTTGAGATTTTAAGTATTTTTCCTCTGTTTATTTGCTAAGTTTTTCTGCATAGCCGCCTATTTTGAGCATTTTCTGGGTTGTTAAACGTGATTTCTGCATTAGTAACTGTATTTAGAGCACTACCTAGAGCTGTTTACTGAATTTCCTGTTTGCACTTATTTTTAAAATTGTTTTTTTCTCAAAACTTGCATTTTATCTGTCTTTGGCCTAGCACTCTTGTGTGGGGTCATTTACTGCACTGTTATAACTTGTTGATACTTGTGAACCTCTGCTATCTCTGAAAAAAACAAAAAAAAACAAAAAAAAATCTTGCTTTTTTCCCCACTTTTCTGAGATTTAAAAAAGTTCAGTTACAGGCTTGCTGTTCTTGAACTGCTTGTAAGTTTCTGTGAGGCCATTTTTTGCTTGGGCTAAAGGGAAGTCTCTCTGTTGATCAGTGGCAGTGAAAAACATTGAGCAGCCTGCCTGCCCCTGTGGGAGTTGTTACTGACTTGAAACTGTAGTTTTATTGGCCATTTTGGGTCAATTCCAAAACTCCTTCATCTTCCTCTCTTAAAACCCTCTTTTGCGCGGTTTTGTGCGTTTTTGAGCATAGCGCAACAGCGGGCAGTGCCGCCTAATTGGGTTTAATCTATTCCTGGCTCCACAAAGTCTACTCTTCACTTTTTCCCTTAGAACTGCTCTATCTCTCAATTTAAACACCATTTTCTCATTCTAAGGCCCTTCACTGGTCCAATTAAGTAATCCTACAAGTTAGCACTATTAAACCATAAGCACTACTTACTCTTATACTCTCTACGATTACCCTGTCCTCTATTGGTCCGTCTTAAATTCAGTTTCCCTATATTACTCTAGCATGTCCAAAGGTCAGTCAATGGTTTCCTCTCCAGTCCAGCTGGTGAATCTGGGAATTTTGAGGCAATGTTACAACTGTCTCATGTACACGGACAACCTCTCCTCCTCCAAACAGGTTCAAATATATGTGAGAGATGCAACTATTTAGCCAAACTGGAGGCTGAGCTCTCTCATCTCAAAACTGGTGTAACCAGTCAGGAGGAGAAGGTAACCTCACACAACACAATTCCAGTATCACATGGTCCCACCACATCAGCGAACCAAACACATAAATACACAAAAACATACTCGGAGGCTCTAAATAAGAATCTACCTAAGCAACAGAGACCTCCAAAGCAGACATCCAAGCAAACGCTACCTCAAAACATTGAGCAGCCTGCCTGTCCCTGTGGGAGTTGTTACTGACTTGAAACTGTATTTTTATTGGCCATTTTGGGTCAATTCCAAAACTCCTTCATCTTCCTCTCTTAAAACCCTCTTTTGCGCGGTTTTGCGCATTTTTGAGCATAGCGCAACACCGGGCAGTGCCGCCTAATTGGGTTTAATCTATTCCTGGCTCCACAAAGTCTGCTCTTCACTTTTTCCCTTAGAACTGCTCTATCTCTCAATTTAAACACCATTTTCTCATTCTAAGGCCCTTCACTGGTCCAATTAAGTAATCCTACAAGTTAGCACTATTAAACCATAAGCACTACTTACTCTTATACTCTCTACGATTACCCTGTCCTCTATTGGTCCGTCTTAAATTCAGTTTCCCTACATTACTCTAGCATGTCCAAAGGTCAGTCAATGGTTTCCTCTCCAGTCCAGCTGGTGAATCTGGGAATTTTGAGGCAATGTTACAACTGTCTCATGTACACGGACAACCCTCTCCTCCTCCAAACAGGTTCAAATATATGTGAGAGATGCAACTATTTAGCCAAACTGGAGGCTGAGCTCTCTCATCTCAAAACTGGTGTAACCAGTCAGGAGGAGAAGGTAACCTCACACAACACAATTCCAGCATCACATAGTCCCACCACATCAGCGAACCAAACACATAAATACACAAAAACATACTCGGAGGCTCTAAATAAGAATCTACCTAAGCAACAGAGACCTCCAAAGTAGACATCCAAGCAAACTCTACCTCAAAACAAAACACGCACAACACATAACCCACAAAGTCAGTGTGCCAAGCAGCCACAGCCCTTAAGGCTGAATAACACACCTGATACTCTTGTAATAGGTGACTCTATTGTCAGACACACTGACGTCCCGCTCACCAGGCTGAATAAAGAGAAGGTCACGGTGAGCTGCCTGTCGGGTGCTAGGATCCGCCACATAACGCAAGCACTCAGGTCACTCCAAAGCAAATACAAATATGACTCAGTCATTGTACATGCTGGTGTGAATGACCTGAGACGTACCTCCCTGGACTACATGAAAAGAGGCATAGAGGAGCTCTCTGATCATGTAGCCCAGGCTGGTATGACCCTGACCTTGAGCAGCATCTTACCCTCACCTAGAATGATGCCACAGTACAAAGACAAAAGGATCGATTTTAACAACTGGATAAAATTTTGGTGTCATTCAAAGGGGATCCAGTGTCTGTCAGCCTGGGATGACATGCTCGACAAGCCACGTTGCTTCGCTAGGGACGGCTTGCACCTGTCACCACTGGGCTTTGGATATTGGCAAAGGCTCTTGCCACCCCATAGTGCCTTTTTAGGCAAGGCTCAAAAGTCAACCCACCCCCATAGACAGCACAAGGAACAAGAAACTAAGGGTAATGCTGCTAAACGCCAGAAGTCTTAACCTCAAGATGCACGCACTCGAAGCTCTCCTCAGTATGGAGAACATCGATATCTGTGCAGTGACAGAAACCTGGTTCAAGGCTCCAGAGAGCACCCCAGCACTACCAGGCTATACCTCATATCATGCTTTTCGCCCCAAAACCAGGACCGAACCACAAAAGGAGGGGAGTTTCCATATTTATCAAGGATATCCACACCTCCAGGTTAGTGGCATTGCACAGTATCGGAGACCATCCATGTGCAACTAACAGTGGGCAAGACTGCTTTTCAGTTTATAGCATCCTACAGACCACCCTCTCAAAGTCAGGAATCACACTCGGCTTTCCTGAAAACATTGGAGAACATGAAGATCTCTCCGAACACCATTATATTGGGTGACTTCAACTACCCAAACATTGACTGGGAGCACTACTCAAGCCCCAGCACCTTAGCCCAAAGGTTCCTGGAAATTATAAACTCAAATGCTATGGAACAACTAGTCACCACTCCCACAAGAGGGGACAACATACTAGACCTGATCATTACCAACATGGGGACTCTATGCTCCACACCAGAAGTATATCCCTCATTGGTAAGATCAGACCATAAATTAATTTCACTGGATGTCCACATCCCGACCCCACACCCAGCCCAGAAAACCACAGTGAAAAACTTCTCAAAAGTGAACTTCTCACTTCTCAAAACTGAAGTGGAATCCTTCAAGGCCCCAGGGCCAGTGGAAACTACGACCCAAACTGCAGAATCCTATATAAACGCATTCTACGGACATCTCCAGGAATGCATGGATCATGCTATCCCAAACAAAACCAAGACCCAATCATCCAAAGGCAGGCGTCCAGTCTGGTGGACCCCTGCCATAAATAAACTGTACAACAGAAGGAGGAAGCTACTACATGACAGAGCAAAATCCCTAATAGGGAAGGCATCTCTGATCAGTACTAGCAAAAAATTACGATCCCTCATAAAATCCTCCAAGGCCAGCTTCGAGAGAAAAATTGCACAGGTCACCAAAGACAATCATAAGGCTTTTTTCAGTTATGTTAGAAACCTGGGATGCAACTCCCAGACTTGTTCTGAGTTGATTCTAAATGACAAAAAATACACTGAACCCACAGACATCGCCAATATCCTGGCAGACAGGTTCAGTGCAAACTTCTCCACCCCCTCTCCCCCAAAAGAGCAAGTATCTATCCCACAGAGGGCTGCCTCCCAAACATCTCTGATGCTCAGGTGAAGGCTGCCCTCGCCAAAGCAAAAAAACACTGCTTCCATGGGACCAGATGGCGTCCCAGGTTGCGTCCTACATGAACTCCAAGAGGAACTAATCCCTCAAATAAAACAGCTATACAATCTCAGCCTCACTACAGGATATGTGCCCACAGAATGGCGTACAGCAACAGTGGTCCCACTCCACAAAGGTGGAGCCTCTATGGACCCTGGAAACTATCGCCCCATAAGCCTGACTAGCTTAGTCTGCAAGGCTATGGAGAGGATCATCATGGAGCTCATAAACAAAGACATTGGGGACCTACAGACACTAGATCCTACCCAGTTCGGCTTTGTCAAGGGCAGATCCTGCCTTTTGAACCTGGTTGACTTCTTCAAAACAGTCACCAAAGCCATAGATGAAGGGAAGGTAGTCCACACAGCCTATCTGGACCTTGCAAAGGCATTTGACACAATACCCCACTGGCATCATAGATAAGCTATCCAGCTTAAATATAAACCCCTATGTCACAAGATGGGTCACAAACTGGCTCAAAGACAGAACCCACAGAGTGAGAGTTGCTGGAGCCATGTCCGACTCGAAACCGGTCACAAGTGGCGTCCCACAGGGTTCTGTCCTGGGACCACTCTTGTTCGGTATATACTTTTCCGAGGTACAGGCAAACGTGGGAGGACTATGGCTCACCAAGTTCGCAGACGACTGCAAACTGGGCACCATAATCAACTCTCCAGCTGACACAAACATCCTTCAAAAAGGTCTCACAGAGACAGATAACTGGTGCCAGCACCATGGTTTAAAGCTAAATGCCAAAAAATGTATAGTCATACCCTTTGGCAAAACAATGTGCCCCCAAATTACCACATAGGCGGAAACCCATTAAGTACAGAGAAAGTTATTAGGGACCTGGGGACCCAAGTTGATAGCAATCTCTCCTTTGAAAACCACATTGCCAAAGTGGTTAGAAAGACCTTCTACATAGCCCACCTCATCACGAAGGGTTTCACATCTAGATCAAGAGAGGTAATCGTGCCCTTTATTCATCCCTCATCAGGCCCATCATAGAATACAATGCCCCTTTTGGGATGTACCTTACCCGACACCTGCAGCAATTAGAAAGACCCCAAAAGTATCTCACCAAGAGGATCAAGGGTCTCAAACAGATGCCATATGCTGCTCGGTTAAAAACTCCAGCTCTACTCAGTTGCATACCGCCTACTTCGAGGCGATCTATGCCTGACATACAAAGCTATGTCAAATCCAGAATTAATGGACATGCTCCACCTCAGTAAATCTAAATCCCTTAGAGCCACACGCTCGAGGGACTTGAACCTCAGCACAGAAATAAATAGAACTTGCTGGAGGGACAGGTTCATAACCCAGAGGCTCCCTTCGCTCTGGAATAGAATTCCAGTTCATGTGAGGCAGAGCACCTCACTGAATCTCTTCAAGAAGAATCTCGATAGGTGGATGGGGGATCGTAGGTTTGTCCCAGGGATTACTCCCGTGTTACTATGGGACAGAGGCACAGTAAACTAAACCTTAAAAAGGGCACAGTATACTCAAATCAAGGGGTGGCGTAAGCCATACAGAATCGGCTAGGCTTATAATTGCCCAGGGCAGATAGCCTAGTATGAACCTATGAACCTATGAACCTATGTTAGTTCAAAGAAGTACTGTGTTAACAGTGGTCTTTAAATTTAGTCTAGTACTTATTCACATGTCATTAATTGTTTGTATCAATATTACATTTATGAGCGGGTTTGCCATGTTCTGCTTAGTCACTGTAAATAATATTGTGCTGATTTTAAGTCAATTGCTGTACTTAGTATTCTCCTGTTTTTACATTCTGTTCTTTATGCATATGGAAATATAAAAGTGCCACTGGCCAGTTAAGGTAGACAAAATACACAATAAACTTGAAAATAAAAAAATAAAGCTGACCAACACAGCTGTAAAATAAAGGATTTAATGTACAAAGTTAGTGCTTTCACAGCAAACCTGCTGCTTCATCAGACTTGCAATAAAAACAGTCAAGACAACCATTTATATATAAAAATCACATCACATATCTAATTGAAAAATCCAGTAAGGTAATTTTCTCCCTTTTTCTCCCTTTTAAAACAGGTTTAATGGAAACACACCCATTCAAGCCTGGGTGTTTGTCAGCATTTAGACTGACATTCCATCTTAGTTCTCGACATTCTGTCAGATTCACTAAATCAGTCACCAAGCCTCAGACTTTCACATAGCACTTCCAAAACAGCAAACTTAAATTTATGTTCATTCCCATTTTCAGTAACATGCTTGGCCAGTGCATTAGTTTGTTTACCTTTCTTGATATCACCTGCATGTTCCAAAATTCTCTCCCTTAAACTACGGTTAGTTTTGCCAATATAGTAACAGTCACAGGTCATGCAGGTAGCACAATAAACTACATTCTCAGTGTTGCAACTTGCAAAACATTTCACTTCCAACCTCCTATTCATAGATTTTAGGTAGAGAGTAGTTGTATTACTAATAAAAACACAGGCAGAACAATGCTGGAAAGAAAAAGTACCTAATCTCTCAGCCCTGATATGAGATTTAACATGATTATTTTTATAATGCAGTTGACATTTCAGGGAAAGATTGTTTTTAAAGGAAAATTTAGGTACAGGACCAACTATGTCAGCTGCAGCATCATCTATCATGAGTACAGACCAATGTTTTTTTGAAAAAATTACACAACTCACCAACATTATTGGAGTACGTGAGAGTCATCCTAACTGTATATTATTATTAGTTAGTTGTTCAGAACTAACATTTCGAGTAGAAAAATAGAGTCGTGCAAATAAATCTTTAAGGGCATAGACTTCATCCATAGTTTTATATACTTCCGACTCTGTATCACCTCTATCAATGAAGTCACAAGCCATCTGACCTAGCGCAGCCTGGGCTTCATCTTCGTTGTCATGCAAACTCATAGTTCATAGAAAGTGGCCTTTAAGCACATTTCTGGGTTTGTATCATGGGTGCATACTTGATTTATGTAATAAATTATTATGTATGCATGTTTTTTATAAATAGCTGTACTAAAATTCTTAAATTCATCCATTCTAACACACACATCCAAAAAGTTAATACTGGATTCGGAGTACTGGTAAGAAAACCTAAGAAATGTCATAGTTGAGTGCAAATATTCAATAAACTGACTCAGTAATTCAGCTGTCCCCCTCCAAACAACATTCCTCAAACAAATCATTTGTCGTAACATAAATTACTAGCAAAGGGATTGTTATCCACAAATTCATGTTCCCAATAAGCCAATACCATGTTGGCATAATAATTAGCACAATCAGTCCCCATTGCCACTCCCAGTTTCTGCAAAAAGAACTTGTCATGAAAGATAAAAATGTTATTTTCAAGTGTGAGTTCCAATAAAGCACAAATCAAATATACTTTACTGTTAGAAAACCGACCTACCAGGGTTAAAAAAACTCTTATATGTTCTACACCTAGGTCATTCGGTATAACTGTGCTGACAAACACCCAGGCTTGAGTGTAACTATTCTGTGTTTAACTGTAACTTAGTATAATGAAATGTAAGCAAATGGAGCTTTTCTCCCCAGGCCTCAGCTGAAAATGGGTATTACTGAGTCAGACTTTCACTGTAAACAAAGACAAATAAATAAATAAATGAATAAATAAATAATTGTTGCATTAGTAACAAGCAACTTGCTAGGTTCCAGAGGAGAAGGGCTTTTTTTTTCAACTTTGAGAAGACATTTTTTTTTACTTATATTTGAGATGAGGGTAGCACAAATTCATGGATCTAAACAGGAGCACCTGATGAGCTAGATAAGGTTCTGGGTGTATGAATTCAACAAAATGCCCTTTGAGATGAAAAATGCGCCAGCAACTTTGCACATGCTGGTAGATCATTTTCTGGCAGAAGATGGAGACCATGCTTTTGTTTGAAGGTATGATTCTGTTATCTATAAATAGTCATGGCGATAATATATTTAACATTTTAGGGAGGTGCCATACAGACTAAAGTGGCAGGGTTAACTATTAAGGCAAAGAATGTTAGATAGGAATGGCTGAATTATTATCTTATATTATTGACTGAGTGGGTGGTGGTAAAATTCAGTCAGAGCCTGACAAATTAGAAACTATGGAGACATGGCTTACCACTGCTACCAAAAATTAGGTAAGGATATTTCCAAGACCAGCAGGGCACTGAAGAGGTTTGTCCCTCACTATTGTATCCTAATCATTCCTCTTAGGGACCTTACTACAATGAACAGTCTGAATGAGGTTATCTGGACACTAACTGGTAAACAAACTTTGCAGAAGCTTAAGAAGGCCTTGAGTAGATCCCATGTACTGGACAGCCCTGATTATAGCCAAGAATTTGTAAGTCAGATAGATGCTTCAAACCTTAGAGTAGGGCAGTATGTAATCAGGTTTCTTCAAATGAAGAAGAGCATCCCATAATGCATCTTAGTCACTGACTCCAGACAAGAGAAAACTCATATGCAGCTGTGGAAAAGGAATGCTAGGGAATAGTTTGGGCTTTACAAAAAAACATACACCCTACCTATACATTAGAAAATTCACAGTAGTTACACATTATGATCCCCTAAAATGGTTACGCATTGCCAGTGAGCAAAATGGTAAGCTTCTCAGATGGAGTTTGGAATTGCAGTCCTGCAGCCCAGCACCAAAGTGGTGTCCATAATGCAAATAATGTGTCAATATAGGAGACTGGATAAAATAACTTGAAATGTACCACCAACCGCCAATATTTGTTTCTTTGTGGTATCTTAAGAGTACTCATTTAATCCAGGGGGTGAGTGAAGCATGCAAAGTTTGTCAGTGAAACACAAAGGAAATGATGTGGCACTACAGGCAGACTCTAACAAAAATTTCAGCAAAGGATAGGGGAATGGAATGCAAAACTGAAGGTGCATGGTGCATGGGGTAAATGAGTATAGATAAAACATGAGATGGAAGGGAAAATAGTAGAACAGGTTCACGGCTTCAAGTATCTGGGAGGGGTTGTTGAGGAGAAGGGAAGTCTGAATGAGGAGGTCAAAGCCAGAATCAGAGAGGCTGCATCCAGTTGGTACAGAGTGTGAGGTGTAGTCTATGACAGAAGAATGCCAAAGAAGTTGAAAAGTAAGGTGTACCAAAACAAAGGTGCAAGCAGTACTACTGTATGGAACAGAAACCTGGGCAGTAAAAGCAGAGTAGTTGAGGAAGCTACAGGTGATGGAGATGAAGTGCCTTTGAAGAGTGGTAGGATGCACATTGGGGGATAGACAAAGAAATGAGGTCATCAAAGCAGAAGCCAGAGTAGTTCCAATTGCAGAAAAGGTCAAAGAGAACAGATTACGGTGGTGTAGGTACATGTGCTGAAAAGCAGAAGACAGTCTGATGAAGAAGATTTGGAAAAGACAGGAAGAAGGCAAGAGGAAGTTAGGGTGCCCAGCAAAGAGGTGTATGGATTGTGTGGGAGAAGTCTTACGACAGTCTGAAATGAGTGTTGTAGAAGGCAGGAGAGTAGCACTGAATAGTGAGATGGCAACGGTTGAAATGACACCCCAACCCCATGTAGAAAATGGGAAAAAGGGGTTTGATGTTGATGACTGTCGCTCGTCCTTCTCTATCATAGATGACAAGCAGGCAGGGTATTTCATTTAGATGCTTTAATACATAAAAACACATCAGGATGGATAGCAGCATCATAAAATACAAACAAACTGGCTAACAGACAGACCTTACATACATACATGCTTACAGCTTACTACAAAATGGCAGTCAGTCTCGCACATACTCAATATTTATACACTTGTACAAGCCCTTGGATAGCTTCTTAAAGGTACATACACACACAATGATCTCCATCCTCTCTCTTAAAAAGACTGCCCTTTGTAAAAACAATATTAGAGTTAGACATTCGTTGCTATAAACATTAGAAACAAAACACAATGTTCATGTCCAAGTTGTTACCTTGTATCTGTTACATGGTTTAGAGATACGACCATATCTCATAACATAACAATCTGGACTGAATTTTGGTGAACAACTATTGGCTTGTAAACTGAATGACACTGTCAGAAATAATTTTGTGTGGACCACCATGTACTGCAAAATGACGCTTCATCTTAATAATGACAGTACTGGCTGCTAGATTAAAAAGTAGGTCAATCTCAAACCAGTTGGAGTAAGATTCTGCTAACACCAAATAATGTTGACCATTCCACTCGAAAATGTCGGTGGCTACTGTCGACCAATGTAGTTCAGGAATCTGGTTTAGTTGAAGTGGTTCTTTCTGTTGATGTGGCTTAGTAATATTACACATGGAACAAGATAAAAGTGCTCTCTCAATGTCTTTTGACATAGAAGGCCAAAATACTAGTCCTCTCGCCCTTCTTTTGGCAGAGTGGGTTCCTAGGTGACCATGATACAAGATAGTAATGCACTTTTGATGCAATGACTTTGGAACAATTACTTTTGGACCTTTCATAATGATATTGCCAGACAAAATCTCATCTCTGTAAGGAAAATAAAGTTGCACTTCTAGAGGTAAACCAGATTGCTTTGACAGCCATCCTTGATTGATAAAGTGGTTGAGCCTCTATAAAACTGGATCTGTGGCTATGTGATCTCTTAGCTCATCAAGACGTGTGGAAGAAAACATTTTCAGTTTCATGACTTCAAAATCAAGATTCTCATTCTCATGCTGTTCTGTAGTGTTTCTGGGTGATCTGGATAATGTATCAGCAAGATAAAGAAGTTTGCCTTTCTTGTAGATAAAACTGAAATTATTCTATTGCAATCTCAGCATCATATGTTGCAGTCTGGCTGGAACTGAATGCATAGGCTTTCTCAAGATAGTGATTAGAAGTTGGTGGTCTGTTTCGGTCTGGATAGGTCTACCATAAACATAATCATCTATTTACACCAATCTCTCTAAAGGTAACCTGAAAAAACTAACTACATCCTATCATAATATAGCCCGTTTTGCCACAGCATCCCAGTACAGAACTCACCACTGTAATAACTTAAAACAATTACAATGGTTAGAACTACCTAACAAGCTTATCTATCAACAACTCTTAATTACACATAACATTCTTTATCAACCAACAAAAACACCAGCTCTCAGTAACCTCCTTACTCCCTACAAAAACTTGAAACAGTTAAAGATACAAGTCACCACAACTAGAATTGCAAATTCAGCAGGTAACTGTCTATTTTCAAACTCCATAGGAAAATATGGAATAACCTCCCCACACATTACCTCACTAGATTCCTTTCAACTTTTCAAAAACAACTTCTATTACATCTTAACAACTTCTGGCTCTGCTCCTGTACCAATCCAGACTAAATGACTTCTTCGCTCTTCAGCCATACCTCCCTATGTAAAAATCACTATCTTTCCCTGCTATTTCAAATGACTAAATTACTGTACTGTTCTAAAAAAAAAAAAAAAAAAAATATGAATATATAGCTTAGGCTATTTGTTTTTTACCTGTTTTTTTTCGCTGTATTTTCTACTACACTAAAATGTATGCATTGTTGCTTAAATGTTTAACCTTGTTTTAATTGTGGAGCTTTTCTCCCCGGGCCTCCACTGAAAATGGAAGTTATCCAGCTGGACTAGCCCGGTCAACAAATGTAAAATAAAATAAAATAAAATAAATAAAATGGAACTTTGAACATGCAAACATAATTACTGAAAGCTCTTTCTCAACCTGGGCATACTGCATTTCAGTTTGGGTAAGAGTTCTTGATGCATAGGCAATGGGTTGAGCCTCTTGAATGACTGCACCTAGATTTCGAAGCATCACAGGAAAGTGTAACTAGTTTGTGAACATCATAATATCTGAGAGTTGATGGACTAGCAATTCTGTGTCTCAGTGCATCAAATGCTCTTTGGTGCTGTTCTAACCAAGACCATTATACATTTTTATGTGTCAGTTCTCTAAGCAGTGCTGAAAGTTGTCTCAAGTCTGGAATGAACTTGCCTAGATAGTTAATCATGCCAGGAAAACGTTGCAGGGCTGGAACATTGTCTGGCACTGGCATCTCAAGAATAGCTGTTTGCTTAGAAGGGTCTGGTCATAGGCCTGTATTGGTAAATAAATGGCCAACATAAGTAAGTTCTTGTAGCCTGAATTTGTATTTGTGTGGGTTGAACTTAAGATTCACTTGACATGCCCTTTCCAGAACTTTTCTGAGGTTTCTGTCATGCTCTACTTCATCACAATCTCCTACCAGTATGTCATCTACTATGATAGCACAAGAATACCCATAAAAAAATTGCTCCATTGCACACTGAAATACTTAATTTGCAGAATGTATCCCAAATGACATTCTCAAAAATCTGTACCTGCCAAACGGAGTACTGAAAGTAGTGAGCAAAGAGGATTTTTTGTCAAGTTGAATTTGCCAAAATGAACTCTTTCCATCTAAGACAGAAGAACCCGTGGCATTTGGCATCAAGGCCTGTGATTTCTTCGACTGTGCACATTAGATGATGAGGTCTTTTTAGTGCTTTGTTCAAATCTTGTGGGTCAATACATATTCCGATGTTATCTGAGCTTTTCTTATGAGCTACCACCATGAAATATACCCACTCAGTTGGTTCTGCAACTGGACAAATCACACCTTGTCGGACCATTTTATCTAGCTCGGCTTTGACTCAGTCCTGCATGGCTACTGGAACTTTATGTGCTGGCCTTATAAGTGGACTCATCTCTGGATCTAACTTCATGGAGTACACAACTGGAAGTTTGCCTAGTTTTTTTCGAAAAGATCAGCATAGGTAGGAAAATGTACTGGGTGAAATTAGAGTAGTGGTCTTTTAAACTAATATTGGTGGACTTCCTTATTAAATGAAAGCAGTCCCATTTTCAAACTGTCTCTGATCCCTAATAATGATTGAATGTGCCTCTTGACCACATAAAATAATAAGTCGCAGCTTTTTCCAGCAGAGTAACATGAAAGCACTACTGAGCCTTCGGTCTGAATTTCTTCACCTCCATAAGCAACAAGCTTCGCACACCTTGCCAAATCAAGCCTTTCACCTTTACACACTCAAATGTTTCTGCTGACATAAGATTGCACTTGGAACGTGTCAACTTTGAGCCCTGTGGGTTTGCCATTTATCCGAACAGTACAAAATACTTTCATTCTTTGCTCTTAAATCTATTGCATTAACTGCTTCATAAAGCAGTGACACACCCTCAACATAAAGAGTAGGGTCACGGCACTCTAATTGATCAACTCGTTTCTTAAAATGTTCCCTCTTAATAAATGAATGTGGGTCTTTTGATTTACAAAACCTTTTGAAATTATTTCATTTATTGCATTTGTGGCATTGCTGACCAAAAGCTAAGCATTTTTCCTTTCAGATTCATGACTTCCATCACAATTATGACAGTTGGCAATGAAACTGGATTGGGGCCGATGCTTTGAGTTTGCTGACTCACTCGTATGCTTCACTGAGACTGTGCGAACTCTGGAATTTGCTAAAAAGTTATGGGTTTTACAAGTGAGTGCTGCAGGTGCTACAGTTGCTGCCATGTGCTTGGGCCTGTTTCTTTTAACCAAATGTTGCGTACTATCAACATGAGCTTTGTCACTGTACCTTCTAGAGCTATTCTCATTTGTAAGCATATTTGTGTGCTTTTCTGTGAGCTCATATATTTGACAAATTTCAATGGCCTTATTCAAATTTAAATCACTGTCACGAAGCAAAATCTTTCTGACAGCATCATCTTTAATATCACACATAAGTCTGTCCTTTATCAACTCATCCCTTAAATCACCAAGTCTGCATGTTTTAGCCTTGTTCCTCATGTCAGTTATATATGCTGCAAAAGTTTCATTTATCCCTTGTATAAAATAAGTACCTTTCCATTGTAACATTTGTCTGGGGGTTACACATTTCTCTAAATTTACCTTTCAAGCACTCTGGGTCCTCCCTTGACTCAGCCTGTACAACAATATGATGGTTTTCCCCCTCCCCTGTATAGACAGGAGGTGCATACACAAATGAACGTTCCCTTTCAGTGGCTTCTGACTCAACTAAATTAAGCAGAATAAATGCCTTTGTACTGTCATCTTTGTCAGGAAATGCAGCCTGTATGAAAATATCATACTCTTACTCAGTCACTCTCCAGTTCTCAGCAATATTACTGTCAAACACAAGTGCACTGGGTTTTTAAAACCCACCTGCCATGCCCACAAAGTATGTACAAACACACTAAAAATATGACCATTGTAATTATGTACAAACTGTTCTGTGAGCTTGTAACAACATTCAAATGTACAATAAACTCTTTGAAATACTGTACTTTGAGAAATATGCTTTATAATGGCTATATTTTGCCAAATAACTTTACTGTAATACTGCACAAAGATGCAAACACTTTATACACTTCTGGTAACTCGAAAAATAATAGAAATGAAGAAAACAAACTGCAGCCCCCAAAATACACTTTGAGTGTTTATGTCTACAGTATAAGGACTTCTTCAGAATAAAAGCAAAGATCAAAGAAACACTCTCTCTATATATATATATATATATTACAATAAAGTTCACAGCACCTCCCATTAAATTAATATCACCATGGTAACTAATGAACATGAATTGCCCCAATTACATATAAAATATTACATACAAATATAATAATAATAAATAATAAATAAGATACCACACAATCATGAAACATATAACATAAAATTAAATCATTTAAAAACACACTAGCACATAAAATAGGCAGCTTTTAACTTTAAAACACTACTTAATGACATAGCCTCATTCAAACCAGGGGTGACAGTTGCATTAGTTTTCAATTGCCCTTTATGTTCTAAAAATTCCAAACATACATCACTTGGCCCTCTTTTTTGTCCTAAATTTACTTGATCTATAACCGAAAACCTGAACATATGGGAAGGATTACGCTCAATATGCCTATATAGTGCATTTTTATCATTATGTTTCCTAATATCATACAAATGCTGGTATATTCTCTTCCTTAAACTCAACTTGGGTTGGGAGGGTGGCCTAATGGTTAAGGTGTTTGCCTTTACAAACACAAGGTGCAGGGTTTGAGTCTCACAAGGGATAATTGGCTAGGCTTACAATGGCTCGCAAGGGCAGTTAGCTTAGTACTAACCTATGAACCTATAAATGCCTGTATTTATTGTAACAGTGTACACTTCAGGTATAATTTACTTGTGATTGCATGTTTACATATATGTTAGGTTTAATATAAGTGGCACAGGAAAATAATTATTCTTGGGTGGCGAAAGCCAGGGTACCCTTGGCTAGGCTTATATAGGCCCTAGGGCCAATAGCCTAGTACCTACCTATGAACCTATGAACTTAGTCTTCCCAATATAGAAGGCATTACATGATTTACAGAGAGCCAGGTATACTACACCTTTACTGCCACATTGAAATTTGCTGAATAATTTGATCTCCCCAAATCCATCTATGAAAAATACATCCCCTTACTCTATATAAGGACATTGAGAACAATGGCCGCATTTTTTTCATTTTCCCCCTTTGACTTCCCTTTCCAGATCTCTCCAGGAATTTTTTTGAAACAAAAATCCTTCTTATAAACAATAATTGTTTTCTCTCCCACTATTTCTTTGTATTCCTCATCAAGGCAAAATAACCTCCAATTCTTACGTACTATGGAGGCAATGTTGAAAAAATTACTATTAAATGTTAAGACCAAAGCTCTTTCAAATACCTCCAGCTTAGCATCAACACATCCCTTATCTAAACCAACTATGCTACCTCCTCTCAACAGGAGGGTAAAATGGCACATCCTTCTTTTTGCACTCTCTTCTGAAAATATTTCAGTTAAAAATGGTTCAGGATATTCCCCTCACCAAAAACATAACCCTCAAAATATTATTTTCTTTTGAAAATTCAACTTCATTGGTAACCATTCTTGCCAGGAGCACACATTGGCCTTTGACAAGTGTTTTTTTTTCTGATGCAAGGGATGCATACTATTAAAGTGCAAAAATGTATTTGAATAGGATGGTTTTCAATAAATATTGGAGACAGAGAGAGACTGAAGGACTTAATCAGGGAACTTCATCTTTGAGCAGCACACTTCCAGTTCCTGTTTCGAATGTGAATAATGCCATTTGTATTCTTCGTGATGTCCATTATCTACTTAATGCTAGTTTTGGCTGGCATACACAGCCCTTGATTCAAGGGAATCATTTCGGTACTTTGGATAAACAATTTACATCTTTTTCTAGCCTTTTAAAATAAAAATAAAATACAAGAAGTTGCAACTTGAAGTAAGTTACTTAAAGGAATGTCTCCATCTGGGTATTATACTGAAGGGTTTATGTTCATGGAAATACCCCATTGGGCTCATAAAGAACTCTGAACTACATATTGAACTCTTAAAACTATTTGATCAACATGGGAGAAAATTATTAGAGGTATTAGTTAAGGACTATAATAGAAAAATGAATGCTTTGCTTGTTGACATTGAAAAACTGAATGCTAACATGCATAATGACTTGTTATTTGAAAGTAGAGTTGAACAATATAATGTATTGCTTATGAAAATTGAGAAAGATATGGTTTTACTGCATGATAAAAAAAGCTAAAAAAATCAACAGAGATAGGGTAGATTATGAGAAAGGGGTTGCATATCCCTCACCCCCGGTAGTCTAAGTGTGGATGTTAATCATTTGCAGGTGGAAAGTGAGGAGAATGTACAAACTGATTACAATGAAATTGACAACAATGTTGATGCCGGAAAGTTTGAGGAGGGGGCCCCTTTAGTATATGCTCCCCCCTTGTGAAGGTCTCAGAGATTGATGAACTGGAGAGGGGGGAATTATACCAACCAAAATGCTCAGGGGCCTCACTCACAACAGGCCCAGCAAGCATTCCATTGGAACTCTAGAGGGAGGGGCAGATGGACAGCGAGAGGGAGAGGAATGGTGAATTATCAGATGGACAGATCATGAAAATAGTAATGACCAGGGTGATTCCAAAATTTATAATTACAGCTCTTATAATATTGATGTCTCTTGGGCCAATTTGTTCGAGCATGGGATGATCTTTGTCCCGACTAGGAAAGCCAGAATTGAAAATATTTGGTTGCAATTCAAATTGTTTCTAAGGAAACTGAATTGTGCTTTTTCTTTAAGAATACCAGTAGGTATGAAGGTTCTACACATCCCTCTATAAAAATACCTAGTGTTTTCATCCCCCCTGCCCATCCTATGGTCACGTTGTTTGAAAAAAAATTGTAAAGCTGAATTCAGGGATCTTTTGAAATCCCCTGCTGTTATCTCTGATGAGTTTAATTTGAGTTTAGAGGAAATAAATTTACTTAGTCACATTGTGAATAACAAACAGTTTAAAATTATGAAGCCCGACAAAGGAGGGAGCTTAGTGATCATGCAGGACAACGATTACATTAATAGAATGTTATCTACGCTGTTTTCTGACACCTGTGAAGAAGCGTCCCTAAATCAGACGCATATAGCTTATAGAGGGATTGATCTTACTTTGGAAGAAATGGTTTTGGATAACCAGATTATAATATAGGATTTTAATTTTGTTTCAGTTCCTGACCCTAAGACCCCCACTATGTTTGGAATTCCCAAGTTGCACAAGGACATATTAGACTGTCCATTACACCCTATAGTTGATGCCAGGGCCTCTGAGACTTATTGCTTAGCAAAATATGTTGATTACCATACTAAGGATATATTCAAGGGTAGGCAATGTATGCTTAGAGACTTTTGGGATTTTTTAACAAAAATTTCCAGCATTACTTTTAATGAGGAGTTAATTTTTGTTACACTGGATGTTCAGGACCTTTATTCGGTTATCCACACGAAATAGGAATAGAGTGGTTTTATGAGTATCTGTGTTGTTACACAGGCATAGACAAAAGGAAAGCTATGGTTTTGAGGTATTTTACAGCAATGGTCCTTGAAAATAATTTCCTTGTGTTTGAAAATCATTTTTTTAGGCAGAAGACTGAGGTAGCAATGTGGGCTATTTGTGCCCCTAGTTTTGCTAATGCTGTCCTTCCTTACTGGGAATTAAATTTTGTTTTAAACTCAGATTTTGTTGATTGCTGGGCCTTTTATGGGTGTTATTTAGACAATTTGATTTTTTTGTGGAAAGACAGTAAGGAAAGATTGATGGATTTTGTTAATTATTTGAACACGACTACAGAGTTTCTGAAATTTACATTTAATATTCAGGGGAGGTTAACTTCTTGGACGTGACTCTTAGAAAAAATTATGAAAAGAAAAGATTTGAATCCACTATTTATCGAAAACCACCCTATTCAAATACATTTTTTGCACTTTAATAGTATACATCCCTTGCATCAGAAAAAAAAAAAAACACTTGTCAAGGGCCAGCCTGGCAAGATTGGTTACCGGTGAAGATGAATTTTCACAATAAAGTGATATTTGAGGGCTATGTTTTTGGTGAGGGGATATCCTGAATAAGTTTTAATTGAAATATTTTCAGAAGTGAGTGCAAAAATGATTGGCCATTTTATACCCCTGTTGAGAGGAGGTAGCATAGTTAGTCTAGATAAGGGATGTGTTGATGTTAAACCAGAGGTATTTGAAAGAGCTTTGGTCCTAATGTTTAATAGTCATTTTTTTTGACATTACCTCCATAGTACGTAAGAATTGGATGCTATTTTGCCTTTACAAGTATACAAGAAATAGTGGGTGAGAAACCAGTTATTGTTTATAAGAAGGATTTGTGTTTCAAAAATTTACTGGGGAGATCTGGAAAGGGAGGTCAAAGGGGGAAAATGAAAAAATGTGGCCATTGTTCTCAATGTCCTTATATAGAGTAAGGGGATGTATTTTTCATAGAGGGATTTGGAGAGATCAAATTATTTGGCAAATTTCAATGTGGCAATAAAGGTGTAGTATACCTGGCTCTCTGTAAATCATGTAACACCTTCTATATTGGGAAGACTAAGTTGAGTTTAAGGAAGAGAATATACTAACATTTGTATGATATTAGGAAATGTGATGATAAAAATGCACTATATAGGCATATTGAGCATAATCCTATGTTCAGGTTTTCTGTTATAGATCAGGTAAATTTAGGGCAAAGAAGAGGGCCAAGTGATGTATTTTTGGAATTTTTAGAACTTAAATGGCAATTGAACCCTAATGCCACTGTCATCCCTGGTTTGAATGAGGCCATGTCATTAAGCAGTGTTTTAAAGTTAAAAGCTGCATATTTTATGTGCTAGTGTGTTTTTAAATGATTTAATTTTATGTTATATGTTTCATGATTGTGTGGTATCTTATTTATTATATTTGTATGCAATATTTTATATGTAATTGAGTATCAAAGTGGGGTAATTCAGGTTCATTAGTTACCATGGTGATATTTATTTAATGGGAGGTGCTGTGAACTTTATTGTACTATATATAGTGTTTCTTTGAACTTTGCTGTTATTCTGAAGTCCTTATACTGCGGATAAAAGTGCTCAATTAAAGTGTATTTTGGGGACTGTGGTTTGCTTTCTTCATTTCTATTATTGTTTATTGGTTTGTTTCATTTTTGACTTCTGATAACTCGGATATTTTTGACTAATAAGAAAAATACGGATTCACTAAGCATGTATTGAAAAATGTGGTTGTTTCCCTTTATTTTACTTGTTCTATGCAATTCAGACTTTATTTCAAACATTTTCCATAGTAATTTGAATATTTTTATCAATATCCTAAATATCGGTTTATGTGAATATTGTTTTAATGTCTGAAATTAATTCCTGACCTGTTTAGCGAAGTATACGTACAGTAGGGTTGATTCACTGCTCTATATTCCACCAGTTCCAAGTGAGTGCCTTAAGTCATTTTAGCCATCCCACCTCTAACACCATGTTCTTTAGACATCCTGCTTCTGACAACATGTCGTCCTTCCTTATCATAGATGACAAGCAGGCGGGGTATTTAATTTAGATGCTTTAATACATAAAAATGCATCAGGACAGATAGCAGCATCATAAAATATAAATGAACTGGCTAACAGATCTTACATACATACATGCTTACATCTCAACAGCTAACTACAAAATGGCAGTCAGGCTTGCATGTGCTCAGTATTTATACACTTGTGGAAGCCCTTGGATAGCTTCTTAAAGGTACATACACACACATTGATCTACAATCATGTTATTAATTTAAGATTTGGTAATTCTATGGGAAAATCATTAACAAAGAGAGACAAGAGAAGGGGATCTAGCACAGACCATTGTGGTACACCTAGATTGAGTTTTCCAGCAGTGGAGGATGAGACATTCCTATGGATATGAAAGATTTTGTCTTTTAGATAGCTGCACAATCAGCAAATGGTGCCATCTCCAAACCCAGTTCATTTGTTTGCTGAGAAGGATAGAATGGTTGACTGTTTCAGAAGCTCCTGTCACATCAACAGACAGACCTGCAGTAATAGGCCCACATTCAGGCTTCAATAAATGGTATCAGTGGCCATTACCAGGGCTGTAAAGGTAGTGAATACATTCCAAAAGCCATGCTTTGCATCACATAACAGGCAATAGCTGTTAATGTGCTTAAGAAGTTTCAAATATTTTAGAAACGGCAAAGGATAGAAATAGGCCTATAATCCTTCATCCCATTACAATAAGTGACTTTAGGTAGGGGGATTACAGCTTTATGCTTGGATGCTGGTGGGACAGTGCCTGAGGTGAGAGAGAGGTTAAAGATATGAGTAAGGGGTTTAGCAGTTTTTTTCAGCAGCATGACTTAGGAAGGTGGGATGATGTTTGCTGGATTTAGATCCTCAATAACAGAGTTTGAGAAGTAGGGTCATTGCCTGTTTTACTGAAATTTCAATGAAGTAAAAGGTCGCTGCATAAGAGGCTATCGGGTGTAGATCAGGGAATGAAGGTTTTTGTTCTTCATTGGTGTGGGAGTAAATCACTGGAAAGGCTTTAGTTATGTCGGTTATGGTAAACTGCAAAAAGTAATCATAATAATTAGTAGTGGTGGAGTGATTCAATGTTATTGGTTCATTTTTTTGTAGCCGAAGTGTTATTTAATGCTCCTGTTAAGTGTTTTATTTCATTTCAAAACAGATTTGTTCTAGTCCAGTTTGCTTTGTGTTTTTGTCTAAGGTACAGGACTTTCACAGTATTTGTTGCGATTCTTGTTTCTTTCCTTAAACTCAAAAAAGCGTGATGTAGCTTTGTATTGTCAGGTCCCTTTTCCAGTTCTTCAAAGGCTGAATCACTTGCTTTAATTTTGTTTTTTAATATCCATTGAAAGCCATAGGCAACTCTGTGATCTAAGACTTCTTTTTATAGGGGGTTACAGTGTATCCAGAATTGTGGACAGTTTTGTGTAGATAAATTCTAAAGCAGAAGTAGGTTCAAACATGGCATACAGGGGAGTCCAATCTATAGTACTGAGAAGGGTGTTGAGATTTAACAGATTATTGTTATGGAAATATCTTCCTTCCATTATTTGAGGAGTTTTTTTATGTCCTAAATGACCAAAGGAATGTAATGAGCAAGTGGTCACTCAGAACACTGGGGAGTATTTCAATGCAAAGACATGGATTTTGTATGTTAGTTATTATTAGGTCAAGTGTGGAGTTAGAACCAGTTCTTACATTGGTTCATGTAGCAGCCTGTATTATTTAGGCAATGCTAAATCACTGCAACATCTGGTACAAAGGCAAAAAGTCTTTCTGAATATTGTTAATATTGAAATCACCAAGAATACCTGTGTTGCTTTGTACACCTTTAGGAAACATATATCATAGAGCTTTATATAAAATGGAGACAGAACTGCAGCAATCCACATGTGAGCATGCAGACCTAATGTGATGTGTGACACAGTATCCAGCTGGGACTCTTGTTATTTGTGGAATGATAACTAGTGCAATCCACAGTGGTACTTGAGGTATTCCACCTGATTAGAGTTAAAGTACCACCACTAGATCTAGGACCTGTTCTGTTGTCATTTATATATATAGCTGTCTTGTACAAAAGTAGAGGGCAGAAATCATTCTTCTACCAGGTTTATGATATGACAATAAAGGGGAGATTTTCTGTTAACAGCCATGCTTCAAGATTGGTTCATCTATTATTAAGACTGCATGCATTAAGGCAACCAATTTTCAAGTCTGTATTTCTGATATGGTAGGTGCTTGGCGTCTATAACTGAGAACAGGTCTGAGTCGAGGTGATTCTGGGTTTGACTGAATATCTCCTAAACATTTAAATTTCTTATTGTGTTCATTTGCACATGTGCAGTCTGTTGTCATTTTGTTTTTCAGGCGTGAAGAGTCTAAGTAGTTTTGTACTTTTTTACTGTTCTTTGCTTCCATTCTCCCAGTTGAGCATGGTCTGTTTATTCTTCTGAAGGTAAGAGTCCTACCATTCGTTCCTCCTTTAAGGTGAGAGTTGAATAATGGAAGCAATGCCATTATCTGTCTTGGGATCAGAGAATTTTCTTTTTATAGCCCCAGCTGTTCTCACTGCACATTTCCACCATGGTCTAAGCAGTGGCATGCAGTCAATGCAAATAAGGGGTATGTTTCCTATTTTTGAGAGGCATTACTTTCAAAGCAAAATACCTCCAATGATCATTGGTTCCCACAAAAGGATTCTACATTGAGTTCACAATGTAGGCATGCACTTCCCTTATTATCTTCCTATAGAGAGAGGCGATCGTGCTGACTCGTTACTCCCCTCTAGTCCCTGACCAGCTTCTTCAGCACCTAAGCTATAGATCAAAATGAGGTCATCCTGGTTGTAGTCAGGGCATTATCCCTCAATACCAATGGAGGTAGCAGAGAGCTGACTGCAGTCAGGATGACTTGAGTTTGATTTGCAATTCAGGTGCTGAAGAAGCTGTACAGAAATCCCTCAGTTCTATGCAGTACTGCTGGTACTGAATGGTTGAATGTCATGGTCATAAGAGTGACTTTGGGAGAGCCCAGAGTTCTCTAGACAGTACTGTGCTTAAATATGGAGTTGGCATTTTTTGTTTGAATTTTTTGCTACAGAGGTGATTATGGGAATATCTCTCCCCAGAGTCATTTTGGGAGAGGGTAGGGGAAGATTAAAATACTATATACAATGTGTGTATGTATGTATGCATGTATGGGTCTACCTGATAACACAGACACGCGAAAACACTGACAACGAAATCACAGACACCACAAAACTGAAAGTTCAAAAACAAGAAACTTCACATGCCCGACAAACCACAATCCCAACAATCAACAAACAAAACAAATCCCATGTCCAAAAAGCACACACACACACAACACAAGCACACCAAAAACCTTACAAACCTACACTAAACCTTACATGCACAACTATGTATGCACTAACCTTAACCCATACCCTAACCCTAAGGTCCGCCACTATCGCACACTCACCTAACCCGCACCCTAACCCTAACTCACTTAACCCGTCCCTAACCCTACAGTCTGTCACTATCGCACACTCACCTGACCCGTGCCCTAACCCTAACTCACTTAATCCGCCCCTAACCCTAACCCCACACTTACCTTAACATGTCAGTGTTCTCAGCATCGGGATTTTCAACTGTTGATCATCTCCGTTGTCGATCTTCTGGTGTCGGTGTTCTCGTCATTGGCGTTTTGCAGTTTCACCATTATCAGGTAGACCCAAATGTATATATCCTGACATTGTTGTCTCCTGCAAAATGTCCTCTACATAAACAAAAGCGCTTACATCTTATTAAATTGCGGTCCTAAACTAGACTCGGAAGCTTTGCTTCTTTTGACATTTAATATTAAAATCCAATAAAAAAATTTGAAAAAAAATAGCCATCAGGACAAGGGTAAATCAGATATATATGGACAGTTTTTAAAAGCTAGGCAACAAGATCATTTCTGACAATTGAGAGGACCTCAGGGTTGTTGTGTCTTTCGGCTTTTCCCAATTAGGGGTCTCTGTAGAAAATTCACACAGAAGCAATTGGAGGTGAGAGAAAACTTGAGTAACTCAAGAAAATCCACAAAGACACAGAGAGTAAAGAGATGAAAGAGCAAGAATCATATTGTTTATATTACAGCAAACTGTGACATTTTAAGGATGTTTCACTGACCGTGATATATTCAGGTCTTTTGTTATTTATAAACACTATTTTCTCATTGCATTTCTCCTAGCTATAGTGCTCTATAACTACTGCCATTGTAATTGTACAAAATAAATATTTGGCTGTAACGATTCTATATAATAGTGAGTTTGTAAGATTTCGGAGTAATGGTCTTTTTTTCATGGAACTGTGATAGGTTCTGTTCAATAGCAAGTAGCAAAAACTACACAGCTTATTTGAACATAGCATTTACATAGTTCTTCAAAACAGAAGCAATGTGCATAGCAGTACTGTAAGATGCATGTAGTCAGAAGTGTGTCCATACTATTTTATTTATTACAGTGTCATTCCTGAAATTAATTTTGTTTTTTTGTCCACTGACACGTGAATATATCAAACAGATGTATAATTAATACTTTTTGTAACTGTTTTTTTTCACTAAAATGTTTTTTTTTAACTATAATGACCATGTTTTCCCATTAAATGATATATGAACCTATCATGTGCATGCATTATGCAAATATGCCATAACATGATAAGTGTCAGGGGGATGTATCATACACATTTGTAATTTATACATGCCAGTTAAATTTGTCCACATTATTATGCAGCAGTTTGGTGACTTACCATTATTGAAATCACTCATTCTGTGACTCCCTGGCTGGGAAAACTTGCATATCATATGGACTGTATTATTTTTGACTACAGTGACAGCAAAACCTAGCTCTAAAATTTTTAAGAATTTGGAAACATGTTGTGTATCCTTTATTATCACGATACAGTCCTCTATAAAGAAAAGATTCTGATCAATAATTGCTCCTATCTGTCTACATTCTGACTCAGATGGTATTTCAGTACCCACAGTTGAGTATTTTTTCTCGGATTTTTTTTTTAATCAGGATGAACACTGCTAGTTCTAGTAACACTAAAATGTGCATTAGTTTAATTTCGCCATTCATTAACTAAGGACGAAGGATCATGTTGTGGGTATACTAGTCAAGCAACAGATATTTTAACCAGTTTTTGCAAATGCCTACAAATCTGTCTATCCACATATTTTAGTATTTAAGGGGCATTGCCATCACTATAGGCTATATTCCAAGTATTGATCCTTGTGCTACTCCACTAGAAACCTTTTTTATTGATCAATATCTGTATAAGCTTACTACCATTGGCTGATTGCATAATGAACTACTGGTTATACTTTCTGAGAAGCGTACTTATTTACTAGATTTTCATGATGGATGAATTACCTGTCATGATAATGACCTAAGGTAATAATGAATATAAGTTTTTTTTTCTTGTATGCTGATTATATTATATTATATTAAGACTTATCTTTCCAGTATTCAGTGTTTTTATCTTGTTGATGTATATGATGTTACAGATTATTAATCTTATTTGTTAAATCGCATAGATTATGCAGATAACTACATTATACAGACTGAAATTCTTCAACCAATGTATGTGAATGTGTAATGTACATTTATACTATCTGCAACCTGTCCAAGACTCAAGTACTAATATGTCACTCAGATGTCTTTAAGCAAACCACTCTTAAAATAATGTAATTCAGCCTATTAGTCCAGTACAAAAACAGTGACTAGTGAGAACTGCTAACAGATAATGGCTATATGGCACACTGATTTTCCAGACCTCTTGTCTAATAATGCATTAGTACAAACTGCTAGCTCTTCAGTTTTACCAACCACAGATGTGGCAGGGCAGCTGTATTACTGAATTCTGTTATAATTTTCCCTTTCTGAGCACATACCAGCCATTTTGTGAAGCGCTAATTATTCAAATTTACTAGAGTCTGCTACACTATTTAATGTAATAACTCTTTAGCACATAGGATCATATGAGATTACTAGGCTATTGACCAGGAGGTTATTTTAAACCTAGCCATTTCAACCCAATGTAATACCGTAAAAGTATTAGTCAATACCTAAGATTGCATTTAGTGATGACTGCCCATGTCCAGGAGGGTTGTAGGCACTATCCCTTGAATGAATTTATGGTGTCCCATCCACTCGTCCAGGTTTCTCTTGAACAGTGTCACAGAGGTGCTCTGTTTCACTTGAACTGGTAGCCTGTTCCAAAGATGTGTCAGTCACTGTGAGATAAATCTGTCCCTCCTGAATGTCCTATTTTAGTCACAGGCCATAGTTAAGTCCCTGGAATGGGTAGCCCTAGACCCATTTGATTTACGGATACACAGTAAGTTCATGTTTGGTAAATTTCTGCCCTCATTTACTTATTACGTCCTTAAATTTTTTTTTCTGTCTTAATCTCTTTTTCCTTTTCTTTTCAAAATGGATATATATCAGTGCACTTGAGATTTTGTTCCTGGACATTTAAATATCATTTATGCTGCATTTATCATTGGCTTTTTTACATTATAAAAGAAGATCCTTCAAAACTAGACACAGCATTTAAGACGGTGTGTCACCTACAACAACTGGGGGGACAGATATGAGGTGTGCTGTTGGCTCTTTGACTTCATTTCAGAAGAACACTGAAGTCAAACCACATGCTTTCCATATTGGCATTCTAGTAACTGTAAGGCATCAATCCCTTAAAAGACATGCTATATGTTGTATTCCCCTTTTTTTAAAGAAAAGTATGCACTATTTTTGATGTAAACATTGCTATAGTATGTTTGGATATGTGTATCAAATATTTCATTTATATTTTAATATCTTCATACTGAAATGTAAATTGATGGCATAAAACACAAATTTAATACCACTTATCAGGGTGGTCAGTTCATGAACTGTCGCTGAATCCAGCTAGAACTTTCAAAGTTCTTCCAAATATTGAACCCTTTTTAGGTGGGGAGCACAAATGCATCAATGGTACTTGCAGATGAACATGGACCAGGATTTTTATATTGTGATTACTCAGGTCACAGTTCTGGCAGACCTTGTCTCGAATCAGCCCTCTCAGACATGCCTTTGGACTTTGGATGCTTCCCTCAACACCTCTAAATTATCCAAAGTGTCACCTGCAAATTCTCTTTGCACCATAAGGCCACTCATGTTGACCATCTGTATTTTGTTTCTTGTGAGCACTTTGCCATCTGAAGCTTTCCCAGCAAATGAAATGTTTCATCAAAACATTTGCATCCTATTGTTTTTATGACACTATTTAAATGTTACCTTTCCTTTTTCTTCAGATCAAGAGCCCTGGTTATATCATTTATTTATGTAATTTACATTTGTTTACTGGGATAGTCCGACTGGACACATGTCCATTTACAGTGGAGGCCCAGGGAGAAAAGCTCCACATTCAGTACAGAAAAGCAAATAGTTGAACAATATGATCATCTATATATAAGCAAAAAAATTGAAAATAGATAAAAATACAACTTTTGATACCAAAAAATTTGATGCTAGATAAAAAATATAACTTTCGATACAGAAACAGAAATTGACACTAGATAAGCATTATAACTGACTATACAGACAGAGACTACTTAGAAATTAATTAGTGTAAGTTTAGTATGAGCTAGTATAACTATTAGAAACATGAGCAGAAAATAAAATTCCTGATACTGTAGAAAAAATACAATAGGTATAATTGAAAATGAAGCTATCTGGGGTGGTAGAAACAGAGAAGGTTAGGTAATGCATGGACATAGCCAGGAGTTCATTAAGTGTAATTTCAGTATCATAATGGAAACTCTGTCTTGACAGACTCTGCTTGTTTTTATTCCATTCTTATTAAGTTTAAATGGTAATTCTACTTTCATGTCTACACCCCCTTAATAAATGAGGGGGTGACAGATCAACGCCTTGCAGTGAACTATTTCTGTACTCTTCTAAAGGCAGGTGGCTATTATCATTGTTTTGTGGCTTCTGTTTTCATCACGTGAATAACAGTTTGCATTATTTTTTCAACTTGACCATTTAATCTTGCATATTTGAGAAGTGAGGTAATGTGCTGACGTACCAATTTCTCTTAAAAAATCCATCTCTGCATCATCATACTACAGACCATTTCTGACAATATGAGCATTCAGTGCATTGATTACACCTTGACTTGTAGTGTTAGTTAATGTTACAGATTCAGGAGCTAAGCACAGATACAAGCAGTTTCTTTTCTGTCTTTTCAGGTAGTCAGGAAATGCCCTTGAACCGCACACTGCAGCAGTTCAGTTGTTACTGCCATCAATTTCTAATATAATTGGCTTATTATATAGCTGTTGTGATACCTAGATATTTGAGAAATTCAAAACTCTGTATTTGCTTTTCACTCTAGTATAATATCATGTCTTATTCTAATAGTTTCCTCAGTGGTGCACATATTTTAGACATATCTGGGATAAACTTTGAATGTTTTGCAGTTTCTTATTATTATCTGGAGGTTATAACTGAACCACAGCTCTGATGTTTGTAACATGTGGTTTCAGCCTTTTGAAGTTAAACCAGTGGTGCACAACGTCCAGCCCTCCACGCAACTCCATCTGGCCCCCAGAGAGTAACCAAAAAATGGAAAAAATATTATGCCTTTCTCCAGTCATGCAAACTTTCCAGCACGTGCTTACTTACCTAATTGACTGCAGTTGAGCACACCTCTAATTTTAGCCATGGAAGTAACTATTCTTTCTTGTTTATAACTTAGTCTGTAAACAGTAGTAACTTTCTGCAAGAATTTGTAATAAGTCATGGCTGCAAGCCAGAATAAAGTTAAATGCAAACGATGTAGAAAACAGGCATTTTCATGACTGCTGACTTAAGTAAAAATGCCAGTCACCTATTGTTAACTTGTAACGACTTACTATGTTTTGAGGTGGCCCGCAGATGCACTAAGAATTCGTGTATTGGCCCTCCCCACAAAAAAGGTTGTGCACCACTGAGTTAAACCAAGACCCTTATATCACAGCTCTGTAGCTCTGATTTTACCCTTACTCTTGTTCAGCTTGAGGTCATGCTTTCTCAGTCTGCTGATGAACAGTGTTCTTATGCTTATCTCTAGCTGAATTCCAAAATGGTATATAATCAAAAAATGTAAACAAGACAACCAAACCCTTCAATCATCAGTGCAATAGTTCTCAGAAACATTTCAGATTGTGATAAAATAGCAAATGGAAGTATCAAGAACATGTATCCTCATATAATATTAAAGTGCCAAGCTTGCAACTTTCCTTATTTAACATTTCCAACAAATCTTTGATTAGCATGAAATGTAGAAAAATAGTTTACTTGTGACATGCAATTAACCACTTTCTCTATATGAAGTGGATAATGTTTCCTCTTCATAACTGCTTGCAGGTATTATGCACCTATGCATATACAAACCTTGTAGGTTTAACTACAGTAGCCAAAATATTTACCCAGTCAGTGGAATCTGTTATTTAATCAAACCTATGACCTGCATGTTGTGCAATCCATTTCAGTTTTATCGCAACACTGCTGCAACTTTTCTTGGAATAGGTGCAACTGACAATATGACAAGAGCAATTTGCACATTGTGTTCTCCTAGCAAACAGCTCAGATCAATAAATAATGTGTCATAGTTATGAAGCAAATCATCATTCTTTACATGTACATCATGATTTTTTTACCATGCAAAGTTTTTGGCAAGTCAAGTGATCCATATAGAATGTCTGTTTCAGCTATAGGAAACAGATTCTTGCATTTCTTATTGTTATATTTATATGTAAGCCATTTCTGACACAGCGGAGACACCTGATGGCCTGAATAAGAAAGGCAGTTAAACAACTTACACAAGGAAAATTTTACTTTATTTTTCTACCTCACTGTAGACAAAACATTAAAATCTATCCTAATTTCTACCTTAAACATCATGTATTGATTTTTTATCTTGAGTTTCTGTGTTCAATATCTGTCCAATCCTCTTGGTTCAGCAGATTTTCAGTTTTACATAATTACACACTGTCACATCATGCATTCTTTGTATGCTTACTGTGCTCACAATAAATAATTTTATAGATATTTTCTACCACATACACCGTTGTAGTTATAGAGTTATTTTCTCATATATAATTCAGCAAAATGATTCCTTTTGTCATAACCCTGAGCCAGCACAGGACATTTTCATTTAAAACACTTCTCACCAGACATTATATAGAATTTACCAGAAATGTGCTTTACCTAATTATGTCTCTTGTGGCTCAGTTTGCTCTATTTTTGACAAATTTTCTTTGCTTTCATGGGCAGTTTTACATCTGCCTCTCATATTAGTTTTTTTTTTTTACTTGAGTCAAAGTAATTTCACTTGCTCTGCACACTTTGATGTAATGAATGTTAAATATGCTTCCCATGATACTATGACTCCTGTCTGATGATTTCAAATACTATACACAGTTCTGTGACATACTAATGAATCAGGTAGCTCACAAAATTCAGAACTGTTTGCTTAATTCTTCAGTTCAGTAATAACTTTCCATGGCATCCTAATGCTCTCATGAAGAACAAATGGTACATATCTGGCAGATGAAATTGGCTTTATAAAGGCCAAGTCATTCCGGTTAAACCTGATCGAATACTAAACATAATCCTTGCATAAATGTCAACTGTTTATGACTAGTAATTAAGATATGGCTAAAGCTTTCATCAGTCCCAGACAGGTATATCTCCTGCATATACTAAATGTTCTTTGTATTATTTGTTGTCATCTTGGTTAAGTTGAATTCAGTCTTGGGTGTAGAACCTAAGCAGCTAAAGTGCCTTTTGACTTAAGTGTTATGCAATGAGGCCATTCAACAGCTACGTAGGTCTGGGAAAGTGTAATGTAATATTTGTGTCCTAGATTTTACAATGAACTGTGGAACACTACAAGTTTGTTTACCGATGATGCAAAGATAAGACTTAGTTTAAAAATACAGGTAGAGGTTTTTTTATTGAAACTTGAACAATATGCAGGATCAAACAAAGATTTGTGAAGCAGTATTCAGGTTACTTGGATACTTGGAAAGGAATCCAAGTTAAATGGGACACAGATACAAATTACTTGGCACTGAATAGCTGCAAGGCAGCCACCATGTCTTTGAATGGATAGCTGATTTATTGAAAGCAAATGACACCTAACAAAAAATAATGGGAATGATTATTTGCAGGAGACAGAAAGTGTGTGGTTTGAATATACATCAATTATTGTTCCCAAGGGTCTCAATCAGCAATGTTGTTCCAACAGCCAACTCTTCACTGTAAAGGTGTGCTCCAGACAACCTGGGTTCAACTAATGACCCAGAAACTGAAGGAGCCAGCTAGGGAGGAAATGGAGATGGGATGCCAGTGCCCACTCACTCATCCCATGGGAATGTATTTGAGGAATTCTGCTGTAGGAGTACACTCTGGGGAAGTACTCTAAGTGTATCGCCTGTATTTAGGAATCAGGAAGTACAAGTCTTCCAAGAATACTTAGCTGGAAATTTAAGGTTTGTGCAGGAACAGGTGCCAGCATTGGGTTCAGCATAACAAGTGCTGCAGTGTGCTAGCTAACAAGAATGGGTGTCAGGTGAATTACAAAAAACTCATAACCCCACTGATCTCCTTAAACCAAGCTCTTGCTTTGTTCTCCCATTGTCCTTGGATGCTGGGGAACAGGGAAAGAAACTGGCCAATAGACAATAGTAGTTTGATATTGAGGGTTGACAGGGTCAAAACTGATATAAAAAGGAATCATTCACAGTTCTGTAGATACCACCTAAAGAAAGCTAATATGGCTCTGAGAAGGAAACTAACCAGGCTAGCTCACTAAATGATTGGGAAGACATATGAAAGCTGTCTTCAAGAACATCAGCTTTACACTCTGCAACAGAAAAGAGATAGTGGTATAAGCATGAAGTCTAAGGGACTCTACCTGAATGTCACAAGACAGAAATCAAGCTGAGGAAATGCTAGGGGACATTCTGACAAGGTAAGTTGCTTAAGGTTTTGAAACCAGACATTGTGACACACTTCAATGTTTGAATTAATCTTGATGGGAAGACAACCTTGAAAAATTTGAGAGAGTTTCTGCCACTGGTAGGAGTGGTTTGTTCTAGATGATGAGATAACAGGCTGTATTGCCAACTTGTACATTCGTGAAATATCTGAGACTAGGTGGTTTATTCTTCAGTGGCAGGAAAATGCAAAACACAACTTTCATCCTTTGATGAAGCACATTACAAATGCATTTACCCCCTGGGGAAGAAAAAGGTTAATTACTTGCTCAAGACGTTGATTTAGATTTTCATCTGCTTGGTCATTGTAATCTGTTTCCTTGCAGTGGCTTTTATTCTTTGTTTTTCATATCATAATTCATACATTTCAACTAACTTTGAAGCATATTCAATGTTTAAACACATACATTTTCAGCCTTGCTGAATATAACTGTGTAATCTCTAAAAGGCATAGTTTCCATTCTAAATCTTGCAAAACATTTAAAAAATGTTCAAAGGAATATGTTTGGTACAATGGTGTGACTTCCAGCAAGTCAGCATCCTTGCTTTCACTAACCAAATAGTTGTCTCATTCCGTTGACATGCATTATTCTTAAACTTCCTGCATTCCCAGGTCATTTCACTGCCAGCACCTGATTGTTTACATCAGTAATGCAGCATGCTGCTACAGTGTCTTCAGCGGTGTTGAATTATGGGCATCATGGGCCTGGATCTGAAAATTATAAGAGGTCTATTTACTGAGCGTGACAGTAGCACAGGATTTCAGACATAACTGAGAGTAGAGGTTACAGGGCCTATTTCTGACACTTGGGCCTGGAGATGCAGCTCTATTAGATCCTTTGTTAATCCAGGCCTGGCTTTCAGCCTCCTTCTTTGTGGTTTCTGTTCAGAAATACTGAAACATAATGTCTTGGATTCTGCATTCCATGTAATGCCTATCATGGGTACACCGCATGCCATAAATAGCATATGCAGCTCACTTATTCAAGTGATCACATCTCTAGCCTTTAGTCCAGTGATCACATCTCTAGCCTTTATTCCAGTGATCATTTCTCTAAGCCTTTGTCTCTGATCAACATCACTGCCTGCTTCCTGTTATCCTTTAGAAACTGAGCTCATAAAATGCAGGATTTATGCACTGCCCCATCCCCCAAACATTCCATCCCACCACAGATCTGAAAACAGAAGGGCCCTCTACTCAGAGCAAGGAACCTACCAAATAATGAGCCGGATGCTGCCTTGATTATATGCAGATACTGCAAAGTCAAGAATTGTCTTTCAGTCTGCTTCCCCTCCCTCCTAGATGGACATTTTAATATGACCTTGTTCTTCTGCTGACCAAGGCAGAAGCAGTGATTTAGCCATCCTGGCCATTACTAAGCAAGTGAAGTACAAATAATACTATACACCGCTGCTGCTATTTATAAATGCAAGGGGACCTAATCTGCAGTTGTATTACCTCAGCCTTACTGTAACACACTATAAGTGATTCCATCTGTGGTTGGAATGCACAGTGTCACTGATCCGGCTAAGTCTGCTAACCACCAACTGCTTTAGCATGTTGGTTTGGTTACCATAAAGGCAAGCTCACAGTGCTGAGCTCTAAACTAACCACAACCCCTGTTCCCTTCCCCCTGCTTTTAGAAAGCTGCCTGCAATTTTGAGTCAGCATGTTCCCTACTAAAAGCATGATTACATGCTAGTCTGATAAATTCTTTACTCTTGAGATCACTGTCATGCAACGTATCACTTAACTTGCCTTAATTTTTAGTGACATTTCAGTTTTTTGCACTTAGCAAGTATGCAAATGTCTGATTCTGTACTTAGCAATGAAAGTTTCTGTTACTGGATACATGCTAGACACTGGACTTACAGACTTGTAAGTCTTCAAAAAAAATTTATGCTAACAGGAGTCCTCTTATTCTCATAAGTTTTCAAGTGTAATAGCAGTCTTTGACAAATATTTCCAGTGTGGATCCTTTGTCTTGGATAATCTGGGACTTTATCCTGAAGCGATCATTAAAAAGTGAGTCTGAGAGATCTGCCACACTGTCCTTTTTACTGTTCTAGTCTGACTATATCAAGCAATGCATCCTTGCCTCTTTGATACCACAGTGGCTTAGTTCAATAATTCCCTTCTTTATTGTTAGAATCTGTGCCAAATAACAGAAAACTCTACTAAAATAATAACATTTGTTTCGAGCCATCATAAGCTCCCAAGGTTTTCACAGCATGTATCACACCCATAGCATCTGCTACTATTCTTTTTCCATGCACTTTGATGATTATTCAGTTTATTTTCAATCTCCTAATTGCAGATGGCAGCGATACTGGTCTGCCTCCCTTACTCTATAACCACCCCATGCCAGTGCCGTCACACAGCTACCCCCTTCTGACAGAAGGCATGGCCTAAAGTATGGGTACACTGTTGTCAGCAGTACCCGCCTTGAGACTGCACACTTGAACTCCTTCTAATTAACATCTTTGCCAACAATATTCATACAGCAATCAAGCAAGCCTCCTTAATACAATATGTCAATGACTCAACCCTCATATGTACTGCTGACAGCCCCGGTCACTACAACATATAACACAGCAATCTCTCACCTCCATACAATCCTGAATAAACAAATCACAAACCCATCTTAAGCCCCTGTTTACTATCACTGCTACTAATAACACCGAAATTCAAGTTGCCGCACAGACTAAATTGTTAGGTATTACAACTGATGGCAGCCTTAAATTTGAGTTAAATATACAAAAAGCAATTAAAAAAACCTCAAAGACCAGGCACCCTATATAGTGCCAAAAACTACCCCTTCAATGCCTCTAAGAAACTTCTTGCCACTACTTACCTTCTACCAACATTGCTATATGCCTTCCCTGTCTTAACTAACCTGTCAGTTATAACTCAAAATAACCTGCAACAATGGAACAAAGTTGCCAGATTCACCACTGATACACCAAATGGAACTCATCACTGTAAAGCACTAAAACAACACCAGTGGCATTTCCTATTGAATAATGGCTCTGTCTCTCAGTTCTTTACTTTCGTCTCTCAGCATCTTATAATGTTAGATGTCAAGGTGTATGAATGGCTTGATAGAGGATAGAACCGTGATAGTCATGGGGGAAGAGAGGCTAAGTTGTTGTTGTCTTTCGGCTTTTCCCGGTTAGGGATCACCACAGCGGAACTCTGGTCCGCTAATGATTGGCAGTAGATTTTCACAAACATCGAGGTGCCAGCTCGACATCCAACCTTCAATGAAGGCACGCCCATTTATGCATGTCTTTTGAACACCCACCCAACCGCGGGGAGGACATGTAGACTCCACACAGAAGGCACTCCCTGCACTCCAGCCGAGAATCGAACGGGAGAACCTTTTGCTGTGAAGCAACAACACTACTGCTGCACCACCGCGGAAGTGGAAGAGAGGCTAAGTAAGTTAGAAAATAAATAAATCCATTTATGTTTACTGTGCAATAGTGCAGGAGGTTTCCTGGTGTAGCTTAAAATGTGAATATTCTCTCTAAAGTGCAAGATCTGTTAATCTGATGGATGTTGCCTACACCAGAGATTTGTTTGGTCTCGTAGATGCCTTTTTGAGTATTGATTTGAACTGTTACAAAGTGATTGCTCTTATAGTGCAGTCATTGAGAGCATCGTGTTTATCATTATTGCTCTAGTTATCAGCATAATATACTTAACTGTATCCTGTTGAATGGAGTTCATGGGTGAGTGGATATATTTAGCCTTATTGTTCAATTTAAAGAAGTCCTAAAGGAACTGTAATTTATATAGTAATGTATTAAGGACCTGATTTGCTATTTTCTAATGAGATCTGGGTCTACTGTTTCTCTAGTGTGAGACACCATTTGGTACGAGGACCATAAAAATCTACGCACTTTGCAGCTACCTGAATGGATGACTGACTGCTAGCCGCTGGGGCTGTTAAGAGAGGTAGACTTTATTTTAATTGAAAGAAATGTACTTCTTTCATGATATCACTGAATTTGCAGCAAAACTGAGAGATTTCCCAGGCTGTATGTAATTATCTGTTATGTTTGTTCATGCATATGTATGCTGAAGGTGAATGTGAAGCTAAGATGGAGTCGTAGGTGCATGTATGTGGGTACTATGTCCATGGTTATTTTATCTTGGCATTTCATGCACCACTTCTGTGGATTTTTTCCCTTTTTCTGTGTGTCAGATATCTTACAGTATGACTCTGTGATCAGTGTTAAAGTGCTCTGCTCACAGCCATAAAATTATCTGACACGGGTTGCTTTCTAATTTCTTCCTTATTTTTGTTATCTCACCTGGCTGTCACCATGCCAACAGATCATTAGCATACAGTACTGTGTTCATGTTTGATTTTATTTTAGATAGAAAATAAATAAATAAATGGCAACTGTCTAGTATTCTGGATTACAAATTTGTGCCTATTTAGAGATGTTGCCTCAGTTCTATGGAAAATCAACAATGGCATCACAATTCACAAAGGATCTGATAAAAAAATGTCTCTAACTGCATACCCACTTTCCTCTACAATCCATAGGCAAAGTAATGAAATATGGTGTGTGAATATGTATGAATTCTTTCTTTACTCTTATGTAAACTATTGAACCATCGGTGATTCTAGCTTGAAGGAGACTAGAGTAGAGAGGGAAGGGCCAGCAGTAGGTTTGTACTGGATGGAGGGGGTGATTTGTATAGCAATAACCCACGCCTGGGTGTGGGTAATGATAAATTTACCCACGGTTGGCGTGGTTTGGTCCCGAGGCGGCCCGAGGGACCAAACAAAGCCAACCGTGGGTAAATTTAGCATTACCCACACCCAGAAGTGGGTTATTGCTATTATACCATGACATTATTTAAGAAAAGAAACTGTTACTTTTCTTAAATAATGGCATAGTATAATGCCTGTTTACTGCCCTTCCGCAGATGTCTGGCATCCGGCAGTTCTGATGTACTCGCGCCGCGCAGTACATCAGAGTTGTGAGCAAAGCAACGAGAAAGCAAGATCTCCGTTGCTTTTTGTCTCGCTATGTTAAATGAGTTTAACATAGCGAGACAGTTTAAAATAAGCAACGGACATCTCCGTTGCTTATTTTAAAACTGTCTTCGCTATGTTAAACTCATTTAACATAGCGAGACACTAAAAAGCAACGGAGATCTTGCTTTCTCCGTTGCTTTTAAAACATTGTCTCGCTATGTTAAATGGGTTTAACATAGCGAGACAGCTTTAAAATAAGCAACGGAGATCTCCGTTGCTTATTTAGCTGTCTCGCTATGTTAAACCCTTTTAACATAGCGAGACAGTGTTTTAAAAAAACGAGTTATACTAATGGAAAAAAGTCCGGGCGACCGGACCTTTTTCCATTAGTATATCTCGATTTACAACGGGCACGCTTGGCCAATCAGCGTGCATGTTTTGGGGGGGTCATGGTATAATAGTTGTGTTATAACAAGTTGGTGGGGGAATTCTGGCCATTGCAATTGTTTTAATGCAATGCAGTGGTGAGATCTTTAAGGTTGGTTAGCTGCAAATCTGTTGATTTTATTATAGGTTTGCTCTAGTTGTGAGGTTAAGATGGATTGTAGGTTTGTGAGTATGGGAGCAGCATAAAGGAGGCCTGGTAGTAGGGATGCTCTAGTTAGGGATAGTTTAGCTTCGGTAGTAATGTATTTTTTATTTTGATACAGTAATCCTAATTTTTAGTGTCTTTTTGCTACACTGGTGAATATGCTGGTTTTCATTAAGCCAATTTTCGGCAGAGTTAAATGTGTTTTGAGTAAGGGAAAGGAGATGAGATATGTTATTAGAGGAGGTGATGAGGGTGGAGTCATCTGTGTATTGGATACGAGTAGAGTGGTTGCAGGCAGAGTGGAGATTGCAGGTAAAGATATTAAATAGAAGGGAGCCTAGGACAGAACCCTAGAGGACCCCTGTTTTTACTGGCATGAAGGGGGAGCAAGAAGTGAGCCATCGGACAGACTGTAGTCTGTTAGAAATGTATCTGGAGAACCACTGTATGGTGGCAGGAGAGATACTGAGTTCAGTTAGTCTCGTTAGTAGTTTAGAGTGAGACATTGTATTGAAAGCTTTAGATCGGTCTAGGAAGAGACAGGACACAAGTTAGTTATTATCTCTGGCCTCAGCAACTGTATGAGTAAAGGATAAGAGGGCTGTATCAGTGCCGTGGTTAGGCCAGAAACCATGTTGAGTAGGGGTTAGGAGGTTTTCCTGTATTAGGTATTTAAGGAGTTGAGAGTGGATACATTTTTCTAGAATTTTAGAAAGAGGTGATAGGATGGCTATAGGTCAAAAGTTAGAGAGGTCTGTGACGTTACCTCCTTTGTTCAGTGGAATAGTATAGAAGGCTTTCTAGATGTTAGGAACTGTGCTTTCTTGAATAGCTCTATTTATTAGTATAGAGATGGGAGATGCTATGGAATCAGCAGCAAACTTGAGAAAGAGGGGAGGAAGTTTATTAGCAGATGGGGAACAAGGTTTAAGTTTACGAAGAAGAGATTTGATATAGGAGGTGGGCATGGGTTTAAGAGAGAAAAGGTTTTTGTTAATATTTGTAGAAGAGGGGGAAGAGTTGGGGGCACTGGAGTTATGGTCAGAGTGAGTTAGTTTGTGGATGGTGTCTATGAAGTAGTTATTGAGCAGGGTGGTAGACTCTAGTGGTGTGTTATTAGGGAAGGGGTTTGGGGATGAGGGGTTGCCAGGGTGTAGGATATTGTTAATGGTGGACCAGAATTTTTTGAGGTTGGAGAGTTGATTGGATTGTGCTATACTGTAAAAGTTTTTTTTTATCTTGATGAATGTGGTTTTTCATAAGGTTTCTGATTTCCTTATAGCTTTGTAGTAGGGTTGGGGATTTGGTTTTCTGCCAAGTTTTCCAGATACTATCCCTTTTGTGCATGAGGGAGCATGTTTCTTTTGATAGCCAAGGTGTATAAGACGCCTTTATCCTAAATTTTCTTTGGGAAGAAAGTGAGTCTAGGATGTGGAGGAAAATCTGGTTAAATATTTCCACAGCTTCACTAAGGGGAGGGTAGTGGAGGAACGACCAGTTAATGGATGCTAGTTTAGAGTTAAGGGAATCAGTGTCAAATGAGGACAGTTTATGGCAGTCTCTGTATATGTGGGATTTAGGCATTGGAAGAGAGTGTCTTTGGATGTGAATGGGTAGATGATCACTAAGGGAGTCGTGCATGGGTTGTAGTTGAGATTAGGGTCTGCACCCAGTCAAGGATAGATCTGGTACCAGTAGTTTTATTAATACGAGTGGGGGATGCAATGAGTTGTTTAAAGCCATGAAGATTAATACAAATAGTGGAGGAGTCAGACATGAGTTTTGACCAGTCAATGCTAACATCTCCCAGAAAGATAGTTTCATGGGAAATGTCAGTCAGCCATGAAAGTATATTTTCAAGGACAGGAATGTTATTTCCTGGTGGGATGTAAATTGAGGCTATAGCAAACTTTTTGTGGGAGTTCAGGTGACAATTTAGTACAATTAGTTTTGCAGGGTGAAAGCTTGGTAGTGGTGTTTGTAAGGGGGGGATGTATTTAAATGAATTACACTGCTTGAACAAAAATGTTAAAATTCAGAAATTCAAAGACAGCTATATGGCACACGTAGGCTGTATACAAGATCTGCATTAAATCTTAGTTATAAATATACACTATCAAAAAAGAGTACCTTTTGTTGCTGTGTAAGCACAGCCTGTGATCCCCACACCACGTCTCCAAAATATGTTCCCACAAAAAATTGAAGTTAAGCTTGTGCATACAGCTTACCTTGACCTGGCCAAGGTTTTTGATACAATACCTCACTTAGGCATTATAGACAAGCTCATTAAATTTAGGTATAAACCCTTTTATCACCTGCTGATAGGTCCCAGGAGGTCAAAAGAGGTGAGGCCACCTCCACCAAGAGGCCAGTCACTAGTGCAGTCGCCCTGGGCTTGGTATTGGGCCTGCTCCTTTTTTGCATCTATTTCCCTAAAATGGAAGCAAATTTTGAAGTTTTATGTCTGACTAAATTTGCAGATGATTGCAAGCTGGGGGTCATCATTCACTCTCCTGCAGACACTAGTATTCTTCAAGAAGGTCTATCTCTGACTAACAAATGGTGCCAAAGCCATAGCCTTAAATTCAATGCTAAGAAATGCATAATTGTACCCTTTGGGAAATCAATCATCCTGGCTAATTACCATGTTGATAATACACCCCTAAGAGTCAACCCAGTGGTCAGGGATCTGGGTACACACGTAGACAGTAGCCTTACCTTCGACCACCGTGTGGCCACAATGGTGAGGAAATCTTTTTATGTTGCAGAACTTATAAGTAAGGGCATGGCATCTAGGTCCAAAGGGGTCATTATCCCATTGTGATGCTGTGTAACCTTTTAATAATGCAGCCCTCAGAGTGAACCTACACAATAAAACACATGGACACAGGACCTTTATAACTTTGAGCCTTTTAAATAATATAAGCCTAACTTAATTAACTTATTTGTTAAATGGGTTAGTGTTCTGGTCTATTTGACCCATTTTAACCATGACTTGAGCCACAAGAGCAAAAGTAAATGTAATATACATGGACATAATGGACTGTTTAGAACAGCTTACCAAACAGCATGACTTTTGGGAGATGGGAAGAAAGTAGACTGCTGGACAAAACCCACTCAGGCATGCAGAAAACATGCAAACTCCACAAAGACAGAGAGGGACTGGGTGTTAAGATCGTGGACCTTGGAGCTGTGAGGCAGTAATATCATAACCACTGGGCCACCATGCTTTAACCTCATGCAACTGCCATGTGAACATCCCTTCCTCAGTGCTTTCAGCACTATCTATAGCTGTAGGATGCACAATACTACCCTGCAGGGCAGCTGCTTTCCCTGCAATGATCAATATTCATTTGAAATTAAGAATGAACTACTACTCAGTACACTGTTCATTTTACACAGAGGTGGACTGACTGCATACAGACAAATGTGGGATTCTTTACCTAAACTGAGCATTTATCAGTAATACAGATGACGTGCCCTCTGTATTACATATGGTTCATGGCATAGAAAGCATTTATGAATCTTTTTTTTATTGTATTTGTCTCCATTGCCTGCCATTTATCAGCTGTCATACAATCAATTTACCTGTCCATTCATACGTAGGGCATCAGACAATCACAGGCAGTCATCATTTTTTTTTTAAATGTTCATGGCCTAAGTATAATCCCTGCTGGCTTATGTGAGCATTCACAATGACAGAGCACTGCTGTGTCACCTCTCGCCACTACATACATGAACACTTTCATACACGCTCCCACAAGAAGGCTACAGAAACACTGTAGCTTGGCAGAAAATGCATCTCCCTAACCTGTATGCAAGCTGTGTTTCTTTTACCATGACTTGCAACCCTCCCTGCAGCGTGGCTGATCTGGTACTGATAATTCTCTTCAATTCTGCCATGCTGGTTCCTCCAGCACATAGGTCACAAATTAAACTCGGGTTGCAGTCAGGGCTTTATTCCTAGTATCAGTGGTGCAGATAGCACACTCCCTTTGGTGCAGAAAGCTGTAGGTTCTATTCCCACAGCAGGTATATCAAATACTGACACCACAGTGCAGCATAAAGGGGGGTGCTGCACTCCTGACTGTGCCATCCTTTGGATGAGATGTTAAACCACGGCCATATCTGCTTGAGTTGGTGGTAGCTCAGTTGGATATAAAAGATCCCATGGTACCTATTGAAAACAGCAGGGAAAGTTCTTTAATGCCCTGGCCAAATTTATCCTAGTAGTAAAAATACCACCTCAAGTTTCCATGAAAAGAGGCTACTAGCCTACTGGAACTAACCCAGTCAACAAAGGATAAATAAAAATAAATAATTAAAGTACTTTATGCTATGGAGCTTATGTAAGTATTTCAGCTCTGAATCCCTCCTATGTGTCAGCATTACACAGTGGATTTGTCTTGACCCTTCTTTGCACCTCACGATCTCTCCATTACTACCCTTTCATTCAAAAATTGTTTTCTGACTTTTCTTTTCTTTAATCTTCTGTGTTAAAAATGTAAAAGCATTCCCTCCTGTAGCACACCACAAATCATGATTAGACAAAAGTGCCTTTATCAATGTCACTCTCCCATTCTGGATACAATAGAATACTCTTCGTGGGTTCTGTTCAAGCAGCTTTATTTTATACAAACACATAATTACTTAAAGTTACTGACTTTAACTTATATACAAGCTAACAACTGTGTTCATACATGCAATCACAGTGGCTGATCTTACAAAATGGGCCCCATGGAGTGCACGTGTCTGGGATTTTTTTTATGTGCATGTAAAGCACTGACACGCTTCTTAAAGATGTGGCCCACACTACTTGCACTCCGATCTACAATCAATAACTGTAGTTTCTCTTTCTCTCCCATTTGAGAATCCCATCTTTCCCACATCCATTCTCTATCTGTCTAGTGTCAGGATTTAGAACATCTGAGAGACATCTGAAACTCTTGCACCACAAGCTCTGTAGCACAGCATTCTTTGGGTCCTCAGTCTGCTGACCCTTTGAATTTTTTTTTTATATTGTGTATATTGATGTTAACTTGCAGTTAAATCATGCTATGCAATTATTACAAGCTGAAGCACACTATATTTTCATGTTGGACACGTACAAAATGGCTTAATAGTGAGCTACAATTTATAGATTTTTATGATTAAGTTGTGTGTTTAACTTCATCATCCTCAGCTGAGGTAGTTTGTGACTGGCTGTTTTTTCTTAGCAAGAGTATATATCATTCACTGTTCTCTTATGTACTTTTATGTAACCTTAAAGTATAATTTCAAGGTTCTGCTTTGTATTTAAGATTTTTAAAAATAAAACTTGGAATGTTTTATAGCCCCATAACTCATAAATGAACACTTCTGTACTCTGGAGCCATCCTTGAATGTGCATGCCTTTTTTAGGTCATCTGTACTTCATCACCATGCATATCTTGGAAATGTGTGATCATAACTTACTGTTTAATTTGAATTCTGTCTGTCTAAATTCATGTCTTTACAAATACTGTATTTCCCAGTCAGTGAATGAAATGGAGCAATTTGGGATCATCCACCACCCTGCTCAACAAGCTTAATAAATAAACAAAAATTAAGAATACATAGACAATTGTATGCATATACATGGTTACAAAGTATGCTATGCAGCGTCAGTGGCACAGTAGGTAGTACACTCACCTTTAGTGCAGAAGGCTGTGGGTTCTATTCTCACACCATTTAGATGGATTGCTAACACTGCAGTGTAGTATAAAGAAGGTGCACTGCAATGTCAATAATCTATCTAACACCTATCAAAAAGGGCAGCGAAAGTGCACCAATGTCCTGGCCAGATTTCTCCTAGTACTGTAAGTACCACCTTGGGTTTCCAATAAAAAGAGACTACCAGCCTATTGGATCTAACATAGTCAACAAAAGATAAATAAATAAAAATGTAAAGATAAGATTAAAAGTTATTTTCAAATCCTGCCTCAGTAGCACTGTAGTTGCTCTAGTGCTAAAATATGGGCAGGTCTCCTTAGATGGAAGGATAAAGAGTCCTTCAAATGAAGGAGTACAGTGACATCATACATAGAGAGTCTATAATGAGATGCAGATGGTACCTAGAATGCAAAAACACATATTTTAGCTGCACATTATGCTAAAACTTTATGAACTGCTCACCAAAGTCCTGCATACAAGTATTTGTAGCTGTGTATCCCTTATTTCTTACTTTAACAAACACAAACCCTATGTGATGCACACATGCTTGACAGAAAGAAAGAGTGTGTTTGTGTGATTGTAAATGTGACTGTAGTGTAGCTTAAATGCAGAACTGATAGCAAGTGTAATCTGTGTCCTTACCACATTGATACAGTTTAACATACCCATAGTGCATCACAAATGCAATGTACACACAGTCTGCTATAATGTGTATAGCTGCAGCCACTGTTGTTTCTCCTCAATGTTTTAGTTGCCCACTTCCAAATCAACATATTGATTTGTGTGTGTACATGTTGTGTCCCTTGTAGTTTTCTTGCAAAGAATTCACACGTGAAACACACGTTTCATTAATTTAAACTCTCTACACCTTTGATTACATTAATTCTATTACATCTAAGCTTTGATGTCAACCCTCTCTGTCAAGATCAGACGTTTACCACCTGATTAAATTCTCATGATTACTGTAATAATACTTACTTGGAGCACAGGCTGCCATTTTGTGACTTGTTGATCTGTGATAGCAGTATGCTCTGTGAAAAAGCTATGTCATTGGTAGGAATTACAGCATACTGATCATATTCAGAACACTGTGTATTTCTCCAAGTTGCCAGAATTCACACTGCTATGAGTATCATCTTTTACATGGATTGTGCTAGTGAGAATATCACACACCACACTGGATCTGACATGTACCACGTATGCATGGCAAACCTAGTCTGTGAATCCCCCATCCAAACCAAACTTACTGAATGGCAGACATAGTGAATACTGGACTTTCTGAATCCCGCCATAAAGATTAAGCCATGTGACCATACAGGAGCAGTGCCTTCTTCTGCCCTATAAAACTACTTGATTGCTAAGCTATCAAAACTGTATGGTAACACTCCACAGAATACTCTTTGCAATTTGTTTGACTAAGTAGTTAAGGAAAACTAAGTACTATAGATTTACTCTGTGAATATTAGTCTGTGGCTTTAGAAGGATATATCTTTCCATATGGCACACCTAATCCATCAAAGGTAACTGTTTACTTATATAAAATGGGCATAAAGTATGTAAGATGATTGGATATAATAGTGTCTATAAATCAAAATAAAAATTGTACTTGATCAACATTGTTTTCCTGCTATATATATTACTAATGGTGGGCTTTAACATGCCGAGGATGACAATAGCCACAAATAGTGGAAAGGTACACAAAAGTAAAAGGGAAATACATTGAATGGTGAGGTTTTAGCCAGGATAAAATGTACATAAAAGTATTAAAATAAATTATCTCAAGGTAGAAGTACTTGTGAAGTCAGGAGTGAAGAATATGGAGGGGGTTCAGAATATGGATACATTTCTTGAAACTCCTAGGTTAGACGTATCCAGTGTTGTTATGAAGCCAGCAGCTTTTAAGAATGAAATGCAGTGTTGCAAGCATCAGGCTTTCTTTACAGTTCTCAGCTGTGTAGTGTGTACCACTAGTCCACTGTAGTATTTCAGGAGGAAAAGGGGATCTGTATGAGCCACTGTGTGGCCACACACTGAAACGTTTAAATCTTGTCCATTGTAAGCAAGATACTTTTGGACTTAATTTACTCAACTTTTATTTCAAACCGCTTAGTGAAATAAATACCTTGTATACGAGTTCAGGTCTCCCCTTTCATCCCTTGTATTTGTATCTTTAAATGTGGATCTGACTAAAGAACAATTCAGAATCAATAGAAGGCTGCAAGCACAATCACATTTGCAGACATATAGCTGTAATAATTTAGTGGCACAAACTGATTTATGTGAATGAGATTATTTCTTCAGTCAGAGCTTTGAAATATACAGATGTTTAGTAGCTTTCCATCTGTACTGCCCAAACAGGAGCTCTGGGAGGCATCACTGCTTGTAGGCCCTACAGTGACAGTTTTCATGTCCTACATTGAGCTGTTATGCTTTTATAAATAGCATTTAATTTTCTTTGGTCTTGGGGTAACCATATCCTGTCTTGGCTAACTTTCTCTTACAACTTTTAGGTCCCCCAGCAGTGTGCCTTTTTTCATAGCTTGGTTTATTAAACTGATTGCAAACAAGGCACCACCTGACATATTTTAGGTTGCCCACTGTCAATAGATGGCTATCTGCAATCATACGCTACTGAACAAAATGTTATCTGCTCATACTTGATAAATCTTGTTTTTGCATATTTTTCCTTGGCAGTTTAGCTGGCAGTAATGTTCAGGTGTAAAAAAGCAGCCCACATTCACATACACTCATTCACCTTTTTTTTCCTGGGGACCTTTTCTGTACTTTAAGAAGGTGTAAGAGGATTACTCCCTTACAGTCACAGAGTGTGTGTGTGTATGTATGTATATATATATATATATATATATATATATATATATATATATATATATATATGATTCACAGTGTTTGTTTTCATTAATTTAATGACTTGGATAAGACTAACACAACAGTAAATCTTTTTCAGACACAACCTGAAAATAGTAAAAAGTTACAAAAAAACATGACAACAAGCAGAGAATACATTATACAAAAAATTATGACTAAACTTAACCGTCATTTCTAAAGAATGGTATGCGCCTACTGAAAGGCAGTCATTCATTAGGTCATACACTACAATGTGTCTACATATTATCCATATAAACATGTAACTACCACTGCAGTTGCAGAACAGGTAGTTAGTCTAAAGGTAATGAATTAGCGTTATGGAGAAGATGGAAGACGTTTCAGGAGACCTAACGTAATGAAAATGTTATTTCAGAGCTTTTGGCCAGAGATTGTAAAGGTGTTGGTATTGATTTGGGAGTATATGAGTGAGGATTGCTAAGTCTTTTAATGAGAAGAATTAAATACCTCAGTGTCCTTTATCTGCAGTTGTTTTACAATATTTGGCCTGTCCTTTGTCTGCTTCATGGTAAGGTGAGTCACTGAGGTACACTGACTTCAAGGGTTTGAATCTAGCATTTGTTATGTGCAAAGTTTCTCATCACCTTGAGACAAAAATTTCCTAAAGAACAATATGGTGCATTCTTTACATTTAATAAACTCATCTTTCAGAACTAAATCAAATTGATTAAATTAGAGTGAACATTGTGTCTGACTTGTTATTCAGCTCTGTTTAACTAGATGCATTTGCTAGGCTGCAATTTACATACTACAAAAGAGTTGTGGATTACAGTTTTGATTTATGTAGAATGACTTGACAGTAAGCCGAACATTTTCTGTAGGCTGACTGCATTATAAAACACCAAATTTGGAAAAATTCTTTAACCTCTAAATGTATGCTGAAAATATACTGTTAAGAATTTACTCGGTGGCTGTTGAAATATGCAATAAAATCAATATGACTGTCTGGGCAGGAAGGTTTTGCAAGATTTCACCAGTCTTGCTGTACTGAGATCATTTCAGTTTTGTAGACAGCCTAGAGACAAGGTCCACAGAGTTCTACAGTGCTTTATATTAAAAAGGCATGGGGACTCCCCTTTGTGGATTTGATAAAAGATGCAGAGGAAATCTTTGATAGGCTGTTTTTGGGCTATGTTTTCACAATTCTGTGGAAGTTTGAGTTGCGAGACTTAAAGAAATCCGAGAGTAGCTTGGGTGTGGGGGTGTCTAGCAGTGATGTGTGCCAGACTCTTGATGCATTTCCATCTCTCGTGTGGAACTTATCAGGGTTTCCCACTCTCTCCTTTGCTATTTATATTATCTGTAGAGATTCAGGCCCAACATGTAGATAGTGGAAGAGGAAGCAGAGAAGGTTGCAAAAACTGGAGCCGTGTCATCCATAATTTTGTTTGTAGGCGATGCATTGTTTTCCTTGGTAGATCCAGAGAACAAAATTAGAGAACTGATTGCTGCATTCTGTGTTTTTTAAAAGGCATCCAGCTATAAGATAAACTCAAGTGGGTATCAGGTATTATGTGTAGGGTGTGGACTTTTGCAAGAAAGTTAGAATTTGTTCCCCATGAGTGGATTAACAATCATATTAAATATCTGGGAGAAGAGGCAGACATGGCTTAGGCAACAAACTCAGCTGAATCACTGGAAGATTACATTGCTGCCAATGGATCAGAAATTAACCGTGATCAGGGAAACTTTAATGACTACATTTCTGTATCCCTGATGGCAATTATGACACATCCACCATTATGCTGGAATCCATTTAATGTAGAACCCTCTTAGGCCTCAGAGTGAGGACAGTAAGGCTTGAAGTAAGTTGGGAGTGGATTCAGTTCCCCATTGTGGGCACACACCTGCTGGCTGCTGATGAACAGATCTTCTCTTCAAAGGACCCTGTTGAGTATGCTTCAAACTGGAATGAAATCAGATTTCATGCTCTGTAATCATGCTTCACAGTTTGAGAGATGCATTAGCTGATGGAGAGGAAAGAAGGGGGGGGGGTCCTTGGATGTGTTAGAAATTCTATTACTTAGGCTGGGTATACTTAGGCCTTACTTAAAGGATACGTTACTGGTGTGGGGCACCTTATCAGCTTAAGAGGCTTCTAGAGAATCCCAGCACAGAGGAGGGCAAAATAAAATTGTTGCTTTCATTATGAGTAATTAGACTGGAGGAAATTAATTCTGAGACTTGTTTTGAGACAATGCTGGCTAAAGGTTTCTTCTCAGTCTTCCAGATAATGGATGGTAGGGGGTGTTCTTTTTGAAGTAGGCTTAGACAAGATAGGGAAAGATATAAGGAAGTGAGACCTTCAGCTGAGGCCCATTGTATACTAGTAGTGGGTATTTGGATCCAGTAATTACACACACAGGGAACTGGCAGTTGTTCCATTTCTCAGATATGTCACTCTACATAAGATATAGTGCATCCTTTGTTGGATTTTTTTTTTTTTTTGGGGGGGGGTGGCTCTGCATTCTAGGGAGAAGTTCTCTTCTGTCATACAGGACATAATGGTCCTGCATTCCGTACTTCATTTGTGCAACTGAAGTTATTTGACAAGAAAATACTCCCAATTTTTATTTTTCATTTTGGATAAAGTAACTAAATTGCACCCAGGGCCCTCATATATGTGAAAGCATTGCAGAGGCTCTATGCTAGAGTATTAGTGACACATACTTGTGGAATGTTCAGATGCACACAATTATTGGTTAGAGACAGAGAATATTTGTAGAATGATTTAGTGTAAAAGTATGCCTTCACTGGTAATTAGGTTACTGGAACTGTCACTTCTTAGTCAAGTTCCCTTTTCACTGACTGCATTATTACTGGGATTTTTGACTACTGCAAGAAAAGACATCACCCAAAAGTGGAAGAAAGTCATTCCACTAAATATAAAAAAGTGGTACAGTTTACTGATTTACTATTATTTAAAGAAAAACAAGTCCAGGTGTACGGGAAAGGCACAGGACCACAAGGATGAGCTTATGTCTAAAGGTAAAATAGTAGATGGGAGAGATTCCCCAAATAGATATGGCATTAATTTTGTTGAGGTGGTGCTTTTGCTGAGTTCCTTTGTTTGTATTTATGTAATGGAAGAGATGTTCGATTATGTTAATGTTTGGTGCACTTGCTGGACATTGATGTATTTCTGTGAGTGCAAAGACGAATTAAAATTGCTGCCTGATTGGGAATCTTTTCTCCCTTCCATTCTCCAAATTTCACTTTGCTTTCTCTGCTTTGCATAAGTGTTTTTATTCAAATAATACATTTTTAATTAAAAAGGAGAATAACGCAAGGCTTCTGACTCTTTAATTAAATGTAATATTCATCTCAGAGCTGTTCTCACTTGCATGGTTCTCTGACACCCTTATGAAATGAGCTTCCTATTGAGTTTCCCAAATATTCTTCATTTTTTAGTGCTTATGTTAAGCAGTTTGAGAAACTAACTTGCTCTGTAATTATTCAGTTAATTTGAAATATGCTACACATGGTCTTTGACTCCTTTCTATGCCTGTTAGTTAATTATTTGCACAGATCACTATCACCGATTCTAAATCTGAAAACCCTGTTAAGTCAAGTCAAGTCTGAAAGTAGTCATGTGAGACCAGCATGTTATCTGGTCGTCAAAATAAATAATTATATTACAGACAGCCATGTTATGTTAATATGGTGATGATATAAAAATATACCTAAACTGGATCTCCTGAGGTACTGCTTTCAGGGTGGGAAGTTATAAAGTGCATTTAGAGTCAAATCTATCTGGTGATTTTTCTTTGAGATGCTGGTAGCAAGATGCATATATAGACTGTATTCTTACCAACCACAGTCATTCGCTTCCTCTACTTCCAGTGCACGGAGACTAACCATATTCTGCCTACAGCACTAACCACTTCTGGGTTGTCTCTCATCTCTTCAGTCCTTTCCTGACTGTCACCATGAATAGAGCTTGATCTTCTCCAAACATCTTTAACAGTTGGGATTTCCATTTTTTCTGCATCATTCCACCTGGCTTCTCTCACATATAAGTGCAGCTGTCATAAACAAATACTAGTAACAGACTAGGACACTCATTGCCTTCTCTTTTTAGCTCTAGATCTCAAGTCTGGTTCTTGCGTCCATGGTACTGCAGGCACAAGGCCTTTCATTTATATGTACAGTGGATATAAAAAGTTTACACACCCCTGTTTAAACGCCAGGTTTTTATGATATAAAAAAATGAGACCACAATAAATCATTTCAAAACTTTTCCCATCTTTAATGTGACCTATAACCTGTACAATTCAATTGAAAAACAAACAATTTTTTTAGGGGAAAAATATAAAAAAATGAGCTGGTTGCATAAGTGTGCACACCCTTAAACTAATACTTTGTTGAAGCAACTTTTGATTTAATTACAACATTCAGTCTTCTTGGGTACACACCTGCCATCAATTAAAGAGACTCTGATTAACCCCAAATAAAGTTCAGCTGTCCTAGTAGGATTTTCCTGAGATTTACTCAGTTCCCTGCTACAGCAAAAGCCATGGTTCGCAGAGAGCTTACAAAGCATCAAAAGAATCTCATTGTTGAAAGGTATCAGTCAGGGGAAAAGTACAAAAAAATTCCACAGCATTGAATATACCATGGAACACAGTGAGGACAGTCTTCAAAAAGGGGAGAAAATATGGGACAGCAATGATGTTGCAAAGAACCAGACATCCCTCCAAAATTGATGAAAAGACAAGATGAAAACTGGTCAGGGAGTCTGCCAAGAGACCTACAGCAACACTGAAGGAGCTGCAGGAATTTCTGGCAAGTACTGGTTGTGTACTACATGTGACAACAATCTCCCGTATTCTCCATATGTCTGGGCTATGGGGTAGGGTTGCAAGATGGAAGCCTTTTCTTACACAGAAAAACATCCAGGCCCAGCTAAAATTTGCAAAACAATACATGATGTCTCCCAAAAGCATGTGGGAAAATGTGTTATTGTCTGATGAGACCAAGGTTGAACTTTCTGGCCACAATTCCAAAAGGTATGTTTGTCACAAAAACAACACTTTGCATCACCAAAAGAACACCATTCCCATGGTGAAGCATGGTGCTGGCAGTATCATGCTTTGGGGTTTCTTCAGCTGGAACTGGGGCTTTAGTCAAGGTGGAGGGAATTGCGAACAGTTCCAAATACCAGTCACTTTTGGCCCAAAACCTTCAGGCGTCTGCTAGACAGTTGAAGATGAATTTCACCTTTCAACATGACAATGACCCCAGGCATACATCCAAATCAACAAAAGAATAGCTTCACCAGAAGAAAATTAAAGTTTTGGAATAGCCCAGACCTAAATCCAATAGAAAATGTGTGGAGTGACCTGAAAAGGGTTGTACACAAGAGATGCCCTCACAATCTGACAGATTTGGAGCGCTTTTGCAAGGAAGAGTGGGCAAATATTACCAAGTCAAGATGTGCTATGCTGATAGACTCCTACCCAAGAAGACTGAATTCTGTAATTAAATCAAAAGGTGCTCCAACAAAGTATTAGTTTAAGGGTGTGCACACTTATGCAACCAGCTTATTGTACATCTTTTATTTTTTATATTTTTCCCCTAACAGATGTTTGTTTTTCAATTGAATTGTACAGGTTATAGGTCACATTAAAGGTGGGAAAAGTTTTGACATGATTTTTTGTGGTCTAATTTTTTTATATCACAAAAACCTGGCATTTTAACAGGGGTGTGTAAACTTTTTTATCCATTGTATTACATTTAAAGTGTCTACTGGTGGAATAAGAATACAATAATAAAAAGCAATGACACCAAGACAAGCTAAATGATAGGAAAGACAAAGTCTACATTATGAAACCAAGGCCTCCCACAATAATTATGGATTAGTTATTAGAAAAAATACAAGAGGGGGGCCTTGGAATGACTTCATTGAATTAGGAGAATTTAAGTGGCAGATTAGGCTAAATGCCTATAACTACCCTGACCTAAATAAGAATGTATCCATTTCCAGTATTTTGAAATTACACTCATTCTATATAATACAGATGGTTTTTATTATGTGATTATTTGAATATGCATATTAATCTGTTACAGCATGAACTGCTTACACAATTATGTTTGTCCAGCTTTGATTGGTTGTGTTGGTCAAGTGTTCATGTTTGGGAGGGATAAGTGTTTCTGAAGAAGTCTGTGATACAGTCGAATGAAAACACAAACAAACTTTTGAGTCTCCTAGCTACTTCTGTGGTTATCTGTATCCAGTTTGTCCCTTATTTGTTGGTTCCACTGTTTGTGAAGATGTCTTAAGTTTGATAGTGCTTGTACTTATTTGTTCCTTCCTTCATTCAGGGTGGTCATCTGGTCCAAGGATCCTTTTCATCCATGACCCAAGCCAAATGGGAAAGACAAAGGCAACATTACGGAGCTAGGGAACAAATTCTTATAGACAGGCTCAAAACAATGTACTGAAAACTTACAAAAACTTCAGAAATGTGCCATATAGGCTTTATTTATACATATCTGCAAGTTATAGCAACTATACAGTACTTACAAATATTAGCTAGACAGTAATTTTCTAGACAGACATTTGCTGGTTGAATTTTGAGAGGCATGAAACTCTACAATGTGTGGCTTGGTTCTCCAGCTTGTTCCTTTTTGGATTCATGATAAATCAAAGAAGGCAGTACTATCACACCCTGCTATATCAGAACCACATATCTAAATATATACAGTGGTTGATCATAATGGGGGTGGTTTGGGCAGCTGCTAGGCGACCACAGCTCCAGGAGGCCCATGGCCAGACAACAAAATAATTTTATTTTAAAAAGTTTTGTTATGCTCACGACTGCTAGCTCATTTTAATTAGTTTATGTGATGAACATAAAAATTACTAAGAAAATGCATTTTTATTTTTAGCTTTAATAAAAAAAATTTCAACTGACAAATACAACGTGTTTTTGCCTCTATATACTTGCAGTGTGTTCCATTTCTACATACAGGAACCAGTTTGCTCAGCAAACAAGCTCAAATATATGTGAGAGATGCAACTATATAGCCAAACTGGAGGCTGAGCTCTCTCAACCCAGTACTGGTGTAGTCAGTCAGGAGGAGAAGGTAACCACACACACCACAAATTCAGTCTCACATAGACCTATCGCAACAGCAAACCAAACCCAAGCACACAAAAACATACTCAGAGGCTCTAAATAAAAATCTGCCCAAGCAGCAGAGACCTCCAAAGCAGACATCCAAGCAACCACTACCCCACAACAATACCCACGTATCACATAGTTCACAAAGTCAGTGTGCCACACAGTCACAGCCCTTAAGGCTAAACAACACACCTAATACACTTGTAATAGGTGACTCTATTGTCAGACACACTGACGTCCCACTCACCAGGCTGAACAAGGAGAAGGTCACTGTAAGCTGCCTGTCAGGTGCCAGGATCCGCCACATAACACAAGCACTCAGGTCACTCCAAAGCAAGTACAAATATGACTCCGTCATTGTCCATGCTGGTGTGAATGACCTGAGATGTACCTCCCTGGACTACATGAAAAGAGACATAGAGGAGCTCTCTGATCATGTAGCCCTGGCCGGTATGACCCTGACCTTGAGTAGCATCTTACCCTCACCAAGAATGATGCCACAGTATAAAGACAAAATGATCAATTTTAACAACTGGATAAAGTATTGGTGTCATTCAATGGGGATCCAGTGTGTGTCAGCCTGGGATGACATGCTCGACAAGCCACGTTGCTTCGCTAGGGACGGCTTGCACCTGTCACCCCTGGGCTTTCGAATATTGGCTAAGGCTCTTGCCACCCCCATACTGCCTTTTTTAGGCAAGGCTCAAAAGACAAACCCACCTCCATAGACAACACAAGGAAAAAGAAACTAAGGATAATGCTGCTCAACGCCAGAAGTCTAAACCTCAAGATGCACGCACTCGAGGCTCTCCTCAGTATGGAGAATATCGATATCTGTGCAGTAACAGAAACCTGGTTCAAGGCTCCCGAGAGCACCCCAGCACTACCAGGTTATACCTCATACCATGCTTTTAGGCCCCAAAACTCGGACCGAACCACAAAAGGAGGGGGAGTATCCATATTCATCAAAGATACCCACACCTCCAGGTTAGTGGCACTGCACGAAGCATCGGAGACCATCCATGTGCAACTAACAGTGGGCAAAACTGCCTTTCAGTTTGTAGCCTGCTACAGACCACCCTCCCAAACTCAGGAACCCCATTCAGCTTTCCTGAGAACACTGGAGAATATGAAGGTCTCTCCAAACACCATCATATTGGGTGACTTCAACTACCCAAACATAAACTGGGAGCACTACTCAAGCCCCAACACCCTCGCCCAACGGTTCCTAGAATTTATAAACTCAAATGCTATGGAACAACTAGTCACCACTCCCACAAGAGGGGAAAACATATTGGACCTGATCATCACCAACATGGGGACTCTATGTTTCATACCAGAGGTATACCCCTCATTGGTAAGATCTGACCATAAATTAATCTCACTGGACATCCATATCCCGTCCCCACCCCCAGCCAAGGAAACCACGGTGAGGAACTTCTCAAAAGCAAACTTCACACTTCTCAAAACTGAGGCGGAATCCTTTAAAGCCCCCGAGTCAGTGGAAAATACGGCCCAAACCTCAGAATCCTTTACAAACGCATTCTATGGACACCTACAGGAATGCATGGATTGTGCTATCCCAAATAAAACCAAGACTCACTCCTCCAAAGGCAGGAGACCTGTCTGGTGGACCCCAGCCATAAATAACTATACAACAGAAGGAGGAAGCTACTACATGATAGAGCAAAATCCCAAAAAGAGAAGGCATCTCTGATCAGTTCTAGCAAGAAACTATGATCCCTCATAAAATTATATAAAGCCAGCTTCAAAAGAAAAATTGCACAAGACGCTAAAGATAATCACAAGGCCTTCTTTAGTTATGTCAGGAACCTGGGTGGCAACTCCCAGATATGCTCTGAGTTAGTGCAAAATGACAAAAAATACACTGAACCCACAGACATTGCCAACATCCTGACAGACAGGTTCAGTGCAAACTTCTCCCCCCCTCCCCCCCCCCAAAAGAGCAAATGTCTATCCCAACAGAGTGTAACCTCCCTGACATCACAGATGCACAGGTGAGAGCTGCCCTCTCCAAAGCAAAAAACACAGCATCAATGGGACTGGACAGTGTCCCGGGCTGTGTCTTACATGAGCTCCAAGAAGAACTGAACCCTCACATAAAGTCACTGTTCAATCTCAGCCTTACTACAGGCTATGTACCCAAGGAATGGCGTACAGCAACAGTGGTCCCACTCCACAAAGGTGGTGCCACAACGGACCCCAGAAACTATTGCCCTATAAGCCTGACTAGCCTGGTCTGCAAAGCTATGGAGCATATCATCATGGAACTCATAAACAAAGACATTGGGAACCTCCAAACACTGGATCCTACCCAATTCGGCTTTGTTAAGGGCAGATTTTGCCTCTTGAACCTGGTTGACTTCTTTGAAACAGTCACAAAGGCCATAGATGAAGAGAAGATAGTCCACACAGCCTACCTGGACCTCGCAAAAGCCTTCAACACAATACCCCATTCGGGCATCATAAATAAGCTCACCAGCTTAAATATCAACCCCTATGTCACAAGATGGGTTGCAAACTGGCTCAGGGATAGAACCCACATGGTCAGAATTGCAGGTGCCATGTCAGACTCTAAACCAGTTACAAGTGGCGTCCCACAAGGCTCAGTCCTGGGACCTCTCTTGTTCGGTATATATTTCTCTGTGGTACAGGCTAACATGGGAGGACTATGGCTGACCAAGTTCGCAGATGACTGCAAACTGGGTGCCATAATCGACTCGCCAACTGACACAAGCATCCTCCAAAAGGGTCCCACAGAGATGGATAACTGGTGCCAGAGCCATGGCCTAAAGCTAAATGCCAAAAAGTGAATAGTCATCCCCTTTGGGAAAAACAAAGTGCCCACAAATTACCACATAGGTGGTAATCCATTAATCTGGAAGAAGTAATTAGGGATTTGGGGACCCAAGTAGATAGCAATCTCTCCTTTGACAATCACGTTGCCAAAGTGGTTAGAAAGACCTTCTATATAGCCCACCTTATCACAAAAAGGTTCACATCTAGACCAAGAGAGGTCATTGTGCCCCTCTACTCGTCACTCATCAGGCCCATAATTGAATACAATGCCCCATTTGGGATGTACCTTACCAGACACCTGCAGCAACTGGAAAGACCCCAAAAGTACCTCACCAAGAGGATCAAGGGACTCAAACAGATGCCCTACGCAGTTAGGCTAAAGAAACTCCAGCTCTACTCAGTTGCTTACTGCCTATTCACAGGCGATCTGTGCCTGACGTATAAAGCCATGTCCAAACCAGAATTAATGGACACGCTCAACCTCAGGAAATCCAAATTCCTTAGAGCTACATGCTCCAGGGACTTAAACCTCAGCACAGAAATAAATAGGACATGCCAGAGGGACAGATTCATATCCCAGAGGCTCCCCTCACTCTGGAACAAAATCCCAATCCATGTTAGGCAGAGCCCCTCAATGATCCTCTTCAAGAGGAATCTTGACGAGTGGATGGGAGATCATAGGTTTACCCCTGGGTTCTCTTCTGTGTCCCTACTAGACAGAGGCACAGTAAACTAACCTTAAAAGGGCTATTTTCTGTGACCTACTATACAGAGGCAAAGTCAACTAATCTAAAAGGGTGGCGAAAGCCAAACTCACTCTGGCTAGGCTTATAAATGCCCTAGGGCAGATAGCCTAGTATCAACCTATGAACCTATGAGAGGCTTTATTTATTTATTTTATATATTTATTTTTGGACCAGTAATTTTGTTCAGCCAGAGATGCCGAGATGCTTTATTTATTTATTTATATTTATTTTTAAGTAAAGAAATGTTAAATGATGTCCAACAGCTACTCCATCTAAAATGACATAGCTTTCTGTTCATTGCCTTGCTATAATTAACTGAGAAGGCAATCAGCAGAAAGCCCACACATATTAAATGATATAATGGATAGTTGTGGACAGTTGGTTTGAAAGAGCAGCAGTGGGTTATGGAAATATGTGACATATTTTTTTTTTTTTTAATTCTGGCAGGCAACCAGGTATGGGCAGTCAGTGTGGCATTAAGGATTTAAATAATTAAATAAGAGGCGGGCTGGCTGTGGATGAAAGCAGCTCATCCCATTGTTGTTTGCTCAATTTAAATTCTGGCTTTAAGGAGAATGTCCCTGACATTGTCTCCTATTTTGGTATATGCCTCATAAAATTTCTGGTTTTCTAGCAAATCACCGAGTACTACAGTCACTAAAATAAGAGGGGGGTGGCTGTGTATGAAAAGTAATTACCCTCATCATTTTCAAAGCTTAAAGCCTGGCTTTTAAGGACTAGGGTTGCCACCTTTTCAATTGCCCAAAGTCAGACATTTTTTTGTAGAAATGTGAGATTTTGCAGGACAAAAATACCCACGGCCAATGCAAATGACAGAACTTCACCTTTTTTGACAAAATAAAAGCTTATTTTTGTAGCATTTGAGTTGCTTGCACTATTTCATATGACATTTGTGTTCCAGATATAAAGTAACTTTTATGCAACTATTAAATAAAACTTAAGTATATTTTTGTCTTAAAATCTCAGGTCATCTGTTATTTTTTTTTCACAGGACAGGCACAACAGACCAAAGTGGGACTGTCCCTCAGAAAGAGGGGCAGGTGGTAACCCAATTAAGGAGTAGTGTACTCTTGTGTTAAATGTGTTGGGATATTTCCTTTCTGGCTACTGTTTGTGTAAAACAAAGTCAAAACTGCCTCTGGTTTCACAGAATGTATCTGACTTTGCCTCATATTTCGGTCTCCTCTTCATAAAACTTGTGGTTTCCTAGGAAATTATTGAAGATAGCAGTCACTAAACAAAGCAAAAACATTTATGTTTTCAGACCACATATCCTTCATAAAAGTCAAGCTAATGCAAAACTAGTCATTCAAGTATATAAAAGCAAATTTAAAATCTGTCTCTGGCATTGGGTCTATATCTTGCATTATTTTTGACTCTGTCCTTGATTCTTGCATTAACATGATTGAGAAGCATTATTTTTATTACTGTCAGATGATGCTGAGATATAGACAACAAAGTAGCTATAACCGATGTGTGGAGTGGGGAATGTCTGTAGATGAAATTAACCTAACCTCTATTGTTTGCTCAGTTAACTGCTTGCTTCCCAGAATTAATGTGCATTTGATAACCATGTTGCCAAACTGGTTAGAAAATCCTTCTATGTGACCCATCTGATCACGAAAGGGTTTGCATCAAGATCTAAGGATGTAATGGTGCCCCTCTACTCTTCCCTCATCAGACCCATTATTGAGTACAATGCACCAATTGGAATGTACCTGGCTAGACATCTCCAGCAGCTGGAGAGACCACAAAGGTACCTAACCAAGAGGATTACTGGCCTCAAACAGTTGCCCTATGCAGCACGATTGAAGAAGCTAAGACTGTTCTCTGTTGCATACCGCTTTCTCAGAGGCGATCTCTGTCTAACGTACAGAGCCATGTCCAACCCAGAATTGTTGAACATGCTCCATCTTAGCAAAACCAAATCTACTCGAGCTACACGCTCTAGGGATATAGACCTCAACACAACAATGAATAGAACATGCTGGAGGGATAAATTCCCTTCGCAGAGACTTCCCTTACTATGGAACAGGGTCCTGATCTACATAAGACAGAGCCCCTCACTATCACTCTTCAAGAGGAACCTTGATGAGTGGATGGGTAACAGAAAGTTCACACCAGGGATCACACCAACAGCACTACTAGATAGGGGCCAAGGGTACTAGCTGCTAGTACAAGGGTCTAGGGAACTACTAAAGGGGCGGTGAATACCGCACAATGTGGCTGGGCTAATATATGCCTTCGGGCACATAGCCCAGTACCAACCTATGAACCTATTTGCATGAAATACTGGAATACGTGTAGTTACTGTTCATGTAAAACAAAGTTGGAATTACATAGTTCTTGAATATCCCTGATTTTTTCCTCATATTTTTAGTCTCTTCTTCATAACAATTTGTATTTTTCTGGCAAACCATTGAGGACTGCAGTCATTAAATAATGACATACATTTTGGTTTCAGACTTCATATCCTTCAGAAAAATGCATATTAATGCAAACATTGCTATCATAGCACAATCCTAGCAATGTTTTAAATATATAACAGCAATATTTAATTGTTTAATTTGTTCCTGATTCTGGGCCTTTGCCCCTCATTATTTTTTTACTTTGATCTAATCATGTGCTAAGAGGTTGAGCGATATTATTTTTATCACAATCAGATGAAGCATAAGCAGCAAAGTGACTATAACCGGTAAGTGGGAGTTGGAGCTGTCCGTGGATGAAAGAAACATCTTCTTGTCATTTGATCAGTTTACATAGTCTAGCATTGCAGGATGGGTGTGCATTTGTGTGAAATAAGTTGGAATACTTGGACTACTTTGTTTGCATGAAACAATGTTTAAATACATTATTGTGTCCATAATTATAATTTATTTTGTACCACAGTCAGCCATCTAAAATGTGCACAGTCAACAACAGATATATAAGTGCAGGAGATGACCTCTCAGCTGAGAATGGCTGACCCTGTGGTCATGATCAAATTAAACAATTATTAGTCTGGCTTTCCAGGACTATTGTGTATTTGTATAAAGTTAGTTGTAATTCTTTATTGTGACCATATGTTTATCACAATTGGCTGTAATTAATGGATATGAACATTGGTGGATTATAATGATAGTAGTTTAAATACTCTTAAATCAGTATGGTCAACCTAAAAGAGCATGTGCATTTATAAGTGGTCACAACAAAATGTATGGGGGTGGAGGCACATGGTTTGAAAACTGCCTAGGACCCAAGGTACAGTTAATCCGTCACTGAATCTATGCACAAAACTACTCTGATTATAAATGGAAAGAAAAAATATGTTTTACAGAGGAGTCAGCCTTTTATTCCCCTTACTTAAATATACTAACTCCATGGTTGCACAACCTCTGAAAAAAGGCATATAAAACAGTAAAGATATTGTTTCCATTCCACATATTTAGCAGTCTACTGTAGAAAACAATGCCATTAAACTACACTAGCAAGTCAGAAAAACAAAAGATCAACTGAGCTCCCACACTCCCTCACTCCCATTCTCTAGAAATTAATGAAATGATCCATGGGCTATAAAAATCAAACTACCCCCCCCCCCCAATCATACTGCTAACAGTGCTACTCACAAATACTGCAGTTTAATGTTTATGATCAGATAAAAATAGACTCCATGGAGATGACTCTGAAGAAATTGCATGCTTTTAGCCTCCCCTGCTTCCTGCTGCACCTCTTGTGGTACAGCTTTTGCTGATCTATCACATGGTACTAAGATCCGTTCTCACCTAGTACCTTCAGCAAGTGTTTCCATTTGATGAGAGGAAAAAGATGAGAAGACAGCAGGTGACACCCATTTACTTCACTGCAGAATTCAAAACACTCATAGGGCACCAAAACAAACCGCCTATGTGGGACATCTTTTACTCAGCACTTTTCAAGTCATTATGAAGGGTCATTCTCACCATACTTTAGCAGTGTTTGTACTTGCAAAGCAGATAGAGTTTTTCAAAGCTCAAGTACTTTTCATTATTGTTATGACCTTAAGCCAGACAACTATTTCAACTACTGTGCTGAAAATAAATCAAGCCCCCCCCCTCCCCAAACCCCAAGGACATTAAGCTGTAGACCACTGTGGGATGTGGAAGCTCACATTCCACTCTCTCTCTACCCAGCAGGATTATAAACTATGTTACATATATGACCTACTTCTACAGAAACATCTAGAATAAGACCTTTGAGATGTTATGCTAGGTACTAGAGAGTCATCTCAGGGAATACATCAACACAGGGGTACCTGCTGCATTCATTGTAATCTCCCATGTAGTGAGGTTCAGCTATGACTTTGCTGATGTAACCAATAAGTACTAGGCTCAGGGACCACAATATTCCAGCAAGCCTAGTTAATTTAGCTTTGTTTGCTGATGATGTCAAGAGATTTCTCCTGCAAAGTTGCACCACAACAAGAGAACTGAGGTCCACATCTTAGAAACTAATCAGTAAAATAAGTAATTCAATCACTCTATATACTGCTTATCACCCCAAGAATAATACTGAAGCTTAAGCAGTTTTATCAGCCCTAAAATCCTACCTAAACTGTTAAATAAAGTAATTCTAACAGTCCACAACTTTCCTACCCAAATCATTAATTTATGCTTACCTTACTACTTATCTGCATACTCTATGTCCAAAAAACATTAACACTGTAAAGTATACCCTCTAAAAATTTCTGCACCTCTTTCACATAAATATCCTGCCCCTTTATCAACATTTCTGTTATCAGAACAACATTCCTCAGCCGACCTCCTACATATGTTTTGGAGTTGTAAATGTATTTTCAAACTCTGGAATTCCTTGAAACTTCAACTACAAAAAATGGGATATCAACATTCCACACTCTCCTGGGAATTTACGATTTTACATATTCCACCACCCAACTTGGAAAGAACCCAAAGAATTATACTAGTCAATATTTTTTTGTTGATGAAGTTATATATAGCTTCCAATTGGTTGAACCCTTTACAGACATCATGGCAAAATTTCAAGATAGTAGCCACCAAACATATTCTAGCACATAAATTTCTAATTAGTGATCATAAGAAAAATGTAAACAACACAAAAATATGGGAACAAATCTTTAACATTGTATTAGCTTAAAGTTCCATTCCACTATTCGCTGGGAAAAACTGAATAACTGTTGAATTTTATTGAGATAAGTCTTATATGGTTACTAGTTCTTTTTTCTTCATTATTTTTTTTTTTAGAAGTGTATAGGTATGTATAATGATTCTATGTAACTGTTGGAAGCATTCATGTACATATTGTAAGTAGTTGGTAGTACTGTATTAGTTGTTTGGAAAAAATAAAATAAAGAATTATTATTGAAAAAAAAAAAAGAACAACATTCCTCATTGTTATATCACCCACTCCTTATGCAAGCCTTTCTTCTTTCAAGGATCCAATAATAAAATTTGAATATATGTGCTACAAAGCTATAATATTTGAGTAAATCAGATAAATAACAGAATATACTTATTTAGAAAACAATTATATGATCGCCCAAAAGAGTCCTACAAATGCTCCTGTAACTTGGACAAAGGCTAGTCTTTAAGGAGTTTATATTGCATAACAAGCTTAACTTTTTACCCAGTCTTTTTTAGCACATCAGGCATAGCATCAAATACCACAGATCATGTAAATATAACATAACTAACATCAGTGTTTATTTCAATCCATATTTCTTTTTTCTCCCTCTCTCTGCCTGTTTTCATAGTTCTCTTCTCTCTGTGTACTTCTCTGTTCACCTCTTTCTATCCTTGTGTTTTCTGTCCCTTTTGCTACCTGTTTTCATTTTCATTCCTCACAACTTGGATGTATAACACCTTTGTAGACAATGCAATGTTAATTCAGTTTATTATCAAGTTACTCTTCAGTATGTTTAAGTTACCTATTTTGTATTCAAGTAATCTAACTCTAAGACCTGCATTGGTCTCAATGTACTGTAATTGTTTGTATATTATTGACTTGCATTTGTCTAAATGTGTTGTAGTTACTTGCCATTGCTTGTACTACTTACATATGTTGCTTTGTGCCCTGGCATCGGGGTCATGACTAAGAAGGCCAAGACCAGCTCACCTATCTGGTTAACAAACACAGACAGATGTTACTATGTGAGATGTATGTAACCTACAACTCACAGAATATTACTGTCAATGGTATGACATCTTAAGTGCATAGTATATATGCATTATAATACCTCAAATGGAGTTTATCTCATTACAAGACATTCTTCCATCTATTACACTCTCTTCTACAAGTACTTTCTATGTAGCACTAAAGTAGTAGAAAGCCTGATGGGAAACTTATCAGAATTTTCAGAATGATGTTTGCAATACTTCACTCTACTAGTATTTTTCAGTTATACTACAAAGGGTTGTGATATTCAGAAGTTATAACCAGACAAATACAGCCAGTTGTAGTTTCGTCTGTGTAACATTTTTTTACCTTTTTTTCTTCAGTCAGAAAGCTCCAGCCCAATCTCCCTACCATACATACATATACACACACATACAGTTGACAGTCACTAAACAGATGAGAAAAGAAAAAAAGTTTTTAAAAATAGTGAATCACTACAGGTGCTGTAATACAAACAGTGATGACTATAATTTCCTATGACAAACACCAACTGAGACTTTGCCACTGGGCCAGTTGTTATCAGTGAGATGTTATACCACCCACTGCTTAACATTGGTAGAACAACTATTGTTTCCCATTTTTGCTTGTTACTTTTTATGTGCACTATAACCTTACTTCCACATTAGCTGTTATTTTTATATTAATATTATAAACTTGTTTGTTGATCTTTTCTCCCTTGGCTTCCAATGAAAATGGGTTTTGCCTAGTCAGACCTTCCTGGTCAACACATGCAAATAAATAAATAATTAATAATAATCCTTCATGGATTTAGTTTTAGAACTTGTTGCTGTTTGGGCCCACAGTTGAATTCCACATAGAGAAATGAAAAAGGATCAGGACCTTTGGGTGGCCAATATCCTTTTCTGGCTTCTCACCTTTTATGTCACTGAACTCAAACAAACTAGCAAACACATTGTTGTTTCAATCACCAGAAGGATCACCAGTCTCTTGGTGGATTCCTTTGATTGCTGCTGAAAATTGCATGGATGCATCCATTGCTGGACAGCAACATATTTCAAGAATAATTAAGCCCAGGCCTACAGAGTATGCGGGGTGTTCATCAGTATTCTATTGATGACGGCAGTAAAACTGAGCCCGCAGAGGCTCTCATCATTTATCTTTCCATGCTGTCTTTGATCCACAAGCAGAACAATGCAAATTCATACCATTTCTGCAGGCAGCCATATTTCTACTGCAATGGGTGCTGAAAAAAACAGCTTTACACTCTCACTTGTACAAATCTCACTCCTTGGCTGACTGTCTCAAGAAAAATGCATCACCTCACAAGTTCACTTCATGTTAAAACCTAGTCAAGATTTTGAAAGAACTGAATGTTCTTGTGACAAATCTCTTTGAAACTATCAAAGATTTTATGCACCAAACACTTTTTATCATTCCCCTCCCCCTTTAACTCTTTCAAGGATGTATTTCATGCAAAAATCGCACAAAGCTTCTGGTAGCAAAATATTTAAATACTATTAACACTAAAAGCAGCATGTTGAAAACTGGACAGGAGAATTTTAATGGCAGTCTCTCTCTATCATACAAGACTTCATCCGAATAAAAAGTAAGTCTAAAATGCACCTTTAAATAAGTTGTGTATAGTCACATGGTCTAAAACACCATTCCATAAGTGCTATAATTGAAATACCACTCTCCATTGTAAACATATTCAACTTAAAAAGCATAATATAACCAAACAGGTGCTGCCATTAGTGAAATCCCTAAGGTATATAAAATGCTGCTTACACATTTTAACAATTTAAAGGATTAATGAATAGCAGTAAGTGTGTTTGCTTGTTTGTTTACTTCCAAAGTTTTGCCTTTAGCAAGGATTTAATGTTCAAGTGCTCATTTAGACCTAGGGATGCGTCAGCCTGCAACCTCAGTTACATTGGCTTTACCCAGTCTCTAGTGAATTATTTTAGACACCTACTTTCAAATCTGACACCCCTTTGTCCACTATAAAAATGTTACATGCATGGAAACCAGCACATGTAACATTGTGTTTAATTAATTTATTGCTATTGTTCTTATACCTGATGAAATAATATTACTAAATTACTTTTGCCCACATAAAAGGCATCATAATTAAGACATTTAGCTACATATACAGCATTAATGACAGAAGTGTAATGCTGACTAGCTTCAATGTCTTTTTCTAAATGCGGACATTAAGTATTGCTCATTTGTCAACAAACCTACAAGTGCTACATGTACACAAAACGTGTATTTTTGGCATTGTGTGTAGTGGCACTAAAGGAACCAAATGTATCATTCTAACTTTACCTTTAAGATTGACCCCCCCCCCTTAGGGACAGATTTTTGGGGTTGTGTCCACTACCCTTACCAAACTGTCATTGCCCAAGATAAATGAATAATACAACTAGTGAGGAAATTAATACTGGATGTGTCAACCAAGTTAGTTAAACAAAAGCCAAAGAAAACTCATATGAGGATTTGTTTTAGCCATAATACTTCCAACCTTTTTTTAAAATGGGAGAGAGAATTTTTCTTCTACTTGAGTAATAACTCCACAGTAGGAAACCTAGAATTTATGAACAGCAATATTCTGCCAGACATCATATCAGGAACAGTGCATTGTTTAAACACAGTACTACCCATTCTAGTTTCCATACATTTATCTTTTTTTTTTTTTTTTTTTGGTGGACCAGATGGTGCCAACTTTGAGAGAAGGTGACTATAACATTTTACTGTGGATAAATGAACTCATACTCATGTGGCAATTGAGATTACAGGTTAATCCCCCCCATAAACCTTTGAGGTAAAAAATAAATAAATAAAACAGAGCCTTTAACATTCTTCATTAATCCTTGTTATTGTTAAACTGTTTCATATATAAGACTCATTTTATGTGTCTAAGGGAATTCACTCCTGACAATATGTATTTAGTTATACTTTGTTTTAAGGTGAATGTTTTTATCACATATAGTGGCATTTCAACTATAGTATCTCTTTTACATTATTTATGGCACTCACAGATTCTTTTTCTTTTAGCATATGACTATACACCTTGCTTATTTATAAATGTGTCTTAGAGATACTTTTTTTCTGATGATGTCCTGTTTGATAGAGAGATGAAAGTGCTAAAGACTACAAATTAATTTAACATGCTGAAAAATTTTTTTTTTTGGTTTTATGTCTTTTCATGTCCATAAAGAACTGACCTCCTCTAAGGTTTTCTGCATTATCCCCCATCTTCTTGCCATGACCTGATATGAATTAGCCAGTCTAGTTCTTCTGGTACCATTTTCACAATGCATAATGTTTAATCAGCAACCTGTAATGATTATGGGTTATGACTGGGGGTGGGGTTGAGCTAAGGCTTTTCATAACTGACCGTAATTCATAGTTATCAGAACAAGTCTAGTATTTAACCTATTTTTCATAACCAGAGCTTTGCGTCTGCTACTAAGAGACAGTAACTTAAATAGAGAAAGACCGGCACCATCTTAGTACATGGGATTTTTTTCTCTCTGTCTCTGCTATCACAATGCACTTTGTGAAGACTCTTGGTGCTGAAGAAATATCACAGGATGAGGTGCACAACTGGAATGGCCATTGTCTATGCAGAAACAAAGAAACCTTTGGTTTGCCTTCATTTTTTTTATCTGACTAGTTTCTAATTTTACTGGCAAACAGCATCCACTTCTGCCCTGCTATCCATGTTGAACAACATGATGCCTTTCTAGTCAGCAACTTACGACCCATCTCTCCAAGCCATTATTCTGGAGTCTGATTCCTTAAGTTCTTTTGCAAGTCAGAGCTCCAGGCTTTCCAGTGATGTGTTCCAAATTTTAAAGATACTCACAGTTTCAAATCAAAATATTTCAGTGACAAATAGCTTAGTTTTGTTTGATGTTTACTAGCAGACTGTTAATACCTCAACAGTGTTATTCCACTTTGGTTCTTGCTTGTCTTTTTCTCTATTACCAGTGTCCAGTCATTGACCATTTTAACTTCCATGTTAAGAAGATAGTCAATTCCTTGATTCTTGGGGGGGGGTCACAAATTACTTGAAGGAATTTTCAGACTTAAAAGCCACCATGTTCTCCCCTATTCTCCTGTGGGATCTTAACTTTGTTATGGAAAAGCTCCCATCTCCTCCTTTTGGTCTATCTATTTCATGAAGAATTTCTTAGCTTTATACCTTTTCAGCTCATGAATCACATCTGGTGTTCCATAAGGACAGTCACTCCTTAAAAACTCATCCTTTCTTTGTTCCTAAATTAGTCACTGTATGGAACCTAAACCAGTCTGCTCTGTTACCATTCTGCTTTCTGACTAAATCCATCTCTGTGGAGTAACTCCTGCACATTATAAATATCTTCTAGCAACTATACAATTGCAATAATATTATTTTTAAGTAGGACTGATGAACTTTTCATTTCCTTTCTTCAGAGCAGAGAGGGTAATTAGATGTCCAAATAATGTCTCTCCAAGTGGTCAGCTAACTGTATTTCCTTTTGTCATTCCCCAGAGCAATAGTTACATCTGTACAGCTGTAGTATTCCTCTGGAATACATCTGTGGATGAGAAGTGAGCAGCAGCAATGTGTCCTGGTCAGCACATCTTCTCTAAACAAGCAAATTTCAAGATTTAGCATGTTCTTTTCCAGGGCTATTCTCTACAGTATTTATCATGAGCTTCAGCTACGTTTGAGGGGCACTGCTTGAGGCTCTGTCCTGTATGCGAGTTCTTCTTCCAGGGAATGCCACTGTGAAATAATGATGTACTTACCATGACTTTGCACCTTGAGATGATTGTGACTAGTGCAGCATGCTTAGCTTGAATCAGGCATTCTGAACTCAAGGATATTGTACCTCTTCCATCTATGTTTAATATTTCAGCATCATTAAAGAAATGGAAAGACAAGAAAGATTGCCCATGTATGGATGCTGCTAGGTGCAGCAAATGGGCTATCTCAGAAATCTAGAAATGAAAGAGCTATGCCAAGCTGCTGTGCATAACACAAGTCTTGCATATGAATCCTACTGTCTCACATAGTATTTTTTTTTCTCATAGGTGTGTGTGAAAACCATCTTGATTACAATTCCAAGAGAAAGAGTTCTAATTGCTACAGTAAACACCTTAAGGTTTATAAGTTCAGCCCCATATTGATGATGGCTATATCACTGAGGTCAATACTGACAGCAGTCTTCACAATGTGACTGGTTATAATTGGAAGGGTAGTCCTACTGCTGTGCTGTGCTGCTCCCGAAAGCTGCCAAAGTGAATCAGCAGCATCAGACTATAGGCACTCAGGAATCTGACTAGTTGCCCAGCAATGAGAGTTTCCAGTAGATGGTTTTACTAAACAGGCATGGCATGCACATGTCTCCAGTCATCTATCTCCCTGCAATTGTCTTATAGACTTTTATAGATTAAGATGAAGACTGATAGTACTGGTCCAGCTTTAGATGCCAGCACCATAGCATAAAGGAATAAGCCTTAAATACAGCCCAGGTGACCTCAGTTCAATTATCATCTCAGATGCCTGGGGCACTTGCATGCATCTGGATGCATTTTGCTGTGGATCTCCAGCAGAGGCCAGAGATATGCAAGCAGGCATTGTCTTCAGGAAGGCAGGGCATTGCTTATATCATCACAGAGATGGGACGATACTCTGAACACCCCCTGCACAACCATCCCAAGTCACAGTGGATATGAATGATAAGAGGGAACCTATGGCATAATAAAAAAAAAAAAATCCTCCTCAAAAGCAATATGATGTTGCCCCAGGGTGCCATACTCTCATCACTAGCCCCAAACATGGGTTGGAGAAAGATCATGATAAACTTGTCAGGATCAGGGGACCATTGAATAAGGAGGAGCTCACAAGAGTAGCCAATAATCAGCTACAGGAGGCAAAAATTAAAATTAAGATTCATCTTTAGGAGAATTCTTGTATCAAGCTCCTCTATTCCCCTTAACTTTTTCCTCCAAGCATCTTTGAGATGACATTCTATCCTTCCTCATCCTACTCTGTGTGAAGTGGAAACATACCTGATAACACTCTATCCTTCCTCATCCTACTCTGCTAGCATGAGTGCTATCAGGCACGTTTCCACTTCACACAATCAGTGACTGTGTAAGAGTCTGAACATTTAGTCTGCCAGTATAATGATCAGACAGTAAAAAATGATCACAACTGATCGGAGAAGAGAGGTGAGACAGGACAATAGTTTTGGCATTCCATGTATGTCCTTTGAGATGTAACTTTTTGCAGAGCCAAGTATACTCCTGGCAAGATGATTACAATGTTATTGCTTGCTTGATAATGAATTTCCTCCCTTGTGACAGGCTTTTGGAGTGCAGGAAAGAATGTCAAACACAATGTAATAATACAAGGCATAAGGAATAATACTGCAGACACTGCTGAACGGGTCAATTTGTACAAACTTGATATATTTGCCCTTTCTAAAAAATGACTAAAGCCATAAACATCTGATTTTGAGCTCGCTTTAGATGGCTGCACTCTGTTTAGAAAGGATAGGGTGGTAGCCAAGGACAATGACAGACTGCACAAGCCAGACAGAATTGGATCTAGCCATGAAATTGGCTGATTGCCACAGTGGATTCATTCCAATCTCCAGCCTTACACTGCAGGGACATCTTATCTCATTCTAAGGCTTTCTAGAATAATGAATTGTTGTCTGTACTGTCTGCTTGACAGCTGAATGGTTATCAGCTCTATTGACTTTGAAATCCTAGCCATGGCAGTCTTTAATATCAGTTGGAATTATACCATAGAGTGGCAAATACTCTGTATTTCTCTGTGTCTCAGACAATAAGAACTAATCTTTATCACAACACTGCCTAAACATTTAACTGTTTTTTTAATACAAAGTTTCCTTAAAACAAGTGGGCTACTGGTCTGTATTCAACTCTTTTAGCAATTATTCATTGTGTGAAATCTAAACACTATGCAGTTCTTGCTGTTTAACCAAATTATTCAAAAAATTCTGTGAGAAACATTTTCCCTTTTAACTTTGGACTGAATTTGTAAGAGGTTAACTGAACATCTGTGATTTTCCTTCCTACTCTAGATCAATCTGTTGATTGCTTGAGCATCATTATTTCTTTATCATACTTAGTAACGTGGTCTCTATGAGGGAAGGGATAGGAATACGTCTCTCTCGCTTATGGGACTAAGGAGCCCTGGGACTGCATGACAGAAAGGACACACCACTGAGGGGGTTTTGAAGATTTCTTGAACCCACTGCTCTTAACACACATGGAACCTTTACGAATTACTGCATGGCCAGCCTTAAAGAAAGAAAGAAGTAGTAACTTACAGGCTTGCAGGAGTCTAATTATAAAATACTGGGGAATTCTGGGCTAGCATTAAGGCCATAATGGGAAGGACAACCAACAAAATTCAACCACTTTGTGCTAGCCTTTCAAATGTGTCTGTACAGAAGACTTTAGTCAACATTTCTTTGCAGCATTTCAGAATGTGCACTCTCCTACAAGGCATAACTGCTGACTGCAGACAAACACACACATTTTTCTTTTTTATTCTGTTTTAATTTTTTTTTAATATACACTCTTGTTTTAGTTGTCAGCCTGTCAGACAACATCTGCCTTTAAGCTCCTGTCAAAATGCAAAAAGAAAGGCTCACCTTCACTGGATGGTCTTCTACTTAAATGTAAAGTCCATTTCCAAGCTCATTACGTACATTATTATCAACTACACGGTACCACAGCTGTAAAGTGAATATCTACAGACTTTTTTTTCATTTTTTTTAAACAAGAAGCATCTTTATTAAAATATCACTTATGACATAGACAATCATATATTTATATAAATGAAAACAAACCATACTGACATATTTTTAGTTGCATACATTATACATCACTTATAATATTTCCAGTCATTGTCAACATACCTTTCAACTGCCCAGACTTTTGCTCGTTACTTTCGGTTTGTTCTGCATAAAATTTGTGCTTTTCTGGCAGTTCACTGAGGACTGAAGTCAGTAAATAATGACATTTGAGTTTCAGACTTCATATCCTTCAGAAAAATGCATGCCAACATAAATCTTGTTATTCCAGCAACTTTCAAAGTTTATAAGAGCAATATTTAAAACCTTTCTGTTTTCATCCTTTTGTCCCTCTGTTATTTTAGGCTTTGTCCAGACTTTTTGTACTAAGAGGGTGAGAGCTATGATTGTCAGTCAAATATTATACGGCTCATTCAATTCCTGCCTTTAAATATCTATAGACAACGTACTCCCAAAATCCACAGCAACATTTAGGGCCACATCCAGCACTAGGTGACCTAGGCAGCTGCTGGTGCCTGCTGGGGGCCCAGCCTTACAATATTTATTAACAAAAGGAAAAAAAAAAAGGTTTTCCTATAATATTAAAAAAAAATACTACCACTTTCTTATTCTGCTAAAACAATTGCTGCTTGACTTGCAACAGCTCCAGCCTTTTCATTGGCAGATGCTTTCAGCTGTTAAGCCACTGACACTGAAGCTGGTACACATAGCAAATGAAAAGATTTACAGGAAATGGCATGATATTTAATCTTGCAGCAGAACAGGCAAGCACGTCTATTAAATACAAGAATATTTGTGCAGCATCGTTTTTTTTCTTTATTTTTTTTTGTGCAACAATAGGAATGCTTTGCTTCACTTATGGTGCACAATAGGAGATGAACTTTATATTTGGGGAGAGGAACTGACTTGTCTTTTGTGCATTTGCTAACAGTGAGCTAGGAACTGACTTGTCTTTTACTGCTTTCATCTGTTCAGCAGTATTAAAATAATATTTAGAAACTGTCCCTCATTTAAAAAAGTGGAACAATGAGGAGCATAGACCTTTTAAGACTCTAATGATAAATGCTCCTAATAATATGGTATACTTGAGATGTATTTTGAGATCTACTTGAAAAAAAAAACATAAATGAACAAAATAATTAGATGGGAATTTTCCTTTCAAGAACCAGTGGTACAGTGTTATAACCACTATACAGAACTCTGGTCATGGAATTCAAATGTGACATAGCAGCATATTTGTATACCTGCAATGATTTACAATTACCTTGTATGCCTAATTTGAATTCATTTCAAAATTAAGATGCGCAAACCAGTTTTCATGCAGTGTTGTTTTTTTACCAGTTTTCTTTCACTGATATAATAAAAACATATATTTTTCATTGCCATATTCTTAATAAATAAAACTAGTAATATGAAAGAACCTTGCAGAACATGGTAGCTAAGTCAGATTATTCAGTAAAAAACACTGAAAAAAATAGATAAGTACATTTCTAAAGTGCACGGTTACACTTTTTTTTTACATCTGTATGCTGTTTTGATATTTTAGTTTCATGGCTGACTCAGGTTTTATAGCCAAATCAACAAAATGATACTAAGTTAGGTAGTGGGAGTAATGTATATACATACAAAAAGTACTCAACATAAGCAAAAGCACCATACTTCTTTAGAGGAATAACTACTTATTTGCATTATGGTTTCTCTAACAGAGCATCACATGTGACAACATTTCAAGGCTGTATTTTCCACCTGTCAGAAACAGCTGACAAACGGTCTTATTAGGATACAAGACTGAAGTAGTGTGAAAAGCGGTAGCTTATACACTAATGTTGGTAGTGAGGCATTGTGGGTACACACACAAATAAATACATCAAATGGTAAAAAGGTCACATAGAAAAAACATTCAGTAAAAATGGCAAGAAAGGCCCAGCAAAGCTAGAGCCTTGACTGTGCAATACATTAAACCTCCTGTAGTTAAGGCAGATGGGATACATACAAATCACTTTTAAGGACATACGAGTGTTTCAGCCATCACTGGTATTGTGTAAGGTAATTTATTTTTTTCATTTCATGCCCATCCCTGCACTCATTGATCATAAGGCAGAGGAACCTTACCTGAAGGTTTTGAGTGCCCATACCTTTATTTTTGTACCTAGACAAAATAAGTTCATTTGCTGACATTAAATATGAATATGTTAATACTGCACCAAATGTGCCCTTTTGGTAGACTATTCTGGGGATACTTAAAGAATTTCTAGATCTTTTACTAAAGTAATGCTTATACGCAGTTGGCAATTACTAGCATATATGGTTATCTATAGCTTATTTCCCACTTTTATATTCAACACAAATAAAACAAAAAGATCTGGTCCTAGCACAAAACCATGGGGGACATCACTCATAACCTCAGCAGTATAGAAAAGTAACCCCACCTTACCCAGAATTGTTTTATCCTGTTGCTTGGCCAATGTTTTTTTCCATTGTATTATAAAATGATCACGAGTATTTCAATTTTCAATTACTCTTTAGTTATAATAGTGTTAAATCCCTTAGCAAATGCAAGTACCTTCATTCTTAACTTTCAACTTGCTGTGTTTTTAGAGACAAATATATAAGGGGAAAAAAAACATGCACAACTGACTGCCCCTGGACTGTAACCCTAGTAACTACCAATGAACCAGAGTAGTTATGGTGTGAAGAAAGGAAATCGATTGTAGTAAACAACAGCAGCAGCATCATGATATGAGCCATTTTCTTTAAAAGATGACTGTGTTGGGTGTTTAGCTGTGAATAAATTTGACAGTATGGAGTCTACATTTCAGTTAGATGGGTGTGAAATGCACTGTTTTGGCTGCAACAGTTTGCCTAGCACTTAGTGCAGATGAGTAAGGTTGTGAGCTGTAAAAGAGCTGTTTCCTGTTGCATATGGTTTCATTCCCTCAGCCTTAATTTGTCTTCTAAGTGACTGCCAGGTTACTTCACTAGACAGGACTACTGGGCTGCTCCTGAAAAGGGACACATATCCAGTGGGTTTCCCAGGCTGTTAGCAAATGCATTACACATTTAACTTCTGAATTTCTGTACCTTTCACATAGATACTAATTAGTACTTCACTCATACCTCTCAACTGTCCGGATTTTTGCCTCAATTTTTTTTTTGTCTGTTTCTCATACATTTTGTTGTTTTCTGGCAAACCACTGATGATTGAAACCAGTAAATAATGACAAACAGTTGAGTTTCAGACTTCAGAAAATGCATGCTAACACACAATCTGTTATTCTAACAATGTTCTAAGTTTATAAGAGCAATATTTAAAATATGTCCCTATTTTTGGTCCTTTGTCTCCCCCCCATTATTTGTCCAGATTACTTGTGCTAAGAGGTTGAGAGGTATGACTTCACTGTTTGATTATGAATCCCAGCATATTTCTTGTAGTTTTGTGGGTTTCCAGATCCATTCTCACTAAATGTGAATTTCAATTGGGAAGTTAACTATTTCTTACGCTAAATTTGATTTCAATGTGAGAGTGTTTTGTTTAGAAAATGACATTTTCTTTAAAATTTGAAATAAGTTTTAAATGAAATTCAAATATTTGTGATAAGTATAAAAGTAAAGAAGAAAATAGTATGTACACTGACAGGTTTAAACAGTTAAAATATAAACATGTTGCATTTTTAGTTATATATTTTTCAGTACCTTCTTTACAGCTTCCAGCAACTGCAAAGGGTTTGACATTTCTTAGGTCAGTTTCATTGTTTGGTATGATGCAGAACCATGTTCTTGTGATACAGTCTTCTCTATGAGATCAGATTGTAAAGGATTTCAGCATTTATTTAAAACTTTTACTCTGGTAGTTGATGCAGGGGACTAGAGCTCCAACCTGACAAACTACTTCCTGTGGCAAGGATGTAGCGTTTGAATCTTTCTACCTTTGTTTACCTACTGTGGGACATTGAGCAACTCACTTAACAGATGGTGCTTTGGAACAATTGGAAATTGGGGCTATTCTTCTTAAAGGTCTTTAGGGCTGCATGCCTAGTAACTATCAGTATGTTAGCATTCTTTGCCAGCCATTCCCTATTGCATAGCTAATCTAGTTTAGGAAATGTAATTGTAACATCACCAGCATACCAATTTTGTAATGCAACATGGGCAATTTATTTTTCAAGGGCATCAGACACTGCATCTGTAGATGAAGCACTGAAATACATTCATAATAGCCTCTTTAATGTGGAATTATTCAGATAGCATTTACTTTGCAGAGAATGTGCATACTGACGTAACATATGTTATCAGGTGATTAATGTTTGTAATGCTGTCATAAGTACTCTTCTGTTAAACTGTGCTACACATGGCTGGATGTTATGGTGTGATGCTAGTGATCTTTATACGATTTCATGTAGCTCTTCCAAAACTACCAATAACAAACATGACATTTATTTCTTTATAAAATTAAGGAGTGTGCACACATCAAAGTGACTAGCTGCTGGTGGATGTGTTTGTGGGGGTGCTCTCTATGGATGATTATTCCCTTATCATTTGGTCATTTTTAATCTAGCTTTGCAGGACTAGTGTACATGTGTGTGAATTAGGTTGGAATAATTTGGCTACTGTGTGTGAAACAAATTTGAAATATGTGGCTTTGGTCATTATTTAACAGAGAAGTGGTCAGTCAACAATGTAGCTGTAATTGCTGAGTATGGGGATGTCTGTGGATAAAAGTGATTGATCCTGCTGAGCTAATAAAAGTTAAAGTTATTAGACTGTCTTTCAGTACTAGTGTGCATTTGTGTAAAGCAAACTGGAATACTTTACTGAGGTCATTTTTATCACATTCAGACATGTGATGTGTGCACAGTCAAAAAGTGGCTGTAATTGTTGAGCACAGATGCTGGTGGAGCATTCTAATGACAGCAGTATGAGTGGCCTTTTTGTTTGAAAGAAATGTCCTGAAATAGGTACTTTGGTCATTACCAATTCATATACTTTGTTTCACTGCTTACTAGAAAAAAATGTTCAAAATTACAAATTTAAAAGTTTCTAACAAATGTTGCTGTATTAAACAAGAGTATAATTTAAAACAATCAGGAAGGTGAATCAAAGAACACCCGCAATTATGCATGGTCCTAAAAATGGGTGCAGGGGGCCCATGATTTAAAAACAGCCCAGGACCCAGGGTACACAATCTGCTACTGGTTAGATACACTTTAAATGAATGGGGGCTTCAAGGGAAGAGAAGTTTACTTTTGCTCATGCTAAGTTTGTTTTCAATGTGAGAGTGCTTTGCGTAGCAAATGGGGATCAGTGTTGTGCTAAAAAATTGAAATAAAAGTTTTAAATTAAATTCAAATCTCTGTAATCATTGTAAGAGTAAAGAAGAAAACAGTGTGCACACTGACAGGCTGGAACAATTTTTATGGTAAATGGGGAGAGACACAAGTATTGGGACACTCAAATGGCTGGGAGGGCTGGTCTATTACTTTGCCTAGGGCTCCATTTGACCAAGATCCACCTCTGGCAACAGTACTGGAGGGAGAGGGAGAGGGAGAGATGGTCATCTACTTCTAGCACAGTTCCTACCTGGTCATGTATTCTTTTACGTTTGAAATATCACATGGATTCCACAGCTCTGGTTACAATAAGATGTCATGTTGTCACCTCCCTTGACAAAGGTAACTTTGATAGAATCATACTTCCCACTCTTAGAAAGGCTTTTGACACAAATAGAAGCACTGTCTGGCACTGACCACCACAGAGATTTATCAGGTTTCAGAGCTACCTGTCCAGTCACACTCAATTTGTCAGGTAAATTCTGCAACAAGCCCTAAATGTTTACATATGATAGTTTCTCGGACATGATTTCTGGGCCTTTTACCCCTTTCACTGCTTGTGACTCACAATTGTCTTCCCTATGTTAAAGCTATACTCTTTAAATGTGCTGATGACCTAGCATTGGTATGTGTTGTTCTACAGTAGCTAAAGGTCAACCTGATCTGCAGGAGGACCTGAATTCTCTGAAAAGCCAACTATTTGACAGTATATTACTGAAGTCTTCCAAACACAAAGCCATTCTATTGGTCCTAGGTCACTCCTTAATGACATATCTTCATTCCTTTCAGTCAAACAGTAATGTTGCACCTGTTTCCACAGCAGACAGCCTTAAATATCTTCACTAAGAGTAATGTTACATTGCTTATATACCCATTGCTGCAAAGATTTACAGGCAGTACTCTGCAGGGCCAAACAGCAGCTTACCAACAATGCTTTTACTTCATCTTATGTTTAGCAGTATGGTCATGCGCAGCATGGTCCCCAATCAGTCTCATCTCTGCTATATATTAACGGACTTGATAAGGCGTCCTCTCTCTTATATTCTACATATGATACAGAGACTCTAGCACTGTGGACAATGATCTTTTTCACTGGCATCTTCCAGTCAGGATGGCAAGGTATACATATTTGAGATGACAGTACATAGGACTTTGTAGTGCTGGAAGGACAGTGCTTTAGCTCAGAAGTTCCTCAAATATGGAAGTCCTTGCCAGTATATGTTAGTTCATCCTGCTACACAACTTTTAAAAATGAGGGCAACTCTTTTTTAAACAATCATTAAGCTGTGCTGTCTGTGATGTTACATAAAGAATTTTATGACTTGTTTGCACATTGATCTGGACCCCCATCCACAACTGTTTATTTTAATATTTAACTGCTTCTAATGCATTGTTTGCTGATGAAGCTCTTCTCCATGGCTCTGTGCTATAAAAAAGGCTACGGCCAATCAAGCTAACCCAATAATCACCTGTCAAAGGATTGACCGAATTAATAAATGATATAAGAATATCACTTTGTTACTATAGCTTGATTAACCTGACATTTGAGTTACTGAAAGACTAAACAAGAGTGCTGCTGCAGTCCTTTTTACTAATACACAGCAGCTGAACTTTATATATGGATGTAATGTATATATATATATATATATATATATATATATATATATATATATATATATATATATACACACACACACACACACACACACAGTACAAATGTATGGTTTTGCAGATTAGGATTAGAATCATACCCCTCAACCTCTCAGAGCAAGAAATCTAGACAAAGCCATAAACAGAAGTGGGACAAAGGCCCAAAAATAGGACAATTTTTAAATATTGCTCTTTCAAACTTAGAAATATAAACTCCTCACCCAATGCACAAATGTCATGAACTTCACCACAACAAGGTCAAACACTCCAGCAGTACTGTAAAAAAAATCTTCTTTAATGACAAATAAGGTTAAGCACTTTCACCCACTAAACGTAGGCTACAGTACTGCTGGAGTGTTTGACCTCGTTGTGGTGAAGTTTGTGACATCCGTTCATTAAACTTAGAAATATGGTAGAATAACAGCTTTTGCATTAGCATGAATTTTCTGAAGGGTATGAGGTCTGAAACTCAAATATTTGTCATTATTTTCCAGTTTCAGTCTTTAATGATTTGCTACTAATTTGTCAGAAAAATCACAATTTTATGAAAAACAGACAAAAATAAGAGGCAAAAATCTGTACAGTTGAGAAGTACGATTAGAATAAAGCAAGGGAAGGGTAGACCTAGTATGTTGTGTGTGTGGTTTTAAGTGCGAGTGTTTGAGGGTTATGGTTAGAGTAAGGGTGTGTGTGTGTCTGAAAGTCTTGTGTAGTGGTACTTTTAAGGAAAAGAGTTAGTGGCAAGGTTAGGGGTGATGCTCATGAGTGAGCCATAACTTTAAACAAGCCATTGCCCTGAACCTCAACCCTGCACATTTCCTTACCAAAAACCCTTTCCTAACAGTACTAACAATGTTTTTTTTTTGGCTGAATGATTGAAAAAGGAAAGCTTTTTTTATTTTCTTTCTGTATTGTTTTCTCGGTTTCATATTTTTGACCTTTACTGATATAATTGTGTGTGTGTGTAAACAAAATAATTATTTCCCATTCAAGAAATTCCTTTATTACTATTAATTTGTTTGGTTGTGTGGTTGACCAATCTAAATTACTGCGGTGGTGGTGCTGCGGTAGCGTTGTCGCCTCACAGTTAGACGTTGCACGTTCGATTCTCAGTTAGAGCGTCTTCTGTGTGTCGACATGCGTGAATGGGCGTTCCTTCGTTGAAGGTTGTGCATTAGGCCCGGCAAGCCAGCACATGAAAATCTACTGCCAATCATTAGCGGACCGGAGTTCCGCTCTGGCGACCCCTAACCGGGAAAAGCCGAAAGACAATTCACAGAGCAAAAAGAATATTTTCAACTACTAATAAAAATTGAGTCATATTTAGCCACTAGAGGGCAGCAAGTACACAAATACAAAATGCAGCCTTTCCACTTTTCATCAAGCTTCAAATTACATGTGAAGTAGCCAAAAGGTACTTAAATTAATTTAGAGGTAGGTTGAGCAAGCCTCTCAATGATCAAGTATTCACTGAGTACCAGGTAGCGTTGCCACCTTTTCAGATGTAAAAAGTGGGACTTTTAATGGTAACATGATATTTTGCAAGACAAACCATATCCACAATTAGTGCAAAGGACTGGAAATCACTTTTTTGCCAAAATAAAATCTCAGTCTTGTAGAATATAAATTGTTTTTGCTGTTGTACATAATATTAGGGCATTTTAGTTAATACTTTTTAATGCAACTATTAGAGGAAATTTAAGAAATAATTTTTGTCCTGAAATCTCAGGACACTTGCAATTTTTCAAGTTTTTTTTTTTTTTTTTTTTTTTTTTTTTATAATGACCCAGATAGGGAGTGTGCCACTTAAAGAGGGAGAAGATCTAGATAATTTGTTTAAAAGAACAGGTCTGATCCACTTTTCAGCTAATTCTGAAATGGCAAAGAATATATACAAACCTTGAATGCTTCCTAGCTACATAAAAGTATATGAAGGATTCATAATTACAGAGCTGTATTAAAGTGTGTAGTCAGAAACGTCCATTTTGTACTGTTATTGCAACTACCTTTTCAAAAATATAGCAACAGTTTCCTTCCCCAACACAAGGACCTTTACAAAAGTATGCATTTCCAACTTTTATCCCTTATTAACATAAAGATGCTATATACATCTTCTACAGGACTTTGATAGTTTCTTTTTTCTTCCTTATGTGGTATCTGCTCCTAAGGTAAACTGATCATACATAAACTGTTCTCTTTTATTATAATAAACTCAAAAAGATTGAACCATGTCTAATGGCTCTAGCAAATGGAGTCTGGATTGTTGGTCTGGGTGCATTATTAAAACCAGTGTGTCACTGTACATCCCAAAGCCTGTGCTTATAGGGAAAAATATGCAAAACATTAATAATGCTTTGATAAAAGGTTTGCAAATATCTGTGTAAACACGTAACTGTGTTTTGCCAGGTTTGCATCTAAGAGCCTTTTACTCTGCTGTTTTCAAATGGTTTGGCTTCCCTTTAAACAAAATGTATACAGACCTGTATCATAAACAATTAGATATACATACTAACCAGTTACTTAATCTTGATTAGTGCTGCAGACTAGTTACATGACAGTAACTTAAAAAAACATGACATATTCAGTCAGATTAACTATACAGATGAACTGTGAGCATGTCTGGTTATTTAAGTCCCTGGCTATTTTTAGTAGCACATCAGGTGTATGCATAACAGTACCATGAATTATTCCTGGACCATATCTGATGTTTCCTCCAATTAATAATCCAGGGAAAACAACAAATAGGCAAGTAAAGTTACATTATTTTTGGAAGGTAGCCAATTTACCTTCCTCTTTAAGGATATTAGTTTCGTTTTCTCATTTTTTGACTACACACGTGTTTGTTTTCTAGGTTGAGATGGGAGCACAGCTTGGTTAAGTGACTTGCTCAGTCACAGACTTTGCAAATGGAAACAAAAACTCAGAACAGCACAATGAAACTTTTCAGTAGCTCATATACTTTCTGAATTGACTAGCCAATCTTCAGTAGCAGCATACACCTGTCCTGTTCAGATACAAAGGTAAGGAGCATGTGACCTCTCATGTACTAGATGCATGTGTAACACAGAGATAGTGCAGAAAAATCAGAAGGTTAAATCCAAAAAGACAGCAAACTGTCACTACTACTGTTATGAATGTGTGCAGGGAGGAACATCAGAATACAAAAGTATACCCTCCGAGCATCACAGAAGGTACACAAAGCATAAGAGTTACACAAAAGCACAGAGACCGCAGAAAGACAAAACGTTTATGGAGGAACAGTGTAAAGCATCCAGAAGGATCTTCATATCTGCCAATATTAGTAGGTCCAGAGATGGCATCCTTTCTGAAATAAGCTATATAAAAAACACAATGCCAGAAAATACATATACACATTTGCTTCACTCTTAACTTAATTTAAACTACCATAATCAGCAAAAAACTAACTCATTTTACTACAGTAGTGAACCAAAAAGTATCCTTTTATATTGATAGAAAACAGTTTTAGCTCATTTTAACAATTGACCCACTTAAAATTAACAGAAGCAGCAAGAGGCATTATGTAGTTTAATTCTCTGAGCTAATTTCATAATTCAAGTGAGAGAGAGATTACAGATGAAAATAGCATCTCTCAAAGAAGTTTTGAATATCCAGAATGTGAGTACTTAGAAGTTTTGCAAAGGATCAGTAAATTGGGCATTCAAGGAACAACAGCCACAAGACTCAGGAATACTGCAGATATATTCTTATGCTACAAGGGTGGTTTCCGTAATACGTAGTAAAAGTCGGCATCTACCTGGAGAAAGTAGGTAAAGAGTGTAGGTCTAAGTGAAGAAGCAGAGGATGAAGAAATGAGCAAAAAGGGAGTGAGATTACCTCTCCTCCCACCCCCAGCCAATGTAACTGGATCTCCATGGAGCACTCTCCTCTACTTTTCTTTATTCTGTGTGTGACATAGAACATAGATTTATTTATTTGTTTGTTTTACCTGGTAACCTAGTAAGTACACTGAGACATTTTTTAAGTTATGTCTTGGGGTGTTATTTGCAGTGAACAGATGGCCAAGATATTGGGCAAAAACTACCCTTTTCCAGTTTGGGGGAAGGTAGAGGAGCCCTTCTCTCTCTGCACTTAGTATGGGTCTTCACAGCTAAAACTAAAGGCAAATGGTAGTAATGTTTGTGAGACTGAAGCTCTTATCAGTAATGAAGGCATTATTTTGCTGGATGGCAGCAGTTACTATTACTGAAGAGGTGGTGCACCCTATAGGTGCATCAGAAGGCTTGGACCTAAAAGGGAAAATGGCTATTACAGTACCTGAGTACACCCATTTCAACAGTGTCTGAAAGCCTGTCTGTGTTGTTGAGTGTTGCTGTGTTGAAGTGTCTGTGTTGGGAGTTCTGTGATGTGGGAATGGTGCCATACCCCAGATGGCTCAGGGTTTGAAGCATGGTGTAAACGGATTCCAGAGCAGCAGATGGCTGCTCTGAGCTTGGAAGATTGTTCAATGTTTTAGAACTTGCCTTTAGGATTTGGCACCAAGGCTGTAGTTGTAATTCTTTACAACTTGTAGCATGAATATCAATGAAGGACACAAAACAGTGTGGTTTCACTATATTATGGGGGAGCTGTTGTGAGATGTAAAATAATGCCTACTATACCCTGTCTCCTTTATGGCACTTTCTGGTGCTGTGCTGAACAATGAGGATGCAAATAAAAAAATGAAAAAGTGCAAGTTGAACCTGCAGTTTTTGTCTCATCTATTAACTTGTGGTGTCAGCATCAGGGTGTTATAATACTAGATACAGCTGTTCTTGTGGCATAACTGCAAAGAAGCACATCATGATAAAATAGTGAAAAATGTTTGCCTGCATGAATTACAGTAGTTTATCTCGCAAACTTGGTATCTCTGTCATCATGCTGAATGACTATGTAGTGAATGATGATGAAATAGTCTGGCCCTGACGTAAGCAAGGCCATGTCACTTTTTAAACAAATGACAACTGACCTCTGTATCTAGACCATGAGCTCACAGATACAAGTAAGCAAGGAAAATGCCAAAGTGTTTTGTGATGACAGGTTAAGACAACTAAATGCCAGTGGTTTCATGAATGTGGAAAAACATACCTGCAGCCCTGTGAAATATCTTTGACTTCTGCTTAAAATATATTTTAAGTTTAAAACTAAAGTCCTGGTATTCAGAAAAGGTTACAGGATTACAGCAAGTGGTATACCCTACTGTGAGTGACCAGCCTTCACTGTAAGCCTTCCTGGTTCAGAAATTGCCATACTGCAGTGATTTTCTACTAGGAAAATCACCATAGAAGGTGGTCCTGCTAGATGTGCTGCAAGATAATGAGATAAGATAGGAGAGTGGGTAATGCAAACCAGTCATGTGCTCCCCCCAGTTATGCCTGCAGCTACCCATTTATGCAGCCAATCAGAGAATTGCTCAATTGTGTAAATTAACGCAGCCAGCTGTAAAATGATCACAGTAAAAAGCAGGTAAGTGGAGCGAAGTTCAGCAGTGCCATAGTAGTGGTGGGGGTGATGATGTATGTAACATGTGTGGCAGTATGTTTGTGAGTATGTAGGGGCATGAATGGAGATGGAGGACTGTGTGTGTGTGTATGTGTGACGGAGGAGTGGTACCTGCGCAAATGTGAAGGATGGGCCAGTAGGGGAATTTGCCACCAGAAAATACTTGTTAGCATGGGCAGTAAAAAGGAGTAATTAAGAGATGTGCACGTTAGCTGATAAGGTCTTTCTCATTGTGGTTAGAGTTGTCTCTGAATTCAATTTCTGCAGTCATGTACACTTGGTCTAACTTCAGTAGGCTCTTTACATGGCCACAGATGATTTCTCTGAATCCCAGCCAAAGACTTCTCATGATGCAGTACATGTAAAATCCATGTAGAAGCATTGATGGCTGTGTGATTACAGCCTGAACTCTGGCATTGAAATGCCAGTTTACTGATGAAGAGGTTAGTGAGCAGCTAATTGACCTGATCATTGCTAACAAGCCTTGTGATGCATTTAAGAATGATAGTCACAGTAAACCTAAGGGACATATTATTGCAGATGTAATCACTGAAGGCCAAAACCATGAAGCTATGTTTGGTCCCATGGTGTACAGGGATAAAGCCCTTACTGCTTCACAAATTACCAATGATCGATTAGCAGCACCAGTGGTGCAGAGGCTGCAAGGGGTGGATGGGATTGAGTGGCCAGCATTGGCTGACTCATCCTTGGGAAAGGAAGGCAACAGATTCACTGCAATAAGGTAGCATTACTAGTATGGTGGGTTCTGTGCTGCATAAGCAGTGAGCCACTTAATTGGGAGGTTGCACATGTATGAAACCATGCATGCAACTCCCAAGGGCAGTGAATGCAGAGCTTCCAATGCTGCTGCAAGGTCACAGACATTAGAATAGAATCCCCTGAAGCTCTGCACGAGTGTCCTTATATACTCACTGGCCCCAGACATGTGTCAGGTTGAGCCCTGGGGAGGCTAAGGCAGGTTCAGTAGAACCAGTGAACAGGGAGAGGAGCTTGTAACAGATGAAGGTCAGCTATGGGGAAAAGGGAAGAAATATGGAGCTATGTTGGTAGTTACACCTACCTGTCTTATCTCACTGGTGAAAATACCCATGCCGTGACAGCAGGAAGAATATGCCAGGAATGTGGCATAGATCATAGACCATGTTACTGCACTGCATGCAGTGTTTGTATTAATTGTCACTGGGCAAAATGTTGTAAACCAAACCACAAGGCACAGACAGACACTAACCCCAAAATCAGTTAAAAGAAAAGTGACAAGTCCACATACTGATGCTGTGGATAATACTAAACATAAGGAAGAAAGCAATTCTATTACATTGCTGTGAGTGCACACTGCATGCACAGCCCTGACCTGAGAGCAGGCTGAGCTTCATCATTGGACATTAAACCCATCTTACTTACCTAGAAATGGGTACACAGTTAAACTTGTAAGGGGGCATCAAGGAATATGCTTTCACAATGCACGTTCCACCAAATGTATGGATCCTCAGCACATGTCCTAAGGTAAGTGCAGTGACTGATGTCAAAGTAGCAATGTGATTTCATGCCTTGAAGCTATCACTGCCCTATGACACTACTGGAATTCTGGATGGACATACACTGAACAGCCATGATTGGCCGACCCACAAGTAAACCATTAGAGCTTATAAGCACTAATGATGATGTAGTCTTAGATTTACAAAAAAGGGAGGATGTCAGGAAAAGCAGACTGCACTCTACACACTTTGTAGTAAGACATTTCTGATGGAAAGGAAGAATATCCAAACCTGTGTCACACAACCAGTAGCTACTCACCCTGAAGCCAGACACAAAACCATTTATTGATCCGCTACTAAAATGTAGCATACTCATGAAGGACACCCCACAGTTAGAAGTGAATGCATTTGTGGGACTTTGTGTTCTTACATAATGCAGAAGAACATGCAGATGGCTGATTCAGGATTGCTTTTAGCACTGAAAACAATGGTTCCCTTTTCATAGGTCTGGTGCCTCAGAAGCTAAAAGCCAGTTTAAAAAGATAGTGACACAAGATTCCGTAGGTGGAAGAGCTTAACCCAGAGTTTGCAAATGTAAATGTGGTCAGCAAATCAGATGCTAAAGCAGGACAGTTGTCAGTACACCTTGATGAGGAATCACATCTTCTGACAATGTTGCAAACTCCATTTGGATGCTGCTGCTACAGATAGATGTCTGACATTTAGTTTGAATATATCCCAAGACCTATTCCAGCCAAGATGGACCAGATTCTTGAAGCTTTCCATAGTGTAGACAGCACAGCTGATGATGTAGCTGTCTATAGAGAAAAAGAAGAAAACCATGACTGCCATCTGAAAAATCTGACAGAGCTACTAAAACAGGACTAAGGTTAGTAGTGACAAATGCAAAATAATGCAAGTAGGTAGTATGTTCTTCAGAAATATTTACACAATCAATCGGATATATAAACAAAATGCTGACTTTTCAAATAATGTATTGCCTTACATAACCAGCGTTTGCAGAGAATGCACACAGTATCTGAACATGGGACACTGACCACCATTTTTGAATAACTAAAGTTAGTGATTACTAAAGATACTTGTTTAAAGTATTATGATCCAAAATTAACCATCATTCTAGAGGTAGATGTATGAATGAAAGGTATAGGAGTAGCCTTGGTGAAAAAACAGGCCGATTGCTTTTGGGTCTAAAACACTAACTGAGCATCACTCCCAATACTGTAACACTGGACTGGAGGTGTTTACAAGTATCTATAGAATCTCACTATTATCACACTTATCTTTATGGAAAGTAATTTCTTGTGGTAATGGACCACAAACTACTTGTTATGATTTATGTGATATCTCTGCATGCCACACCTGCTAGACTACAAATGCATGCTTCGCAGAATACATAGACATAACGAGAGAGTGATTTTTCAACCTGGATCCTAGATGGTCCTAGATGACACCCCTAGCCACCTGCCTAAGTCAGAAAACTATGGTGATATTGAGCTGCACAAGCATAATGAAGAAAATGAAGTAGAAAGTGAAGATCCAGAAACGCTCACTGGAGCAGTCATCAACCTTTTCCCAAAGAATCATGGCACTCTGTGCAGAGAAACCTCAAATGACCCCAAACATAAAGCCTTGAATGAAGTAATTTACAAGGACAGCCAGAAAAGATAAAAAGAGCTACCAAGGTACTTAAATGCTTACTGGTCTTTCAGAGATGAACTGGCAATTGGAAAAAGGAGCTATATTTAAAGGTGTGTGTCACTTATCTTTCTCTGACATAGATGACAACCAGGTGGGGTATTTCGTTTAGATGCTTTAATATATAGAAACACATCAGGATGGATAGTACAATCATAAAATACAAACAAACTGGTTAACAGACAGACCTTACATACATACATGCTTACATCTCAACAGCTAACTACAAAATGCCAGACAGGCTCGAATGTGCTCCGTATTTATACACTTGTGCAAGCCCTTGGATAGCTTCTTAAAGGTACATACACCCACATTGATCTACATCCTTCCTCTTAAAAATATTGCCCTTTGTAAAAACAACATTAGAGTTAGACATGCATTACTATAAACATTAAAAACAAAACACAGTGTTCATGTCCAAGTTGCCATGTATCTGTTACAGGGTTTAGAGATGTGACTGTATCTCGTAACATAACAATCTGGACAGTCTTCGGTGAACAACTCATATCAGAAACTTCTGGATTCATCACAGGAATGGGGATGTCCTCTGGAACTGGAACACCAGACAACTCACCCGGAGATAAAGAGTCTTTCTCACAGGCTATGTGCTGTGGTATAGGCATGGACAATGGTCTCAGATGTTTGTTTCCACCTAAAGTCTGCTCCCTGTGATTCCACAATGTATGATCTCAGCTCTAGTCAAATACGCTTCACAACACCAATCCGATCATAACTTTTGGATGTCTGCATCCTTACCACTTCTTCTCGTAATGGATTGAGCGATTAGCTGATTTCATCGTAGTAGGACATTTGAGTTAAATGCTTCTTCAACAGATTGGTTTTTGCTGACCTGTTGCTCTTGACACATGGAAGTTCTTGACACATGGAACCAACAATTGACTACTGATTGGTAATGTGGTTCTGGTTTGTCTTGACAGAAGTCGCTGAGCAGATGAACCAAGTTCTTTATCATGAGGAACATTTCTGAGATTCAGGAAAACATCACTTTTATCTCAATTTGACTGCTCTAGTAACTGTTTTGCACTTTGAACTGCACGTTCTGCCAAACCATTTGACTGCAGGTACTCTGGACTACTTGTGACATGAGTAAAGTCCCATTCTTCAGCAAATCTTTTGAACTGTTGACTTGTAAACTGCGTGCCATTGTCAGAAATAATTTTGTGTGAACTACCATGCACTGCAAAATGGCACTTCATCTTATTAATGACAGTACTGGATGCTAGGTTAGGAAGTAGGTCAATCTTAAACCAATTAGAATAAGAGTCTGCTAACACCAAATAATGTTGACCATTCCACTTGAAGATGTCGTTGGCTACGGTCAACCAAGGTAGTTCCAGAATCTGGTTTAGCTGAAGCGGTTCTTTGTTGATGTAGCTTTGTACTATTACACATTGAACAAGAAAAATGTGCTCTCTCAAGGTCTTGTGACATAGAAGGCCAAAATACTCTCTCTCTCACCCTTCTTTTGGTAGAGTTGGTTCCTGGGTGACCACAATGGAAGATAGTAATGTACTCCAGTTACAAAGACTTTGGAACAGTTACTTTCTGACCTTTCATAATGATACCTTTGTCAGACAAAATCTAATCTTTGTATGGAAAATAAGGCTGCATTTCTTAAGGTAAACCAGATTGCTTTGATGGCCATCCTTGATTGATAAAGTGGTTGAGCTTCTGTAAAACTGGATCTGTGGCTGTGTCATCTTTCAACTCATCAAGACATGTGGAAGAAAAAATTCTCACTGCCATGACTTCATAATCAAGGTCCCCATTCTCATGCTGTTCATTAGTGTTTCTAGGCGATGGTATCAGCAAGATAAAGACGTTTGCCTTTCTTATATACAAGGTTGAAATTATACTTTTGCAATCTCAGCATCATGCATTGCAGTCTGGCTGGAGCTAAATGCATAGGTTTTCTCAAGATAGTGACTAGAGGTTGGTGGTCTGTTTCGATCGAGATAGGTCTACCATAAACATAATCATGGAACTTTGAGCATGCAAGCGCAATTGCCAAAAGCTGTTTCTCAATCTGGGCATACTGCATTTCAGTTTGGGCAAGAGTTTTTGATGCATAAGCAACAGGTTGATCCTCTTATAGAATGACTGCACCAAGACCAAATTTCAAAGCATCACAGGAAAGTGCAACTGGTTTGTGAATATAGTATCTGAGAGTTGATGGACTATCAATTCTCTGTTTCAGGGCATCAAATGCTCTTTGGTGTTGCTCTAACCAAAACCAGGATACATCTTTGCGTGTCAGCTCTCTAAGCAGTGCTGAAAGTTGGCTCAAGTCTGGAATGAACCTGCCTAGGTAGTTAACCATGCCAAGAAATAATTGCAGGACTTGAACATTGTCTGGAGCTGGCATCTCAAGAATGGTTGTTTGGTTTGAAGGTTCTGGTCATAGACCTGTACTGGTGAATAAATGATCAACATAAGTAACTTCTTGTAGCCTGAATTTGCATTTCTGTGGACTGAGCTTAAGATTTACTTGATGTGCCCTTTCTAGAACTTTTCTTGTTCAGCTTCACCATGATCTCCAACTAGTATGTTGTCTATTATAATAGCATAAGGATACCCAGAATAAATTTACTTCATTGCACACTGAAAGACTTCACTTGCAGAATTTATCCCAAGTGGCATTCTGAAAAATCTGTAAATGCCAAACAGAGTACTGAATGTAGTGAGTAATTATGTTTTTCTGTCAAGCTGAATTTGCTAAAATGAACTCTTTTTATCTAAGAAAGAAAAACAGTGTCATTTGGCATCAAGGCTGGGACTTCAACTGTGTGCATGGATGACAAGGTTTTTTTAGTGCTTTGTTCAAATCTCATGGATCAATACATATTCTGATGTCATCTGAGCTTTTCTTATGAGCTACCACCATGGAAGATACCCACTCAATTAGTTCTGCAACTGGACAAATCACACCTTGTCGCACCATCTTATCTAGCTCAGCTTTGACTCTATCCTGCATGGCTACTGGAACGTTACGTACTGGGCTGATAACTGGACTGACCTCTGTGTCTAACTTCATGGAGTACACAACTGGAAGCTTCTCTAATTTGTCTTTGAAAAGATCAGCATAGGTAGAAGAAAATACTGGGCAACATTAGAGTAGTGGTCTTTTAAGCTAACTTGGTGGACTTCCTCATTAAATGAAAGCAGTCCCATTTTCAAACCATCTCTGAGCCCTAATAATGACTGGACGTGCCTCTTGACCACATAAAATAATAAATCGGAGCATCTCCTACTCTGCTGGGAGTAACATAAAAACACTACTGAGCCTTCAGTTTGAATTTCCTCACCTCTATAAGCAACAAGCTTCAAACACCTTGTCAGATCAAGCCTTTCACCATGACACACTCTAGCAAATGTTTCTGCTGACATAACATTGCACTTGGAACCTGTATCAACTTTGAGCTCTATGGGTTTGCCGTTTATCCGAACAGTGCAAAATACTTCATTCTTTGCCCTTAAATCTACTGCATTAACTGTTTCATGAAGAACTGACACACCATCAACATAAATAGTAGGGTTGCAGCTTTCTAATTAAGTAATTTCTTAAAATGTTCTCTTTTAATAAAAGAATGTGGGCCTTTTGATTTACAAAATCTTTTGAAATGATTCTACTTATTGCATTTGTGGCATTGCTGACCAAAAGCTAAACATTTTTTCCCTTTTAGATTCATGACTTCCACCACAATTATGACAGTTGGCAATGAAACAAAGTTGGGGGCCATACTTTGAGTTTGCTGACTCACTAGACTGCGCGAACTCTGGAATTTGCTGGAAATTTAAGGGGTTTACAAGTGAGTGCTGCAGGGGCTACAGTTGCTGCTATCTGCTTGGGCCTGTTTCTTTTAACCACGTGCTGCATAGTATCAACATGAGCTTTATCACTGTGCCTTCTAGAGCTATTCTCATTTGTAAGCATATTTGTGTGCTTTTCTGTGAGCTCGTATATCTGACAAATCTCAATGGCCTTATTCAAAGTTAAATCACTGTCACGAAGCAAAAATCTTTCTCACAGCATCATAGTTAATACCACACACTAGCCTGGTCTTTTATCAAGTCACCAAATCTGTACGTTTTAGCCTTATTTCTCAGGTCAGTTATATATGCTGATAAAATTTCACTAGGCTTTTGATCCCTTGTGTAAAATAAGTGCCTTTCCATTGTAACATTTGTCTGAGAGTTACACATTTCTCTAAATTTACGTTTTGAGCACTCAAGGTCCTCCCTTGACTCAGCGGGAACAATATGATGTTTTTTCCCTCTCTTCTTTATAGATAGCAGGTGCATACACAGATGAACGTTTCCTTTCTATGGCTTCTGACCCAGCTAAATTAAATAGAATAAATGCTTTTGTATGGCCATCTTTACCAGAAAATGCTGCATGTATGAAAATGTTGTACTCTTGCTCAAACACTCTCCAGTTCTCAGCAATATTACTGTCAAACACAAATGCACTGGGTTTTTGAAATCCATCTACCATGCCCACAAATTATTTACAAACACACTGAAAATATGGCCCTTGTAATTATGTATGAACAAACACTTATTCAAATGCACAATAAATTCTTTAAAATATTGTACTTTGGAAAATATGCTCTGTAATGGCTGTATTCTGCAAAATATGCCCTGTAATGGCTGTACTTAGCATGTTTGTGCAGCATTACAGTAAAGCTATTTTGCAAACACTTGACACACTTCTGATAACTCCGATATCTTTGATATATATGAAAAATATGGATTCACCAAGCACATATTGAAATATGCAGTTATTTCCCTTTATTTTATTTGTTTTATGCAATTCAGGCTTTATTTCAAACATTTTCCATAGTAATTCAAATATTTTTATCAATATCATACATATCAGTTTATGCAAGTATCGTTTAGAACGTTCTGTATGCCTCGTTTCATATTTTACAAATAAGAAATAGCACTGAGCAAGTTTTAATATCTGAAATTTGTTTGACCTGTTTTGTGAAGTATACGTACAGTTGGGATGGTTCACTCCTTTATATTCCTCCATTTCTAGTCAGTTGCCTCATGGCTGTAACTCTGGGTCCCATTCTGACACCATGTTGGTCGTCCTTCTTGAGCATAGATGACAAGAAGGTGGGGTACTTCATTTAGATGCTTTAATATATAGAAACACATCATGATGGATAGCAGCATCATAAAATATAAACAAACTGGTTAACAGACAGACCTTACATACATGCTTACATCTCAACAGCAAACTACAAAATGGCAGGCAGGCTCGCACGTGCTCAGTATTTATACACTTGAGCAAGCCCTTGGATAGCTTCTTAAAGGTATACACACACACATTGACCTACAGTGTGCAAGTGCTTATCCCTGAGACAATGACTAAGGATAGTTTAAGCAACTTCACAAAGGTCATCAAGGCACTGAAAAAGCAGAATGTATTGCAAGAGAAAGTATTTATTGGGTGAAGATTAATGATACTGCAAGAATGAATAGATTCTGTAGCATATGTACAGAATATTAAGACAGCAACACAAGACAACCTTTAGATCCACACACGGGTCCATCAAACAATGGAACTATATTGCTTCTGATCCTTTTTAAATAAATCGTTATCAGCTTCTGTTCACTGTAGATGCATACTGTAACCACCCAACTGATGATTAAATGACTATACATGTATTAAACCTAGAAGATGCAGAGAAGAATCATGTATTATATGTTGGGAGGACTAGACTACATAATGACTGGCAATGAACCCAAACATACTGGTCATGCAATTCAAATATTCATTGGTGAATGGAGACTAAAACGTGATTAGCTCACCTTATTACCCAAAAAGTAATAGATTTATTGAAAGACGTGTACGATAGTATCAAGTCAGTAATCTAGAGAACTTTAAAATATGATGACAATGTAAAGCAGGCCCTGTTAAAATATCAGCACAACCTCCGGTGATAAATTACCATTACCTGCCAAGCTGACATTTGGTAGGCCTATCAATTCTCATAGTAAACCATGATAGTCCAGGCAAAGAGGAGTATCAACTTCAAGTAGAATCAGGATCTACAGCTATGAAAATGTACCACGACCATAATTGTCAGAGAACTTTCATCACTCTGCCCGGGCGAGCATGAGAGAATCTTCGATTATGAGATGAAAACATGGTCCCAGCAAGTGTTTTACAAAAGTGTGAGGTAACACAAAGTGTTTCTAGCAAAACTGTGAATGGTCACAAAATATGATGAAACAACCCAGCTGTATGAAACAAGTCTCTGCAGCAGCGCACACGCACTCCAAACAGAATTCGCTTTGATGAACTATGTTCACAACAGGCAGTTAAGAATATATTGAGTGACTCTGTCAAAGCATATCCTGCAGTGCAGTGCACACAGAATACTAAGTGATACAAAGAAATGAAGACTTCAAAATCTGTCTCTACACGGCTCTTTAGGGTTGTAAATAAACCAGATTACTTACCAGGACTAAGCATCGCCTGGCATAAGAACATATCCTCCTTTTTCTAACCATTCACTTTGAATAATTGCTATAGTTTCTTGGTTCTATACAAAAGTAAACAAGCAGTGGACAATTAACAAATGGGTTTTACCTTATGTAGTTCTAAACTATGTACTGAAAGAAGCACATGTTAATAACAATCACTCCTTGTAAACAAGGAGAGTGTAGGTGAGATGTAAACATGTCTGCCTTACTGTACTTGTGCCTGCTTTACATTTCCTGGCTTCATACTACAGAAGGAGAATGCAGAAAAAAATCAAAGTATATAAACACTGGTTGAACCTACAATTTATGTCTTCAGTTTTACTTCAGCAGCTGCCCTCAACAAAGCAAATCCTTTGGGAATTATTATTCCATTCTACAATGGGATTTTCTGTGGTAGCTGTGGAATATTTAACACATATAAACAAAGATATGGTGTATGAACTCATTCTGATGTCTGCATAATTAGGAGTCCTACACGGACAAGTACTCAGTGCTTAAAGGCTTTTCAGCACAGGAAGTGCTTTGGCTATTGCAGTTATCCAGGCAACAAAGTGGGTCAGGTGGGGATAGGTAATGTACATGAACTTACATTTTGGTTGCAACATAAAGAGACAAAAGCAGGGATTTTTTTTGGGGGGGGGGTGCATTCAAAGTGACACCCTGACCCCATGTGCAAAAATGGGGAAAAGTTGTTGTGGATGGATGGAAACATGCATGCATTCTTGGAGGGGGGATAGAGGGCCAAAGTCTTACTGCCTTTAGTTGACTTCCAAATTCTGCTTTTATATAATACCTTTAAAGAAGACTAGAGATATTTTTCTTGTGGTACAACCCCAAAACTGAAACAGATGCTGTCCAATGTCTATTTAAACACACATATTATGAACATAAAATGTCTACTTTATGAAAAGATAAAATATTCTTGGGATAAATGTGTTTTTTTATTTATCTAATTTTATGTGGGAAGAAGGCATTTTTTGCGAAGTTATATGGTTTCCTCCCACATCCTAAAGATGTGCCTAGGTAAATATTCCTCAAAATTCCTCATATTTGTGTGTGTGTGTGTGTGTGTGTGTGTGTGTGTGTGTGTGTGTGTGTGTGTGTGTGTGTGTGTGTGTGTGTGTGTGTGTGTCTCTGTCTGTGTCTGTGTCTGTGTCTGTTGCTATAAACTGGTGTTTAGTCCAGGATTAGTGCTTTGTCTTATACCCACTGACTGCTTGGATGGGCTCCGACTCCCCCACAATCCTGAACAAGATAAAGCAGATATCACAGAATAAATAAATGAGTGTGTGAAAAGAAAGGGCATGGTTAATGGACCTGTCCTCAGAAGGTGGTGCAGGATGTCTCAGTGCAGAAAGTAAACAGTCTGAAACAGGGTGGTCACGATAGTATGGAGTTGGACAACAGCTTGATAACTTTTTGTATGAACTGACTGATACAGGTGAGAATGTGGAGAGTAGAGAAGATGTAGCAACAGAGCAAGTAGAAGCTGGTTATGAGAAGGATGCATAGGAGGTCTTGAAACCTAAAGTATCTGAAAGCTGAAGGTGCAGTAACTATAACCTAACCAGCACAGACGTACAGAAAAAGTAATTTCATATGGGGCTCACCAAACGTTAATTAATGGTTCAAGTGGGTATACAAATGTCAGGGATTTTTATATAATTTGTTGACAGCAGGAGCAGGAACATAGGCTGATTGGAGTTGAGGTAAACCTGTGAGGGAAAAAAGGGTCAGATGAAGTATTCATCCAGGGAATGTCTATCTTTGTTTCAAGGGGAGTTACTCACCCTAACAGATAAAAGGAACTTGGAAATGCACTGAAAATGGGCTTCAGCAGGGTTATTAAAATCTGGGTCCTTATTCTTGGCAATCCTTAACTTTCCCAAGGGACAGTAGACAGGGAAGTGTCACTGGGCTTTAGTAGAAAATATATTTACAGGATTAAGGCACATATTGTTATTTCTGGTGTTCTCAGAGTTTTAGTGTAGTAGAATAAAAAAGGGGGGGGGGTGTACATATAGGATTTAGTGTTGCTGTTACATTAGAGTATTTTGTAGGCACTTTAGTGACACTGACCATGAATGTGATACTAAAATTAGTAGGATACTGTAGTCAAATATTTATTTTGTTTTGCAATACAGTGAGCCAGAGAAATGGCTGTGAAGGATATGACTGTGTGCATGCTGTGTGTATGTGGGGGGGAGGGGGGCTCAATGTGGCTATAGTGGAACCAAGTATTTCTACAGTTCCAAAGTTAATGTTCCAAACTAAGGATTTCCATTGGAACTGGAAACTGTTATGGGAACATTTATTGACAAGACTCTTGTGACTCCTAGGTCACATGATAAATGACATTTACAATGCCCCCACACACAGATTTTCTAGTCCTCTCATTCTGGATATGGTCATGGCAGTATCAAGGTCAGAAAATCAGACATAACCTCCATTTCCCCAGCAAAGGTCCCTAGCTCATCTCACATTATTCTGAGGTGTTCCGAATACAGCTGAAAGATACAATCTCTCCAACATGTCCTGGGTCTGACCCTTGGTCTCCCCCATGGGTCACATCTGGTATATCTCCCACAGGAACTGCTCAGGCATCCTCAACAGATACTCAAAGCATACCAGTTGCCTTTCCCAACCTGAAGGAGCAGTAGCTCTACTCGGAGCTCCATCTACATTACCTGGCTCCTCTCACTGTCATGGAGAATAAGCCTAGCAACCTGTGAGGGAACCACATTTCTGCCACTTGAGCCCATGATCTCATCCTTCTGGGTACTACCTAAAGCTTGTGACCATAGAGGAGGATGGAGGCACACACTGACCAGTAAATTGTGAGCTTTGTTCTAGTACATAATTCTCACTTTTCGGATCAATAATTTCTGTACTGCTGTTGCTGTCTCTGCAACCATCTGTTGGTCAATCACCTGATTCTCTTCCATCCTCACATGTTTACAAGACTCCAAAATATTTAAATCCCTTGACTTTATGTATTCTGCCCACTCATCTGAAAAAGCAATCTAATCTTTTCTAGGAGGCAGTCATGATTTATAATTTGAAGCATCTGATTTTCTGTTCACCCCCTACAAACTCAACATCAAACTTCTCCATTATTTGCAGAAAATCACTGTTACTCAATCACTTCAGGATAACACAGTCTATAAAGCAGAAAAAAAAAAGAAAAAAAAAATGCGCACACATCTCCATACTGAAATCGTTGTAAACACCAGCTGTACTTTCATATCATGGCAATGAAAAACATGGACAGGAATGTAAACAAGACACAACCAGGTGTCAATATACCTTAGTTTTTCTACATTACATCTATCCAAATTAACACATGGAATGTGGGCAGAGTTATATGTTCATAGCTGTGTACTAGGCTAATGGCCCTGGAGCCTTTACAAGCCTAGCCCATAGGATTACCCTGGCAACGTGCCACCTGACCGTAGCTCCCAGTGCCTCTGTCGAGTAAAGCCACTGAAGTGATCTCTGGGGTGAATTTTCTATTTCCTATCCACTCATCAAGATTTCACTTGAAGGGGGCCAGTGAGGTGCTCTGCTTAACATGTATGGGAAGTCTATTCCATAGCATGGGCAGTCTTTGGGTTATGAACCTGTCCCTCCAGCATGTTTTGTTGATTGTGGTAATGAGGTTGAAGTCTCTGGAGCGTGTGGTGTGGAGGGATTGGGATTTCTTTAGATGTAGCATTTCTAACAGAGCTGGGTCAGACATTGCTTTGAAACTCAAGCAGAGATCACCTCTAAGTAGGCGACATGAGCCAGAGAATAGTTGAGTATTTTAAGTCGTAACATATAATACAAATGTTTAAGGCCTAGAATCCTCTTTGTGAGGTACTTTTGCGGCCTCTCCAGTTGTTGCAGGTGTCTAGTGAGGTACATGCCAAATGGGGTATTATACTCAATGAATGGCCTAATGAGGGAAGAGTAGAGGGAGACAATGACCTCTTTCTTCCTGGATGCAAAACCCATAGTAAATAGATATGCCACATTGAAGGACTTTCTGACCACAGTGGCAATGTGATGGTCAAAAGAGAGGTTGCTATCAACCAGTGTTCCCAGATCTCTTATAACACCTTCTGTGTTCAGAGGACTATCATCGATGTGGTAATTCATGGGAACCAAGTTTTTCCAAAGGGGATGATGACACATTTTTTGGCATTGATCTTAAGGCCATGGTTCTGACACCAGTCGTTGGTCTCAGTGAGGCCTTTCTGTAGGATGTCAACATCACTTGAGGAGTTGATAATAGCTTCCAACTTGCAATCGTCTGCAAACTTTGTCAGCCTGAGTCCCTTTGCATTAGCCTGGACTTCAGAGAAGTAGATACCAAACAGGAGAGGACCCAGGACCGAACCCTGTGGAACTCCACTCATGACTGGTCGGCAGTGCGACTTGGAGTCAGCTACTTTCACACTGTGGTTCTATTTGTGAGCCAGTTTGCAACATACCTAGTGATATAGGGGTTGATGTCTAGCTTAGCGAGTTTTTCTAGGATTGCTGAGTGAGGAATAGTATCAAAGGCCTTGGCCAGATCAAGGTAGGCTGTATGAACCACCTTGCCTTCATCCACAGCTCTGGTGACTGACTCAAAGAAGTTGACCAAGTTGAGCAGGAATGATCTACCCTTCACAAAACCAAACTGTGTGGGATCCAGAGTTTAGAGATTCCCTATATCCTTGTTTATTAGGTCCATGATGATGCATTCCATAGCTTTGCATATCAGACTCATCAGGCTAATGGGGCAATAGTTCCCAGGGTCTGTATTCGCTCCTACTTTGTGGAGAGGGATGACTGTAGCAGTGCACCATTCGGTAGGGACAAAGCCTGAGGTGAGGCTGTGATTGAACAGGACACACAGGTGAGATGCCAGTTCACTCTGTAGTTCATGTAGAACACAGCCAGGGATATTGTCAGGTCTCATAGAATCTTTATTCTTGGCCTTGGACAGTGCTGTTTTAACCTGTGCAGCAGTAATACTGGGTGCCTGGCAATCTACTAGTATTGCGACTGATCCTTTGGGTGGGGGTGGGGGGGGGGGTAAAGTTGGCACTGAATCTGTCAGCCAGCATATTGGCAATATCTTTTGGCTCGGTATAGGAGGTACCATTATGCAGCAGATTAGAGCAAATCTGGGCATTGCCGTGAAGATTCTTTACATAATTATAGAAGGCCTTGTGGTTGTCTTTACTATCTGCTGCAATTCTGTTTTCATAGCTAGCTTTAGAGGATTTGATGAGGGATCTCAATTTTTTGTGGGGGCAGATGAGGGAGTTTTTCCAGTCTTGGGACTTCACATTATTCCGCATCAGTTTCCTCCTCCTGTTGTAGAGTTTGTTTATGGCAGGGGACCACCAAATTGGCTTCTTTTTTTGGAGGAGAGCATCTTGGTTCTATTGGGTATGGCGAGATCCATGCATTTGTGTACCTGTTCGTACAGTGCATTGGTGTATGATTCGGCGGTCATGCAACTATTCTCCATTTGCATTGGTGCCATAAAGTTAGCTACCTCTGTTTTTAGGAGTCCAAAGATAGCTTTGGAGAAGTTTTTCATGGTGGTTACCTTTGTGGGGGGTGGGAGGGATGTGTATTTCCAAGGTGATTGGTTTGTGGTTGGATCTAACCAGGGAGGAGTTGACTATTGGTGTAGAGCAACGGTCACCCATGTTAGTAATGACCAGGTCAAGGATGTGCTACCTCTAGTGGGGGTAAGAATGAGCTGGTCCAGGGCATTGGAATTAATGAATTCCAGTAAATGTTGGGCAAGTATATTGGTACTTGAGTAGTTTTTCCCAGTTAATGGAGGGGTAGTTGAAGTCGCCCAGTATGAGAGTGTTAGGTTGGACCCTAATATTCTCCAGGGTGTTTAGGAACATGGAGTGCGAGTCTTCAGACATGGTTGGGGACCTATAGCAGGTTACAACCTGAATCACTGTCATACCCAATGTTAGCTGCACCTGAAGTATCTCAGATGCGTTATGTTGGGCTACCAGTCTGGAGCTGTGTGCATCCTTTATGAATATGGAAACACCACCGCCTTTGGAGCTTCGGTCCAAGTTCTAGGGCCGAAAGGTGTGGAATGAGTTATAGCCTGGTAGTGCAGGGGTGGTTTCTGCTGCCTTGAACCAGGTCTCTGTTATGGCACAAATGTCGATGTTCTCCATTTTAAGGAGTGATTCAAGTGAGTGCATTTTGAGATTTAGACTTCTAGCATTTAGCAGCATGACCCTCAGATTGCATTTGTTTGTAGATGTTACGGTGGTAATTTGGTCTTTGGAACACCACCTAAAAAAGGTACTATAGGGGAGGCAAGAGTCTTAGCCAGTATCCAGAAGCCCAGGGGTGACAGATGCAGGCCATCTCTGGCAAAGCATTGAGGTCTGTCAATCATGTCATCCCAGGCAGACAGATACTGGATCGCCTTAGAATGACACTAGAAACTTAGCCAATTGTTGAAATCAATCATTTTCTGTTTGTACTATGGTATCATTCTGGGTGATGGTAGGATGCTGCTTAGGGCTGGGGTCATACTCGCCTGGGCTACATAATCAGAGAGCTCCTCATGTCTCTTTTTTTGTAGTCCAAGGAGGTATGTGACAGTCATATTTGTATCTGTTGTTGAGGGACCTGAGTGCATGCATTATGTGGCAGATCCTGGCACCTGAAAGACAGCTGACTGTTATTTTCTCCTTATTCAACCTAGTGAGTGGGACATCTGTGTGCCTCACTATCGAGTCACCTATGACCAGTGTATTGGGCATGCTGTTTTGCCTTAGGGGCTTTGGTTGAGTGACACACTGTTTAGGAGAGTTATGTGTCTCGTGATTAGTGTTGTGGTGGTCAAGTGCTTTTCTGCCTTGGAGGTGTCTGCTGTTTGGGTAGATTTTTATTGAGAGCCTCTGTGAAGGTGGGTGTGTGGTTTGTGTTTTTATGGGAAGGCAGTGCTGGTGTGTGTTCTGGAAGGCTATGTGTTCCATGTGGTGTGGTGCAAGTATTGACCTTCTCCTCTTGACCAGCTATTCCAGTCTTGGCTGGAGAGTGCGTGGCTTCCAATTGGATATACAAGTGCATCTCTCACAAGTCTGAGTGTTGAGAGGTAAGAGGAGAGGGTTGTCAGTGTACATGAGGCAGTTGCTACATTGCCTCAGGATTCCCAAGTTCACCAGGTTAATAGGAGAAAGCACAGGGAACTGACCTTTAGACATGCCTGGAGGGGTGGGCATTAATAATAAGTACTGTAGCGGTTTCCTTGTAGAACGTTTAGTGCTGGTAGCACTTTTGTGTGCTACAATAATTGCTACAAGAAGTCTGTTAAAGTGCTACACTAATAAGCTAGCAAAAGTGCAGGAGAGGAAAGAACTAGCAGATCTAAGGGAAAAAGTAAAGAGCACACTTTGGCACCACTCAGAAGTTTTCAAATAGTCCTGGATATAGCAAATCTGTATCTGGACTAGACTAGTTACAGGAATGGCGGGGAAGCAAGCGCAAACGTAGGCTTTTGAACCAGAAAGTTGAAAGAGATGGAAAAACTGCCCAAACGGCCAAAACACTACAATTTCTGGGCCAGAAACCACTCCTCTTGTAGTAGAAAGGCTACCTAATACTTACCACTCTCACTGATAAGCTAGAAGTCTTCCCTCCAACACAGAAAGGGGGCTCAGAAGCTTACATACAGTCTTGGATACAACAAATCTGTATCTGGACTAGACTAGTTATAGGAAATGTAGGAAACAAGCTTATAATTTTTTTTTTTTTTTTTTTTTTACAGAAAAGCAGCTAAAACAGCACTAAAAACAATTCGAGTGCGTAGCAGTATTAAAGCAAATATAGTTTAAATAAATGCAATTTATTCAAAATGTATTCTGAACCGAATTCAGTTATTGTTTTATTCAGCTCTGAACAGTTAAAAGTGCCAAAACAGACTTATCAGCTGAGAAGCACACTCGGTCAGAACACAGGGAGATTCTAGCAAAGTTTTTTTTTTTTACCTCCTCAAATACAGGGACCTATCAGCACAGCATGCAGCAGCAGCTCTGGGTCCCTGCACTGTTGTAAGATCTTCCATGATGCTCATTTTCTAGATCCACAGAGCACACATTGACATAACTAGTAAATTTGAATGATTCTTCAGTATGTACAAGGACAATGAGGTAATCCACTATTCTATTGGTAGAATAAAAGCCACACTGAGACTACTAAATCATGCGACTCCCCAACAATATCCAGTGCCTGTAACATTTCTGACTGAATGAGCATTCTAAACCCTTGACATATTGGAAATGTTTAACTCCTTTACTGGGAGTTATGAACATCACAGCACTCACAGATAACGACAGAACTCCAGGTGCTATGATTACTTAGTTTTAACATTGTAGAAAATGCAGTAAAAATAAAACATATCACACCCTCAGAATACTTCAGAGATAATTTAATTAGTGGAACTAATATACTAATAAACTGGCTACCTTAAAGTTTGAATTGAAATTGTATGAAAACAGTAACCTGAAAGTGAGGCATTATGCTACTTCTTAACTTGCCTTCTCACTCCCTTCCATCTCACACAATAACAGACAATGGCTAGCTTGTCAATGGCCTGTTACTATATGAAGTAAGCAATGGCACTGGGTACTTACTGCAGTCTATGTCAGTGCTTATGCTTATCCCATGATCTTTACTCATGTATCTAAAATAGTTAAACTGCAACATATATAATTACGGGCACTGGTTATAGTACACAATGACTACAATTTTATTCCTATAAATGTAAATAAGGATGGTGTTGGAGGGGTTCAAGTAAAAGCAGTCAATGCTGTTGCTGGCAACTAGATCTTTGTGAAGCACCACCTGAAGAGGGATGAACAGTCAGGTCATGATTATTTTTAGAATGGGAGGGGAAATCAAACTTTGTGCAAAAGCAAGGGGCTAATTCCATGGGCATTCTTAACTTGCAGGTTGTAGTAATGTAAATGAATAATAGCATCAGATTAAAATACATTATGAGCATTTTATTTTTCAATTTGAGCGCAGACAGGTGTTCACTTATTTAAAAGACAGAATTTATATGATGGGAAGTAGGAAAGCAGATTGTGAAAGCAAAGGGCATTTTACCTGCTCAATGACAACTGATCATCAATATGACTTATCAGGGAGTTGCTGAACAGGAGTCTGAGAGAAGCAGGTTGAAAATGCATTACTATCGCCAGTATTTCTTTCACAAGGATTGCAATCAAATGTCAGAGGTGGAGACAGACACTACATAACTATCTTTGAATGATGGAAAGGCTGTGTGTAATTACTGCTAAATAATGCTTTATATAGCTAGTCAGAGAAGATCAAGGGATGTGGCATCACAATTAGTTAATCTTTGTTAAATGACATTAGATATGGCTTGGCAGTAAATGATAGGATATGTACATGAAAACAAGTTGAAACACATTACTATGGCAAGTGTTTCTTTAATCTGACCACAGTCACATATCTGATGTGTATATAGAAAAATGACAGTCTTTTTTGGTAGTAGAGAAGAATGTGATGTATGAAAGCAAGAGATATTACATTTTACTTGAGCGGTTAAAGAAAATTGATCTCCAAATTGGCTGTACACTGATCAATAGCTTAAATTCAGCTCTATCAGTGTGAACACAGAAACTGAGAAAAAGGAGTGCCATTTTTTTTTTTTGGAGGAAAACCTCAGATACTGGCTAGTAAATACACTGCCTGGATGCCATCAAAGAAGAAATTTGCAAAGCCTGAAAGAAAATCAACCAGAAATGGTGAAGAGAAAACACGGTCTGGGAAGGATTCTGCAGCTGTTCAGCAAAAAGCAGTTCATGTTTCAGCTTTGGTTTAAGACATCACTTCCAGTAATTTAGAGGAAAAAATAAATCCAATTTACGTAGAGTTTATTAAAATAAATGAAACACTGAAGGGATATATCAACTCACATAAGAAAAGGCTGGAAAAATGGAAGAAGCTTAAACTAGTGATTCAGATGGTCTGATAAAACAGAAGTTGAAGTAGAGAAAGCTGACTGAGTATAAGGCTTTTTAAGAAGAGTTGGTTCAAAAAATAGTAGAATTATTAGCCAGAGCACATAGAGAAAACCCTGAGATTTTCTGCCATACTAGAGAAACTAGAAGAAACAGCCTGTATTAATTTTATGAAAGCATAAACAAGCAACTGGACTGGTGTATCACAGTAGGATTTAATTGAAAGTGCACATTGAGTGTATGCTCCAAACCAGGCCATGAGAAAGCAGCTAAGACCTATATTAGTAAAGCTGCAATCATACCAGCAGAAAGAGTTGATCCTGACAAAACAATGTCAGCAGGGCAAAGTATTGAAATTTGGAGACAGCAGAGTGTTTGTAGAAAACTATTATTCACTGTGCACCAGGCAGAAGATAAGTAAAGCTATCCCAGTAATCAGGAAATGATCACAGGCAAGTGCGAGATTCAAGCTGCTGTATCCAGATGTCTTCAGAGTATTTTTCCTGGGGTATCAAAGACATTTTTGATGCAGAACAGGCTAAGGAGGAAATTAAAAAAAATATCAAAAAAAGTGAGCCAGCAACCAGAAGGGCACTCTGCATCTCATTCTTCTGATAGTGATGTTCATAGGGAGACTTTGCTATTGAAACATTTTCCAATTCCAAAGGAGAATGCTTGAGAAACAGAAAAAAAAAACACAGAAGTTGACTAGAAGAATCAGAAGTACATTGCACTTAAACCAGAGTCTGGTGTTAAGAGATGGAGATGAACAAGAAGAAAACCAGCAACACTGAAATTAGCAAATAAATGGGAGACTGAAAAGCATCAATGACATTTGTGGAATATAGCCTTGTAAGAAACAGTGACGGAACAAGACTGGACTTTTATTTACAATCCACCAAGTTTAACAAAGTTAAATATTCTACTTTACATCATTAATGGTTAGAAAAAAACACTAAAAGGGGAAAAGGAAGTTAAATGCAAGTAAAACAATTTTTGTTGACCTGCATGTTATATACAGTAAAGCAGTTTTGTGCAGTGTGATGTCAGGGGTATTTTAAATGTGTGGGGGGAGTCTACTCAGTGACTGTTGTTCAAGTTTAACAGAAGAAAAGCTGGATAAAAGCAAGTTTAATGTCAATATGTTGCGATCTTTTGTTGCTAGGGTGAGGTGTAAAAGTCCACTGATAATATTAAACATATAATTAAGATATTTCTCTTATTTTACATGATTGAATGTCTAGATTAATGCCCTTAGCTTAAACTATAAAGAAATGTTTTTGTAAGACAGTAGGATTTAAAAATAAGACAAAACGATGAAACCAATGAAAAATGCTAACCTTTTACATTTGTAAAGATTTTGCTTGTTTTTTTCATTACTAAATTTTCAGTGTGAGTCAAGATGTCTGCACCTTAAGGCAGCTGTACATTCTGTTCTGAGTCAAATTTCCAAAGATTCATTGCTGAGTACTTTCCCATCGAAAAGAGCTGCCTGCATGTGCAAGCAATTCATTTTGAGAGTTCTCAGCATTCTTTGTTGAGGAAATGCAAAGTTTAAAGGTACAATGGCAAGCAATAAAGTAAAAAAGAACAAGCAATAAAGTAAAAAAGAACGTTTGAAATTATGGGAAGTGAATAACAGATAGCAACCTCCCTAGCAGCTTTAATATTTTGATGCATTTCATAGAACACTGTGCAACTTAGTTTTATTTAAAAATATCCAGTGCACTTTATGTTAGGGCTAAAAGTAAATTTTTTTGAAAGCATACAAGCTGTTTTTCACATCTGAGAAGGGAAAAGAGATAAAAAAGACAGTAATCAGTGTAAGCGGGAACACAGGCTGTAGCATGCACTTTATCATGGGCAACCTTAATTTTAGGTTAGGTAATGACTGTGGGTGCAGCTGTTGATTTGGGGCAATTGTTCCTATCTGGAGATTTAAACTTCATTTTTTGAAGATGTACATAGTTTTGTGTGTGTTTGTGCTAAGTTAATAAAACAAAAAGTCTTAAAATGTGGCATACGTTCAAATGGAGATGAGAATAAACAACTGAATAAAAGATCTGCCTGTCAAACATTAGTGGGTGCACATGACACAAAAGTTGGAAATACACATTCAAAGAAAAACTGTCATGTACAATAGGTGGGAACAATCGCTTTTTATCTTAATGGTTACGCTATCCATATTATCTTGGAACATAAGTGATCTTACATGTATAGGCAAACAGCAGAGTACTGAATTACATTGAGAAATGTAGATTGTAAATAGCTATGTATTATGAGACATGTGGAAAGAAATGAGCATGTGAATTTGACAAAGAAAGGATTTCAGGATGGATATTCAGTAGAATATTAGGGACAAATGAAAAATGGAAGTAATTATGTCAATTGCTTGAGGGGCTCTAATAGTGTTAAAAAGAGGGAAAAAAAGACAGCTGTGGTAGACTTGTGGTAGTAAGGGGCTATTGGCAAGGGTGGAGGATTATATTGACATGTATTTATGTATTCCATCAAAAACTGCTATTATGGAAAACGACTTTCAGCAGGGAATATTCCCTATAGGTAGGCAATAGAACTTTATTTACAATGGTGAGGATGTATCAGGGGGATCAAAAAGAGAAAATATTACAGAATTGGGTAGATTACTGAAAACTTTATGAAACTATTTGTTTTGGAAGATGTGGATTTAGTAGTAGGAACTTTGACAGACTTTACATATTATTCACCAAGGTACAATAACTGAGCTAGACTAGGCAGAAATTATAATTCACAGGAACATTTGCAATTAATTGAAAGCTTCAACACACATCCAATAACCATTTCATATCATGCACCAATAAAAACTAAGATAAAAATGCAGGGTAACAAAGTAAGAACTGAGAGACCGATGCTTTCCCACCTACCTGTTAAAAAGAAAGGAATTTAAGGCATGGGTAGTAGAAATTATTTGTGTGTTATTAGGGGAAGACAGAAATATATTCAGAAGTTATAGCTAGTGAGTGGGATAAAATGAAAATAGAATTTAAAACAGTGTAGAAATAAAAAGGAAAAATATATGGTTAAGAAGCAATAGGAATTACTTAAAGGAGTTGACAAAGGTTAAATTATTCCAGAATAAATGAAATATCACAGAATAAGAAGAGGCACAACTGCAGAGTACTAAAGAGAAACTAAGGGATATGTATGAGTTTACAAAGATTGCTGTTAAGCAACTATATTTTGGTAAGAACTCCAGAGCACAAAAACGTTTATCACAAGCAGGAAGTAGAAAAGGGCTAATGCTAAGCTTAGGGAGCCTATAAGAAGAAAGATTACCAGAGATCCTGTAGATGTTTTAGAAATATCATGGAAATTTTACAAAAAAATGTAAAAGCAGAGAAATGTAGAAATCAACAAAGAGCACAAATGGAAATTTTTATGGAAGACTGAATAATGCCATGGTTAGAGGTAGATGAGGTTCAACAACCAACTGTTAAGATAGGAGGGGATGAGATAAAAACTGTGATGTATAATCAGTCTTCAGGAAGTCTCCATGAACAGATGGTATTCTTGTAAAAGTTAAATTATTTGGGAAAAATGTGATAAAGATCCGGAAGATTTTGTTTAATAGTATTTTAAACGGAGGGGACGCACCAACATCTTGAAGAATGCTATTGTAGCTGTATTACCTAATAACAGTAAAGACCCATAATACCATCTTCATACAAACCCATTTTAATTTTAAACCAAGATTATAAAAGTGTTTATGTCTATACTAGCTAAAAGAATGGCAAACATTTGGGCAAAGTGATAGATGTGAATCAATGTGGGTTTGTGAAGAGGGCAAATATTTGACATTTATAGAACAATAATGATCCAGGGGGATGCAGAATGCAAGAAAATTTTAAGTATTCCAAGAACTAGGCTAACATGAGAATGTAGAAAGGAGATTTTGCCAATAGTTATGACTGCAAGTAGGGGTTCAGAAAATAGGAAAAATGTAGCTGGAATTAACTGGAGAAAACAGGCAAAGGAATCAAGGTCGTGGGAGAAAATAACCAGAGAGGGAATGATAATAGACTGGGATGAGGCCAAGAAGACATCTGGACCGCAGGTTAGAGACTACCTTCCCTTCTAGAAATTAATGTCACAGTAAAAGCAAAGAGATATGGATAGGGGAATCTTAAATGAAAGACCTGCTGTGGTAGGTTTTAGTTGAATCTAGAAAAGAAACTGCTAAAAAAGGATAATTATTGGGGCATATAAAATATTGCATAACTATAAGAATCAAACAGAGGAGGTTAGAAAAGTTTGGGAAGAGATGGACTGGAAAAGCAATTTACAAGAGAACAATGGCATAACATATGTATGGCTTCTAAGCATACAAAAAGTTCAGAAGGTTGAGGATCTTTGCCTGGAGGTGTATGCATAGGTATTTTTATACCTCCAAGCAGAGAATGTTTCCTCAGGTAGACAGCGAATGTTGGAGGTATGATTGGGATGAAAGAGGTAACTGGAAACGTGTGCTTGGGTGTGTGATGACTGGACAGATTTTGAAAATTTAATATAGAGCACTGTATCAGAAAGACTGCATGATCAAATTGGTGTAGCTAAGGATATGTTTTAAGCTGGGAACCAGGATCTGAATTGCCCTGCTATAGTAAGGCCTTAAGTTTAATTTTGTTGGCTGCTAAAAAAAGCATTTGCTTCTTCTTCTTTCAGCTTTTCCTGGTTAGGGGTCGCCACAGCGGATCACCTTATCTGCTCAAGCATTTACTAGAAAATATAAATCAAAATCTAAACCAACTGTATTTGAAGTATTGTATATTATATAACAAAGAAAAAAGGAACTGGAAGAAGGATCTTTAGAAAAGGAAAGGAACAAATTACTTAGAAATAAAAGGAAAATGTGTGAATACATGCAGAATAATGTTCATGATGAGGATGAGTGAGGTTTAAGGAAAAGCAGGACTTGAGCAAGTTATGTAATATTGGACTGATGATAATTACAAAGAAAGAAAAGATATGTGATATGCAATGTATGTACATGGAAAAATGTTAATATGTTTTTTCTTTTCTGTTAATGTTTGCTTGCTTATGTCTTAAGTGATAGTTTAATAAGGGCATTTAATAAAGAAAGTTCAATAAGCTCAAAAATATTAAAGAATACTGTGTGACATATCAGGGAGGAGCAGGAGATGTGTCTGACATCAAGCTGAAGTATATTACTGTAGTGTTATTTCTTTTGCTTAGACCAGAGACAAACATCAGAGCATAACACAATTGGAAAATGGCTAGTTTTGGGGAAGGGAAAGCAGATATTCAGTGAATGCCAACAGAATTAACATTTATTTGATTGTTGTTAAATGACAATTTATATAGCTTACCAATGAGGAGCAAGGCATGCATCTAACTGGAACAAACAAAAATGCATTACTGTAGTTAGTATTTCTTACCCTGTGATCAAAGTCAAGTGTTAGAGGCATACAGAGTCAGAAATATGTTATCTCTGGGGTGGTGGCAGGCAATAAGTGAAGGCAAGGGACACTAAATTGCCTTGATAACTTAAATTACCTTAGATATGATTTTTTTTTCAAGGGAGGGTAAAGCATGAGTGCAAGAGTAATAAGTTGAAAACATTTCACTGTAGCAATTATTGCTTTCATTCTAATTACAACCTAGCATCAAAAGTCTACAAAGTTAGAAAGTGGCTATTTTTGGGGTCTGTGTACAAATCTGATAGGCCAATTCTGTCACGTGAACGCAGTTAAACATTAACTGACTTATCTTGTTCAGATAATGCACGTCTGTGTGTAAGGGGATTTTCTATGAAAAAAAAAAACATTTTCTTTGGAAAATACTGCAACGTTTTCATAGTCAAAGGAGGAGTACTCCATCAAAAAGGATATATTCTACTTGAGCAGTCTGTGTGTGAAGGGAGTTGAAACTACTGGTTGTGGCATTTTACAGATACAGTGAAGATGCAATCCATACTCCGACTTTCATGATGGCATTTTATTATTATAATTTGATAGCATTCCTATTGCAAATGTCTTTCGATTCATTTCACAGCAAATGTGAACATTTTCTTTTTTCCCATGGAAGAAATACAAGATACATAAAATCATAACTGCTATACTATTATAACATACGAATTAAATGAACTAGTTTTTGTCCCTGAAAATATTTTCTACAGAAATCCTCAATACAAAATACCAGAAATTGAAATTTTGTATTTAGAAATTCACCATGCAACTGTTTTGCTACTTTTGCAACTAAAAGCACAATCAAAGTAACTGTATAACTGAATATTCAGACTTGTCAGTTTTACTAGAAAAATGTTAAACTGTTTCAAATGTATTGTTAGCCATCACTAACACACCCACATGGTTATTAATTTGGCTGGCCACCACTGAGCTAGTTTATATTCAGTTTCTATTAGAGATAAGTAAATGAATCGGCTTCAGGACAGATAATGTAACAGATGCCCAAAATATACCTGTATTAATGTTTCACTGTATCAGAGGTAAATACATACTTCCCAAGAAACTGGCAACTTTTATCACTGTAAATATGACCAAAATTGCCCATACTGAAGGAAAGGGGGGCTATGTTGGGGTCAAATTCAACACTGAACCACACAGACTTATATAAGGGGAGAACAGCAGTATTTTGTGTTTGACTGCTCTATTATTCCATGAAACTTGAACAAAATGTGATTTTGATAAAAAGATACCAAATGTTGGGTTTTACAGGCACTTCACTGTCACAGTCTGGCATGTGGCTTTATACTTGTGTTCCTCTAGAAGTGAGTATATGACTTCTGCTCAGGGTAAGGGATGCAGTATTTGCCCATAATATATCTGTACTGATATATCAGAGTAATAATTGTATTCATTTAAAACCTTAACTATTTTTCTAGAAGAAATGAATGTTTTGTCACTTGAAATATGCCATAACAACAACTCCCTGCACTGGGACAATGTGGGGGAGTCAAATTTAACATTGAGGCACACTGAAATCCATAATGGAAAAATGGCAGCTTTATGTGAATTCTGTGCTTACATGACTTGTTACTGTTCCCCTGAAACATTTAATATGAATTATTAAATATAAACATACATACATATATACAGATATTTCAAGCATGAACATTAATGCCCTTCAAACCTGCCAATATACCAAAACAGTAATAAGTGTCCAGGCTGTTCTTAAAATATCTAAACTAGTGCTTGCTTTAATGTAATTTGGTAGACTGTTCCATCCATCAGCTACCTTCTCGGAGAACTAATTAGTGCACTTCTCATTCCTATAGAATTTGCTACATGGGTTGTCTGATGATTCTCTAGTACTTTTTGATAACCCGAAACATTCCCAGAGGTATTTGTCTCTAAATGCCATATATCCATAAATAAGAGCTCCTAAATATCTGTAAGAGACACTGTACAAGTTCAGATAGTTTAGTCTTTCATAATAAGTTAAATTTTCACATCCATGGATGCCCTTTCTATATTATATTCCTGCTAGACTCTGCAGTTTACTCATGCTCATTTTCTTATAAGGCTTCCATATCATTATACCATACTCAAGTTTGGGTCTAATGTAATTAAACTATGGCTTCATCATTTCCGATTTCCTAGACTTTATAAATCTTTTTATAAAACCTATAGTTCTATAACTATCATTAACCAATTGATTGATATGATTAGAAAAACTAACAGCTGCATTTACCCATATACCCAGGTCCTTAAATTAATCTACTGTTTCAATCACTGTGTACTGTATTAAATATGCTTCTTTAAATTTATGTCTCCCAAATCTAATATGCTTAGTTTTTGATGTATTTATCAGATAATATTATATGGGGACTGAGAAACAGTATTTCATGCATAGATAAAAGATACAATGTTTTATATGCATTTTGCACAAAGTCTGGTCTATTACACTATAGTTTGATTTAATTTGGGGCTGGTATGTGATGCCTCTTCATGAAAGGAAGCAATAATGCCCATAATACATATCAAGTTGTCATTACATAAAAAGTACAAGATAAAAAAATCAGATTTTTCGTGAATAGGAGAGTTTTCTGTTACTGGATTTATATTCACACTTTCTGCACCACAAATCTAGGCTCAACTGCAGTAATGCAGAGCGAGTGGTGATAGTTATACATGTATCTTTATATCAGAAATGAACATATAAGAGGGGCTGGGGGTTGGTGTAATAGTTAAGGTGTTTACCTCACAGGCAAAATGTACAAGGTTTGATTCCCACCTTTGAGGAATAATTGGCTAGGCTTAAAATGGCCCACAAGGGTAGCTAGTCTAGTCCTTACCTATGAAATGCATTCTTTAGAAAACAAGCACATCATATTTTTGAAAACTTGCTAGAACATTTTAAATAGTTTCAGATATATAGTCCTGTACTGCTGTGCACCCCAAGTAGGTATACATTTCCATTTGGCTGTACTGTTATTTTTTTCCCATTAAATTTCCAATAAATATAGACATCCAGCGTTTACAAACTGGCAAACTTGGTATATTATTATTGTGCTCCTATTATATAAGAACTGAAAAATACTCCACAGTGGAAAATTATATATTTTTAATTAAAATGATACAGCAAAATGTGCAATGTTATTTCTTCAAATAGACATGAGACTGTGCTGTCAGCTAGCTAACAGCTTTTGGCACATGCAATGTACTGTGTAAGCATGACCACCCATGTCTTATCCTGAAAATAATATGATACATTGAAGCACTAAAGAGATGTTGCTATTTGTACACAGAGCCAAAAAAGGTCAGAATGACCATCAGAAATTTACAGACAACAGCATTTGCAGGCATTGTATTCTGGGGATACTGAGGCATAGTTTCTGCCTGATCTGTGGGACAATGATGGTACATTTGGAAGACAATGCTTTCATCCTACCACTGGGGAACTGGTACTAGATCAGATAACCTAGTGCTAGGTATTTCATAGGTTCATACTAGGCTATCTGCCCTAGGGCATTTATAAGCCTAGCCAGAATGTGTTTGGCTTTCGCCACCCATTTTAAATTTATTTTGCTATGCCCTTTTTGGAGGTTAGTCTACTGTGCCTCTGTCTAACAGTGACACATAAGTGATACCTGGGGTAAACCTACGATCTCCCATCCACTCATCAAGATTCCTCTTGGAGAGTCAATGAGGGACTCTGCCTAACCTGGACTGGGATTTTATTCCAGAGTGAACGGAGCCTCTGGGTTATGAATCTGTCCCTCCAGCATGTCCTATTTATTTCAGTGCTGAGGTTCAAGTCTCTCGAGCGCGTAGCTCGATGGGATTTGGATTTTCTGAGGTGCAGCATGTCCATTAATTTGGGGTTGGACATGGCTTTATACGTCAGGCACAGATCGCCTCGGAACAGGCGGTATGCCACTGAGTAGAGCTGGAGTTTCTTTAACCGGGCAGCATATGGCATCTGTTTGAGCCCTTTGATCCTCTTGGTGAGGTACTTTTGGGGTCTTTCCAGTTGCTGCAAGTGTCTGGTAAGGTACATCCCAAAGGGGCATTGTACTCAATTATGGGCCTGATGAGGGATGAGTAAAGAGGCCGATGACCTCCCTGATCTAGATGTGAATCCCTTCATAATTAGGTGGGCTATATAAAATGTTTTCTAACCACTTTGGCCGCGTGGTTGTCAAATGAGAGATTGCTATCAACTTGGGTCCCCAGGTCCCTAATTACTTCTTTTGTACTTAATGGATTACCACCTATGTGGTAATTTGTGGGCACTGTTTTTGCCAAAGGGATGACTATACACTTTTGGCGTTTAGCTTGAGGCCATGGCTCTGGCACCAGTTGTCTGTTTCTATGAGGCCCTTTTGGAGGATGCTTGTGTCGGCTGGAGAGTTGATTATGGCACCCAGTTTGCAGTCATCTGCGAACTTAGTCAGCCACAGTCCTTCCGTGTTGGCCTGTACCTCCGAGAAATATATACCAAACAAGAGGTCCCAGGACTGAGCCTTGTGGGACACCACTTGTAACTGGTTTGGAGTCTGACATGGCTCCAGCAATTCTAACCATGTGGGTTCTGTCCTTGAGCCAGTTTGCAATCCATCTAGTGACATAGGGGTTTATATTTAAGCTGGTGAGCTTATCTATAATGCCCGAGTGGGGTATTGTATCGAAGGCTTTTGAGAGGTCCAGGTAGGCTGTGTGGACCACCTTCCCCTCATCAATGGCCTTGGTGACTGTTTCAAAGAAATCAACCAGGTTTAAGAGGCAGGATCTGCCCTTAACAAAGCCGAACTGGGTAGGATCCAGTGTCTGTAGGTCCCCAATATCTTTATTTATGAGGTCCATGATGATCCTTTCCATAGCTTTGCAGACCAAGCTAGTCAGGCTTATGGGGCAATAGTTTCCAGGATCCGTTGAGGCACCACCTTTATGGAGAGGGACCACTGTGTCTGTACGCCACTCTTTGGGCACATATGCTGTAGTAGGGCTGAGATTGAACAGTAGTTTTATGTTTGGGTTTAGCTCTTCTTGCAGTTCATGTAAGACGCAGCCCGGGACACCGTCTGGTCCCATTGATGCTGTGTTTTTTGCTTTGGAGAGGGCGGCTCTTACCTGAGCATCTGAGATGTCAGGGGGGCAGCACTCTGCTGGGATAGATATTTGCCCTTTTGGTGGGTGGGTGGGGGGAGTTTGCGCTGAACCTGTCAGCTAGGATGTTGGAAATGTCTGTGGGTTCAGTGTATTTTTTGTCATTTTGGACTAATTCTGAGCATATCTGGGAATTACCACCCAGGTTCCTAACATAACTAAAGAAAGCCTTGTGATTATTCTTAGTGTCCTGTGCAATTTTTCTCTCGAAGCTGGCCTTAAACAATTTTACGAGTGCCCGTAGATTTTTGCGAATACTGATCAGTGATGCCTTCCCTTTTTGGGATTTTACTCTATCATTTAGTAGCTTCCTCCTTCTATTGTATAGTTTGTTTATGGCTGGGGTCCACCAGACAGGACGTCTGCCTTTGGAGGATTGGGTCTTGGTTTTATTTGGGATTGCATGATCCATGCATTCCTGAAGGTGTTCATAGAATGCGTTTATAAAGGATTCTGCAGTCTGGGCCATATTTTCCACAGGCCCGGGGGCTTTGAAGGATTCCACCTCGGTTTTGAGGAGTGTGAAATTTGCTTTAGAGAAGTTTTTCACTGTGGTTTTCTGGGCAGGGGGTGGGAGATAATAGATACATTGCACAACACCTTCCAAGGCTTGTTTTTATTTATTTCATTTGTTTACTAGGGCAGTGCACAGATCAAGACTTAGCATTTGCAGGCATAGCCCAGATGAGTTAAAGAAATTCTCACAAGTATTACTGTAGCCATTGTAAATCCACAGTAATATAAAATGCAATACATTATTTGACACACCAAGAAGTGGCTTCCCCTTCTCCTCACAAGGAGTCATTTGTAAGCTTCATTCAAAAATTATATGGATATGTATGTTGGAGGAAGTAAAAAAACATATGCCAAGACCCTGGAAGAAAACTCAATGAAGCTTACAGACAGGACAACTTAGTCAATCCTTGTAGTTGTTGATTTAACAGTGTAGTCCACAGAAATCCACAGGATAAAAACGTCAAGGAACAAAGCTTTTCATCTGTTAAAATAGTTTAATCCAAGCATTCGCTTCACAGGAAAAAACACTGAAATCACACTAATGCTCCAAATGCAAGTACGTTTTCGTTTCAAAGACTTTTAAAGTGTTTTTAGAATATTTTTAAAGTATTTGTATTTTCCATTTTGCTATTTTGCACATCATTTATTTATCATGAAGATTTTAAACATATTTGTATTAACATGGATAGCTGCTTATTACTGTATTGCTCTGAATTTTGTAAGCATGATTACAACAGTTACTTCATATAAGTTCTGGGGGTCAGAGAAACTCCTAGGAAGCATACATTCTTTATAATAGAAAATGGTAGTTCAACTTTGTTCCACAAGATGGCACTGTACTAAAAGTTTTTTTAGAAAAGGTTTTAAAAGGTTTTAGAGATTTTAAAGTTTAAATTAAAGTAATAAAAGTGACTGTATCAAAGAGTTTGCAAACTTTTAGACAACTGGTATGATATTTGATTGTTATCATTAGTACAATTAGGTCAATAGTACTTTTTATGCAAGAAATAAGGCATTTAGAATGTGACTTTAAAAGTTTTTATGACATAATTTTCAATTATGCCTCATTTACTATGCAGCATGCGATTGGTGGTTTTAAATGTTAATTGATGTGTATATATGCACTGATGTAGTTACCAGCCCACATCTGAGGAAGTTTTTGAAACGAAAACGTACTTGCATTTGGAGCGTTAGTGTGATTTCAGTGTTTTTTCCTTTGAAGCGAATGCTTGGATTAAACTATTTTAACAGCTGAAAAGCTTTGTTCCTTGACGTTTTTATCCTGTGGATTTCTGTGGACTATACTGTTAAATCAACAACTACAAGGCTTAACTAAGTCATCCTGTCTGTAAGCTTCATTGTGTTTTCTTCCAGGGTCTTGGCATATGTTTTTTTAGTTACTTTTTTGACCTGTTGGCAGTTTTTGGTGATTCATGTTGGAGGAAGAAAATATTAACAGGGGCTACTGCAGTAAAGCTTCTTCAATGTCAGTATTTCATAAACTTGGCAATCATACATATGAACTTATGAACATTTTAACACAAAAGTGCTGCTGTCAGTTTTCTTCAGAATAACAAATGTAAAATCTATCAAAACATATAAGATGTTGGGCTACCTTCAGATGTAAGAAGAATATGCATCACTGTATAAGCAACAGTTTTAGTCTTCTTAAATGTGGAATAAAAATGACAAAAAACAAAATGTTCATTAAAAATCGAGAAGTAGCCATTTTATTGCATTTAAGACCATGAATACCATCTGAATAATTTTACAGGTAATTATCTGAGTACCACTCTGAGAATTTCATGAGAATATATGAATCCATTTTTAGATATATACATTTATATATTTTCTATGAATAAACTGAGTGTTGTTTGACATGTGATAAAACAAATTTATAGCCTTGGGAGGCTGTAACATAAACCAGCAACACTCCTGAGGTTGTAAAATAGTCATTTTTTTATATGGAAGAAAGCCTCCACATCCCTAGACTGTAAATATCTAGCTATCTATATATTAACTTAGAGTTAACACAAACACTGGAAAATAAGAAAAAGTGAGAAAAATATAAAACTTGACTTTTCTTTCTTCTCTTACTCTACATAACATTCAGTGTGTGACCTAACCAGCACTTAAATTCCAGATATCAATCAGTGCAACGCAGTTAACTTAACGTTATGATGTTCTGACCACCGCTTAACTAGAAGTCAACAGTAGGTTTCCCACCATTTAAGTACAAGGAACATGAATAACCAAAACAGTCAGTAGTTTGGGGAACTGTCCTCTTGAAAATAGTAGTCAAGTGATAAATAACCACAATGACCTTATCTACAGAAATGAACCAAATGCCATCACATGACTGTAGTATGGTCTTCTCAATGTAGGGCATGCCCACCATGCTGAGAAGTTATGCAAAGTCCTCATTTTACCTCCCAACGATTTCTCCACTGACCTTAGTGTTTACTTGTCCTTGCTGAGAAAAGCCTACATAATAATAACCCATCTCCTCTTTCCTGAGTTGATAGATGGTTTGTTAGAATTCTATAATGGCAAATAAAACTCATTTACTAGGACTTCACAAAATGTCTCCTACATCTAGAATCTTCTCACTGACTACCTCATTTACCTCCTTTTGATGTATTGATATGGTCAAGTCTAGAGAACAGCCACAAAAGCTGCAGGGAAGGCCCGTTTACTTAACTCATCACAGCCAAGTCACGCCTCTTTGTAGCTTCTACAGTTATATCCTACTGTTGCCTCTAGGTGTCAAATGTTGCTTGTTCCTATTTCAATCATTAATTCCAAAACCATGTTACAAACAAAGTATTAAAATATTTCATCTTAAGGTTTACACAATGGCAAACTCAACTGTATTGATAGTTGGCCTTTATCTAGTGCAGGTGAAGTGATAATTGTTGTTCATATACTACTTCTTCACATTGCCATACATTTCATGTTTTTCTAAATATTTCAACCAAGTAACACAAGCAGAACTGCTTAACCTCATGTGAAAACTCTGCTTGATGAACAAAACGCTTCCAACAATATGTGTGTAACTTGAGTGGTTGCTGAGATATTGTAAGTTGTTTATAAAATATTACCAAGTTGATAGTACAGTGTTTACTATGACATAAAATACAGTTTAAGACATAGAACCTAAAGAATACTACCACTATAAAAATAGTTTATGCTGAACAGTTCGCCATTTATGCTTCTCTGGTGACCCCTATAGTTCAACAGATATGAACATTTAAGAAAAGTACAATATGGGTAATGCAGTGGTGGTGCTGCGGTAGCATTGTCACCTCACAGTAAGACGTCCTGTTCGATTCGCAGCTAGAGCGTCTTTTGTGTGGAGACATGCATGCATGGGCGTGCCTTCGTTGAAGGTTGTGCGTCAGGGCCGGCAACTCGGCACGTAAAAATCTACTGCCAATCATTAGTGGACCGGAGTTCCGCTGTGGCGACCCCTAACCGGGAAAAGCCAAAAGACACAACAGGCGACCCCTAACCAGGAAAAGCCGAAAGACACAACAACTACAAAACGGGTGATGCTGGTAAACTGCACTTCCAAAAAATAATCCAATTTCATAAAAAGTAAAAGAAGCAACAGACCACAGCTGTAGACAATGCAAAATAGTTTAATCCACAACGATCTGTGTGTGTGTGTCTATATATATATGTATATATATATATATATATATATATATATATATATATATATATATATATATATATATATATACACATGTATATGTATATATATATACACATGTATATGTATATATATATATACACATGTATATGTATATATATATATATATATATACACACATATATATATATATATATATATATACACATGTATATATATATATATATATATATATATATATATATATATATATATATATATATGTATATATATATATATATATATATATGTATATGTATATATATATATATATGTATGTATATATATATATATATATATATATATATATATATATATATATATATATATATATATATACATATACATATATATATATATATATATATATATATATATATATATATATATAGATATATATATATATACACACACACGCACACACACACACACACACACACACACACACGTGTGTGTGCGTGTGTGTGCACGCGTGTTTATCTATATCCATA